>NW_025106670.1:1200000-1721289 GCF_013123115.1 Colletes gigas
AATGGGAGATAAATAATTTTGTTAGGTAAAATATGTGCTAAATATATAAACCTTAATGATCTTACTAGTTGATAATCTTATAATAATATTAAATGTCTTTTACGAATTATTAAAAGTAACACGACACACTTGTGTATGTAGTTTAAACAGGTTACATGTGTGTACCACGAGCACACACGTGAGAAATTCTATGGTGTAATTACATATTTCGAAAAACTACTAAATTTTCTTAACATTTTCGATGTTAAACTCTGAATTTATTATAAACAATTAAAATAAAAATACTTTTCTATAAATAAGCAAATTTTAAGATCGAAGTATAGTAATTTTTTAATCTGTTGGAAAAAGTAGAACCATCGTGAAAAACATTATTTTACAGTTTATCTATTTAGAATTAATTCTGTTTACTATCGATATATTTATTTACATCAATACTACAAAACGAAGTAATACGATTCCGTTTAAAAACGACAATTACTTAAATCTGCGCTGCAAAAATGAACATAATTCTACAGTCGTAGTTATAATCGTGCATTTCTTGTTGAAAATTGTTCGATTTTTGTTTAACAAATAGTTGGAAGCTACTCAATAATTGTAGTCATCGCTATGATGAACACCCTGTATGTTTCGAGGTGAGCCTGTTGGCTAATGGTTAGGTTAGGTCTATGGATACGTTTACAGCTAATTTCAGTATGAGTTCGCATATGCAGAGACTGTTTCCAATACAAATTTTGTAATCGCTGACAGGAAATAAAGATTTCCTATCGTATCTGCGAACTATTTAGTTTTAATTTGCATTATGCAAGCTTTAATTTCTCATTGTTTAGTGTATAATAATTTTAAGTGATAGTCGATCGTAAAACGACCTTTGTCGAGCCTCAGTGTGCATGCGCTGCGTGAACTCGATCGAGAAAGTGGTGTTCCTTTACCCGAGGCATATGACGGACATTATAAGTTCTGTTTTTAATTTAAATAAAAATTGGCAGCAAGAACTGGCCAGATGAAGGTAATACGCGCAGTAAAATATTAAATATTTTCTACCCCGTAGGTTTAAAATATTAAACGATCGCAGAGGTTAAAATTCGTCTGTTTCAGGAAGACACTAATTGCTTCCATGGTGCTTTGTTTATTATTACTATAGACAGTATCGTTTAATTTCTATTCTTTTGTATTTTATACAATTCCTCATAATTACTTTTTCTTAAAAGGTATTTGGTATTTATTTTTATGCTCTTGCCTTCACAAAAAACTATTCAAGTGGGTGGTGTTTCATTATATAAAAAAGGAAAGAATGAGAAAAAACACCTGTTAATTGTCGAGAAACATTGTCTTTCGTTTCTCACATTGCAGAGTAAATTTATATATTCTTGTTTAAACATTTTTACGAATATATTTGTAACTTTATTGTTCTTATAAATCAGTCTGTTTTTTAATTTTTACATGTAAACATAATGGATGTCTGACGTATATTAACATACAAGGTTATTCATCGAATATGGCACCTAAGTTGTTCTCTTATATCGGAAGATGTAATAAAGGACATAATTTGTATTATTTAAAAAGAGAAATATCTTTCCTATTAGTTATCAGTTTTGCAGTTCTTTTAAGGGGTTATATCACCTTGATGGATCCCAAATGAGTCGCATTTTCACAAGTTTTGTACAGGAAACGTATATATTTAGTCGAAATAATGTACTTATCATCTATGAAGCCTGTCTTAAACTTTTAAAAACAATCTTTTTATTTATAACAGAAAAAATAGAGTTACTCCAAATTATGTATTGGTATTCGTGATAACATAAAAACTGATCAACCGGATTTAACGAAATTTGGGATACATATTCTCAATAATATTCTCTATCGATTGACACGTGTGATTTTTTAAAATTGTAAAAATTGTAGCAGTTTAAAAAACATATATCTTTCGCCGCAACATTTTTTATCAATACCTTGAGAACCAATTACATAAAGAAAACTGCACATAAACTGATAGAGGCTGTCATTGAGAATATGTACATTAAATTTCAGTTAATTTGGTTGAACTGTTTTTGAGTTACCACATACTAGCATATAATGTACAGTTTGGGATAACGCCATTTTCTCTAATATAAATAGACATAGATATTTAAAGAAATATTGTTTCCAAAAGTTCAAGAAATGCTTCTTATATGATGAATAGATAATTTTGATCGAATGTGCACAGTTTCTATAGAAAATTTGTGGAAATACTGCTTATTTGGGTGGTGTAACCCTTAACCACTATTTTATTAGTTGAATATGAAACAATTAATAATTAATAATCGATAAATTTTAGATAATGTCAGATGATGATGCTGCATTGGATTCAATGGATACAGAAGAAGATATTTTTTCTCCAAGAAGTCGGCGTCTTAGCTCTAGTGCCAGGAGGGTTCAAAGTTTACGTACTTTACGATCGCATTCAAACTCTAATTCCCATATATCTATGAATAATTCAAGCGTTCGTCGTAGCACACGAAACAGAATGCAAACATATGATAATCTTAATACTAGTTGGATTTTAGGTGAAGAATACTTTTAAATTACATTCGATACAAAATTATATATTTTATGATACATTTTACTCTTTCATTTTGACCCTTTGGCTAATTTACACTTTGCTACCTTGTGGTAGCTGCAAATGTATAATTATTTTACTATTCTTTTACGAGATATTATTATCATTACATTTTTTTAAGTATTTATAATTTTTTGTAGGAACACAAACATTAAAAGGTTATCCTATGTTTCAACAACATGGTTCTTCGTCCGATAAAGATATGGTGGATGAAGTTCCTGAGAGAAAACGAGATCTCAGAGAGCGTATGCCTCTCAGGTCACGTGAGAATCATCCTCCTAATAAGAATTCGCAAAGGCACATGAGGGAAAGGGCGGAACATGATCGACAAAGTAGTAGAGAACTTAGGGGTAGAGCTGATCGTGATCTTAGAGAAAAATCAGAACAGGAAAAAGATATTAGAGAACTTAAAGATAGGCAAGATCGGGAAAGAACGGACAGAGAACATAAAGATAAAATAGAAACCAGAAGTAAGTCGCACGAAGAGAAGGACGTAAGGTAAATATCTGTGGTTACGAGACTGTGATAACGAGATTAGGTACATGTGTTGGAAACATTTGTTTATAGAACAAGTAAGTCCGATAGTCCAAGCAGACTTAAAGAGGGACCTGTAACAAGACTCGGTGGAAATTTAGTTGAAAAAGATGAGAAGCCTAAAGTGGAACAAGATGAAGTCGACGAAGATAGTTCACAAGAAAGCGAGAAAGCGGAAAATAATGATAATTCTGAAAATGAAGATGTAAAATAATATGAATTCTTAATATAAAACAATTTATTTTTTAATTTACTTGTACTTAATAAATCTGATTTGTAGGGTTACGAAGATATGTATACGCGTATTAAACGAACTAGAAGAACGGCACAGCGGCAATTACCAAGGGGTAAGAAGCTTACAGGTTCGAGGTTTACGTTTAATATACATACATGACTATTTTCGTTGATTAAAATTGCTTATATTATTTATACTCGTGTTTCACAGTGGTGGATAGTGATTTAAGCGAATCTTCGGATTCCCCTGGTCCTAGAAAGTACAGTTTACGTCAAAAGAAGCCGGCTGTAGATAGATTTCAAGCTAACGTAGAACCAGTACGACGATCCATAAAAGCACTTAGAAGTGTTCTTAGCAATTCCATGAGAAGACGTAAACATAGAAGCAAAAGTACAAGTTCTAGCGATTCCAGTGACTCGGAACCCCAACGTTACGATAAGAAGAAAAGCAAGAAAGCAAGGTGAGATTTGAGAAGAAATTCAGGTTGGGTCGGTGTTATTAATTTTTACTAATTTCATGACAGACAATCGACAATGCCCCAAGGTGGACCACCTGATCGTAAAGCAGATATAAACCCAATCACTCTAGATACTAACATTAGATTTAATGATGTTGGTGGTTTAGAGTCACACATTCACTGCCTTAAAGAAATGGTTGTTTTTCCTATGATGTATCCAGACGTTTTTGATCGTTTCCATATTACTCCGCCAAAGGGAGTACTGTTTCATGGTCCACCAGGTATTACTTTGCATATCCACATAACTACATCAAGTATACTTAAAGCAATAGGGTTTATTAATATATAAATATGTGTATATCATTATAATTTCTATTAAATTTTAACCTAGGAACTGGTAAAACATTAATAGCTAGAGCATTGGCGAATGAATGTAGTCAAGGTAGTAGGAAAATGGCGTTCTTCATGCGAAAAGGTGCAGATTGTCTGTCCAAATGGGTTGGAGAATCAGAACGCCAATTGCGATTGTTGTTTGAGCAGGCTCAACAAATGAAACCGTCCATAATATTTTTTGATGAAATAGATGGCCTTGCGCCTGTTAGAAGTACGAAGCAGGATCAGATTCATGCTAGTATCGTGTCTACTCTTTTGGCGCTTATGGATGGCCTAAGTGACAGGGGAGAGGTAAAATATTTTTAATTATAACTGCTCGATGTACAGAACAGGTTGTCATCCTTCGTTCGTTCGACAACAGGTTATAGTTATTGGAGCAACAAATAGGATAGATGCTATTGATCCAGCATTGCGCAGACCTGGTCGTTTCGATCGGGAATTATTGTTTCCCTTGCCTGCTATGAAAGAGAGGCTAGAGATATTGAAAATCCATGTCAGTAAATGGAAAAATCCTCCATCGGATCAATTGTTAGAAGTATTGGCTGAGAAGGCAACCGGTTATTGTGGTTCAGATCTACGAGCTTTGTGCACCGAAGCAGTTTTACAAGGCTTGAGAAGAACGTACCCTCAAATATACATGACCAGCAATAGATTACTTTTAGATCCTGAACGAGTTGCAGTATGTTTTTATATACAAATTTTTATATACATTCTTAACACTCCTATATTATATATATTTCTACAGGTAAAAAAACGAGATTTTATACAAGCTAGTTCTATACTTGTCCCGTCATCGCAAAGAGTATCACCTTGTTCTCGAAGAAAATTACAACCCTTTATAGAACCTCTATTAGGACCTCCGCTAGAAGAGTTACTTAGTTCAGTAAAAGGAATATTTCCTCAAGGAATCAACCCTACAATGGCAAAGTAATAAAGTCTCATAACTATTTATGATGTAATATATAAAATACTATTGTACGAATAATAACCATCGCCCAGCCAGAATTTAGTAATTTTGGCAATCATATTTGACTTTAATGTTAATATCTTAAATGTTCTGTCAGAGTAAAAATTAGCACAGGAATACATCGCCCAAGATTATTAATTTCTGGTGGAAATCTATCTGAAGGTCAAGGGCCACACTTAGCGCAAGCACTATTGTATCATATGGAACATCTACCAGTTCAAACACTAGACGTTAGTACTCTGTTTGCAGAAAGTGGACGATCTCCGGAAGAAACCTGCGTGCAGGTTGGTTATCGATGATAGTAATATTAATTAAATACATTTTCATACATTATTACATTCGTTTCTCTGATGTAGGTATTTAACGAGGCTGCCAGGAACGTACCGTCCATAATTTATATTCGGTCGATAGATCAGTGGTGGCCACTTGTACCTGAAACTGTAAAAGCGGTTTTCTTGTGTCGTATTGCAGCGCTTGCTCCTTCATTGCCTATTTTAATTCTAGCTACGAGCGACACAACATATCAAGACCTCCCTAGCCAACTGCGAAGTCTTTTTAGCGAGCTTCGCGGTGAAGTTTATTTGATGAAAACACCGACAGCGGATCAAAGGTCGAAATTCTTTCGACACATTTTCATGGTCCAGAGCCTGAAGCTACCAAAAATAAAGGATGACAAAGTCGAGGTCTTGGAAGAGCTTCCTTTAGCACCGGATCCCATGCCAATGAAATTAACGGAGGAAGAGAAAAAAGTTATGTATGAGAAACAAGAAGTATCCTTGAGAGAGTTGAGAATTTTCTTGAGGGAGATTTGCGCGAAACTCGCGCGGAATAGACAGTAAGTATTTTCATAGTATCACGTTCTTTCGTGTACTTTGTGAAATGTTAACTGATATCGAGTTAACTAGCCTCTGTTGTAGATTTTTCATGTTTACGAAACCGGTAGACACGGAGGAAGTGCCAGATTACAATATGATAATAAAACAGCCTATGGATTTAGAAACAATGATGACAAAGATCGATATGCATTGTTATCTTTGTGCTAGAGATTTTCTTGACGATATCGATCTGATTTGCAAAAACGCTTTGGAATACAATCCTGATAGGTCAGTACCCTAAATGCATACCGTGTATATCGTTGCTGAAATTTACTAAGAATATATATGTAAATATTAAGCACAGAAGTATTTAGTGCGTTTAACTCCGTTTCCTTTTCAAATTATTTCTAAAAGATAATATTTTGGCAAAAATTAAGTTTCCGGATAGAAACATTATTAGTATTTAAAGGATTTGTACTTTACACGCTATTATTTATATTTATTAGTGTAAGCGTTTTTTTTTTCTATTCTTTATTATATATATATATAAATATAAATAATGGAGCTAAAGTTCATACTGACATTCATGTTGTGTGTTTTCATGTCAGCTTACGTGATAGGCCTTCCCTTGGAATATTGAAGAGGTAGTTCCGACATTCCTGTTTATCCGTTGCTGTTGTTGCTCCGTAGTTAAAAGTGGTCTTCAATTCTTCATATTACAGTAGTTTTACAAATATAAAATAAAAAGTTTACATCATTGAAGGCCACTCGTATTAGTTCATACTGCTTTTCACTAGTGATGTACTTTTTTGCCATTCGTATATATGTTCTATTGTGCTCTTTCGCAGAGATCCAGCGGATAAATTGATAAGGCACCGTGCTTGCTCCCTCCGTGACAATGCGTATGCATTGATAAAAGCAGAGTTAGATTCCGATTTCGAAGACAAATGTCGCGAAATTTCTAAAAGTCGTCGAGTTACCGACACGTGTAACAACGAGGCGGAGAATAAGAATCAGTCAAAAACAGATCATTCCTCGTCCACGACCGAACGAACAGATAAAAAGGATACCGGTAGTCCTAGTCACTCTCTCGTAAACGGGAAGAGATACAATAATTCTAGAAAGCGTCGAATACCAGCTTGGGCCAGAGGCTATGTGAAAAAAGTTCATAAAAAGAAAAAGATTGCGTTCGACGAAACTGTAACTACATTCGATAGCAAGGTTTGCTTGACTACCGAAACTACAAGTATCGATTTAGAAAAATTCCAGGAGTTTGAAACCGAAGCAAACAGTGTTATGAATGGCCATGTATCGTTGTTCGATAACTCGGATTCCGAGAATGATTCGCAAAACGAGAATTCGAAAGAGGCCCAAGTGATTCAGGCCAACAACATCAGCGAACAACATATCGATGAGCATGAAACTATGCAGATATCTTTCACGGAGGAAGATAAGAACATGGAAAACAGTGGATCCAATTCTTCGTCTAGGCGGGAAAGTATAGATGAATTATCGTTTGCTATCGAGAGCGATTCTAGTCTAGTGAAATTCGAAGAAAACGACAAACTAATGGTAGATAAAAGCGAATTAGAGAACGCGTGGCAACATACTGTCAATGTTACGAAAGATTTTCCTGTAGAAGTATTATGCGACATTTATGTACAACTGAGCCGATCTGTAGGAAAATATGCTCAGAGTTACGATAGAAAATCACTGCCAAAGGTAAATATTCCCTTTTGAACTAAATACTGTAACATCTATTCATTTCTGACTCTCTAATTCTATATTAAAATTTAAAGAGCATAGTTTCTCTAATGTTATGTATTCCATGATTTATAATATTCCTAGGACTTGCTCAAGGAAGTGAAAAGGTTCGAAGAGTTCAAGACAACGTACGAGAAAGTTCATCATGTTGCTAACCAAACTGACATGCTATAAGTCATGTTATTATCTTTAGTACTATCATAACAAAACTCTTTTGTATATTTACCCTGAACAAAGATTATCGATTAGTTGAATCACGTGATAACTTGAAATAGTATCTTTTTTTTCTCTTTTTTTTTTTTTTGGCTTTTTACTCAAAGGAAAGAATTCTTATTATTACACGAATACTTATAAAAAAAAAGAAATCAAGATAATGGTATATTTAAACTTCAGTGTTTCTAAGCTCACGGTAAAATGTAACAGTGCATGAAATTTAAGAAACGAAGAAGTATTATATACGAAGTTAAAGGGAATTTGAACATTTTGCTTCGGCTTCTAATTATAAAATTATAAATTATTATAATCACATCGGCTTTCGTTACCTATAATTAATAACTGACGTTAGACCTCTCTTCATACAAAATTGTAATGATAAAATACTTTTGCTTGAAATTTTTTCGTTTATTACGATATTTATAAAAAAATTGACATGGAAAATCAGATATAATGGAATTAGTTCTCGTAAGATTATGAACAATTTGCTTTTCACACGAGTCAATTTTAATGGGGTACTTGTGCAAATTTCTGAATTAATATGTAATACGTTATACCTTCAAAAGGTGTACTATTTCATATCAACAAAACTTTGCAGACACTGGTTATACAAAGATGATGGTAATTTAATATAATATGTACTTAACTATAGTTTTTTACATATGGTATTTTACAGTACATTGTATCAAATTATTTTATTGTACATTCACAACAGTAACACCTTGATAAATCACTATGATGTAAAATACACCTAAAAGATTCTTCATCTGCGCCAGTTATTACTTTGGATTTTTATAGTTCTTTAGAGAAAGATGTTTAAAAGAAATACTTTTAACATAGACATATCTTGATGCATAGGTTCAAACACACATACATAAAAATCACATGTGCCCTGTTTTAAAAAGATTTAGAGAAAACGCCACTTATTAGAAAAGATACAATTTTAATTTGAACAAAATAATTTTATATAATTTTATAACTCTTTATGCATATTGTAAAGCATAGTTTTGTTTACCAATCACGACAAAGCTCATGAAGTCATGTCAATTGATTGATTAGCAAATTGATGAAAGCTTATAAGTTGATTTCATAAAAAAAAAAGGAGATTGTAAATACATTCCAAATCTTATAAGCAATGTTACATATTAGGAACTTTTGGCTTTGTACATAATTTATTTTCAGTAGTAATTTGTTATATTATTTTCTCAGTTTATAGTTTTTATTTCGAACGTAGAAACGAATCGATAGGTATTAAAAATATTCAGAATTAAAAATGATGAATAATTTAGTATATTAGATTAATATATCAAATTTAGAATAACACTTGACACAATGAATTTTTATGAATGGATATAAATGATTATTTAAAATAACGTAAATTAACATTGATAGAAATTTTATATCCATTAATAAAATGAATCATTACAATGTTGTTATGAGGTTATTCGGAATTAGTAATTGTTTATATTAGCGTATTTAATTGATTATAATTGAAACGGATAGGTAAATTTATTTGTAAGTGATTATTTCAGTTTAGTTACGGTAGATAAGGTATAATTGCAATATAGTACGTGCTCTTAAATTTATTTTGACCAAAGTTATAAGCCATATGTGAAAATAATTATAAATAGGTTTTCATTCTACTGTCGATGGAAAAATGGACATAATTGAAAACTTAACTATAAATATGAAATACCTCGGTAAAAAATCTTAAACATATGCAGAGGGAGCTCTATCTGTATATTATTAAATAATTTAATATAAACCTTACATTCTAGATTCGTATACTGGTTGTGATTCATACCGTAACTGTGAAAGGGTAGTTACCAGATAATGTATGCGGGATAAAAAGATTCTTATACGTTCTAGAGTGCAAGTAACAAAGTTCTTCCTATTATATTCGAACAATATACATAGTATCCAAACTACGACTATTTAGCACGGACAGTAAGGATTTGATAACGATCCTTGCAATTCGTCTATGCATTACATAATATGAAAAAAATTCTTAAAAGAATGCTATGTGATTAATAACTAATACGTGTTTTAGGAATATGATATGCCATTGATAGTACGCAAATGTAATACAATATGGTTGAAAAGTGATGTTAATTAGTTTCGCAGTTTATTATTTTCGTGTTGACCAGAATTTTCAAGTATGAAAATTTAATTGATTACCGCTATAGGCTTCTTTTTCTTTTTAATTTATAAATTTACAATTGAAATCATTGCTTAAATCTTTTTATGGTCATTACTTAAAACTTATTAGGAAGATAGAAATGAAAAGACTGAACTTTAGAAACGCTCACTACGTAGTATTTATTTCTCTGTATGTTACACCATGCGTGTAGATTGAATTAACAAATAATTTTCAATATCCTATCACGTGATCTTTAATAATGTAAATTAGTGGTATTTAATAATGTAAATACCAAATTTTGAGATAAAATAATTTTATATATCTAATTTTATGAATACAATACACAACTATTTATGTAACTAATATCATGATATATGTCCAATGTTTCACAGCGATATATCAATTGATTTAAAGTAATAATAACATGTAATTAAAATACGTCGCACAAAATGACTTAGTTTCTTTCATCATAAATTGCTTATAGTATTCATAAAAGATTTGATCGGTAATATCTAACAAATAGTATAATTTCATGTACAAAATTGTTTCAACGCTTAATTGTAAATTGTCGAACAATGTTTCCTGCATACATATTGTTTTATATAAATTTGAAATGAACAGAACAGTTAAAAACTAATGTCCAAAGATCTCTCGAATAACGAAATAAATAAAAATGATTTAGCAACCTTTTAAAATGTTGCTCGATAAATATTCTTTTCCGTTTAGATGTTCGACATTAGAACGATGCAATGAATTTTTTAAAACGAAGTACAATAAAATTGGTAGACTGAATATCTTCTTTTATTCTGGCACGTACCTCTTACAACTACTAAAAATTACGCTAATTTGTGCCGCGTTGTAGTAAAAAGATTACTAGTATGATCTGTTTGTTATAGCGACGATGGAATATAAAACATATTATGCAAGGAACTCTAAATTTAAAAAGTAAGCTGTAATATTGCTTCTAGCTCTTAAATAATTAATAAAAATTTCAGCGATACTAAAAATTGCTTTGAACTTGTGTAATCATCTTATGACTTAAATTAATTTTTACATGTTTTATTTAATTCCAAGATATTCCTTGAACGGATATCGCTGATATTTGCCAAAGAAATTCTGTAATACATCTCGATAATAAAAATTCAAATATTAACCATGATAAATAGGAAATGATACAGAAAAATCGCACGTGCAATTAATAAAAAACGTTAATTGAATTATTGTGATTTTTCTGTTACCATCGATATATTTTACATTCCACTTTATAATAGAAATCTGAGACGTGTAATTACTCCAAGAATAATTTCTGGTGCTATTTTCTGAAGTACTATCATCTCTGTATTACCAAGAATATTGCAAAACGTACTGTGTAATTACATGTAAATTATATTAATTGAGAGGTTCTCATAACCACTGCCGTTTGAACTAACTAATATAATTACTTTGCTAAAGTATTTGGATAACGAAGATTGTAACGTTACTGTCGACAAAGAACACAAAGAGACAGAGCCGAATGAAATTTTTGTGTGATCTTTGGAGCGACAGTAATATTAAGCATAGGGAATGGATGTATAAAACATTCAGAAAAGAAAGCAAAAAAGCATACACTGCCTTATTTATTTTACCATATAGGTGATACATTTTATTGTCATTCATTGTAGCATAATAAATTGAAGTTTCATAATGTAATAACATGTGTAGTGTTTACAATTCCTACTACGTTGGTTTTTTATTGAAAATTATAATTACTGTTAACAAATTGTTTCATTCAAACTATTGAAATATTACAAATTTTATTAGATATATAAAATGTTAAATATTGAATTAAAATGTTATAGAATGCTCGATACTAATACTTGATTAGTTAAATAATGTTGTATAATGTTATTTTATTAATTAATTAAACAGTATCTAGATATTACGAAAAATGTGTAATATTTACTTATGGCGAATGTAATGATGAACAATGTAAATAATTATATTTTTCAATGTGTTACATTATTTCATCCTACATTATTTAACCCTTTGTCATACTAATTACATCGAAACTACAGTTTAACGCTATACTTATAAACTATACATATGTATACAGTGTTGTTAAACAAAATTGAATCGACCTTGATTTTTTGTTGTATAAAAATTGTTTTGCTAATTATACAACGTAAAATCTTACATAAAAAAAAGAACAATTAAAAGATATTAAATATTAGAGAAGTGGAGAACATTAGAATTTGATTAGAAATAAAACTCTTCATAATTAGTGTTTAAGTTTTTAACTTATAACTAGATTTACATTGTAAGGTTCATTTCATACATGTACATATAAAATGCTGTAATGTAATTATTATTTTACAAGAATTTTTACATTGTATGTTGCACGAATGTTGCTCCAAGTCGCAATTGAACGATTCGTATGTTTCGTTAGGATCGAACGGACGAAACGTCAAAAATAATGAAATTTTATTGTGAATCGATTTGAATCAACCAAACACCGTGCAAAAATTCCAGTAAAATTTACAGAAACTCATAATGTACGTGCGCATCGACGTTATTGGTGTTTGAAGTGGAAGGGGGCTGTAAATTTGAAGAACAAGTATTAAAATCGAACGATCTAAATGAGGATACGTTCGTCGGTTATGCGAAATCGAAGTTTGGGCGTCAGCGTCACGAAAGATGTCCGGCGTGAAGGATTTTTCTTGCATCGGAGGTCTGGAAAAGCACATCAGAGTTGTAAAGGAAACGGTTCTGTTCCCGCTTTTGTACGGTGACGTTTATGCGAAATTCAACCTGAAACCACCGAGGGGGTTGCTCTTTTATGGACCTCCTGGTAAACTAAATCGTGGGAATGTTGGTCATGCGTATTTGAATTTTCCCTCGGGGGATCCCCTTTCTGCGCATGCGCTCTGCCATAGATATATTTTTGGCGCAAAAAGAGCTGCATGGCGGGAATTCCCGTTTTGTACAAAATATCAGATCAACGAACGCCATCTTAAAGCAATTATTACAAATTCGATGATCGACAATTTGACAATTTATTCACTGTAAAAGAACTTTGTAGGATATTTCAGGTTTTAACCTCTTCAGGGACGAATTCTATTTTTCTGGTCTATTTATTATTGACAGTAATTATAAATTATTTAAACTTTCCCTCGTGGGATCTCTTTCTGCGCATGCGTTCTGCCATAGATGCATTTTTGGCGCAAAAAGAGCTACATGGCGGGAATTTACAAATTTGAACTTTCTACTTCAAATGCTCGCCAATCACACAAAAATAAACTTATCAAAGATCCTCTACATATTTCTCTAGCTATACTCGTGTAGATTAAATGAGAAAATTGTTTGTTTTCGTCTCTTTCCCTGTAACTTTCTTACTGGGATCCAACGGTACCCTAAATTCTGGTTGAGTGTATACGTCAGTGATCGTGCGCTCCCAGTGCGCATGACCAAAATTCCCGCGAATATCCATCGCTGTTCTACGGTTCGTAATGAAGCACAATCTTGTGGGAACCGCAATTTGACGATCTCTGTTTCGCAGGTACGGGGAAGACGCTTGTAGCCAGCGCTTTGGCCGCAGAATGCAGCAATTCCGAACGTAAGGTTTCCTTCATATCCCGTAAGGGCTCCGATTGCCTCAGTAAATGGGTCGGAGAGAGCGAAAAGAAATTGCAGAAAATCTTTTCTCTGGTTAGTACAACTGCTTTAGAAATCCTACATCATTGTTTCCCAAAATGGAGGGAGATTCAGAACGCTGCACAGTGTGTCTAGCAATGGACAAAAGTCCATACACACTGTGCACTGAATACTGTAAGAGTAGCAATACTGTTTAATTTTAAAAAACCCTTTCAGAGATACTTGTTTTGTGTTTATCGAACGTGTAAGAAGTCGAAATCATTCTAATACATGCGTGGATTAACGTATTAAACGTTTTATGATAGTATGTAAAGGTTTTTGTTAACTCTGATGGTACAATCTACTTTAAATACATTGGTCATGGGAGTATTCATATACTTCTTCAAATTTAACACTTTGAATGATTGTTATTTTTATAAGCAAGGCTTTCTAGGCTGCCTTAGACGATTGGAATATTGGGAAATCGTTCAAAGAGTGTATTATAGCAACAGAGGGGTCTATCGAGCGCTTGTGAGAGCGCGAGCCCTCTGGTGGCGAGCACTGGAGGCTACATTTCTTCACTCCGTAACATTGAAAAGAATAAACAAATAAAGACGTTTAATAGTAACAATAATAACAATAAATTACAATTGTTTCAGTTTGAGTGTTTCTTATCCCTTTTAATACTAAGCGAACTTGTTTATCAGTTTGCAAACTTCCTTCTCACGATTGAATAAACCTTCCAGGCTCAACAATCGAAGCCTTGCATCATCTTCTTCGACGAAGTGGATGGATTAGCACCTGTGAGATCCAGTCGACAGGATTTTGTGCACGCCAGCATCGTCTCCACTCTGTTGGCCTTGATGGACGGCTTGGAGAACAATTCGGAAATCATAGTGATCGGGGCAACGAACAGAGTCGATGCTATAGATCCCGCCTTGAGGAGATCCGGTCGATTCGACAGGGAATTGTATTTTCCTCTGCCGTGTTACAACGCGAGAAAGGAAATACTCTCGGTACCATTGACTGTAAACCGTTGCAGTAATGTGTGATTAATTTTAATTAATATTTCACGTTATTTTTAGGTACACATAAAAAGTTGGAGAAACAAACCGCCGCAGAAGTTTCTGGCTTATCTGGCGTCGAAAACGATCGGATTCTGCGGCAGCGATCTGCAAGCGCTCTGCGCAGAGGCGGTTATGTGCTGCGTTCGACGGAACTATCCGGAAATATATACGTCGAAGACAAAATATCAGATCAACGAACGCCATCTTAAAGTAATTATCACAAATTCGGAGATCGACAATTTACTCGCTGCAAAAGAACTTTGTATTGAATTTTTCTATTTATTATTGACAGTAACTATAAATTATATTCTGTCATAGTAATCGATTTTTAATTGCCCAACTTTTTGAGGGTGATTTTGTTGTAGTAAAAATCATAGATCATAGATTCTCCATTCTCAAGCTAGAGTAATTGCCAATCAGCAAACGCATACGTATTCTACCAATCGGAAGTTGAAGCACGCCCATACGTTTCCGATAACGAGCTTTTTAACGTTAATGTACGCTAATCTGTCGATAACCGTACTCGGAACCAAGGGGCGATAGCCAACGAGAGAGGTAGGTGTGATCGAGCGTTGTTATCTGTCTCTGAATAAATAGCACGTCTCTGATTACAAATGCCAGTGACGGATCTACAAGAACCGGAAGGTAAAAGATGAGGAGGAGTTGATAAAAAGTCGCAAATACATTCGAGGTTCCAAGCATTTAAGAATCCTTGGAAATAATCACAATTTTATGATTAACATTTCTCAAAGAACAAAGGAATTACTTGAAACGATTCAAATTTTTTAGTTTTGAGTTGGAAGGGGGAGATTTGAGCCCCTATAATTCCTCTGTAACATGTTCTTAAATTTCTGTACAATGATTGTTGCAATTACTGCTAAAATAGATCGAGAAACAAGATTTCGTGAGGGCTCAGCAGAATATCGTGCCAGCGTCTCATCGTGTTTCGGTTGTGCCTGTGAAGTCTTTGTCATTTAAGATACAGTCTCTGCTTCAAGATAATTTGTCGCATATACTGGCTCAACTCGAGAGCCTGTGCCCAACAGGAATGTTAATTTGCGACGTCATGTAAGTGTTAGATTATCATCTGATTTAACTGTATCCTACAGATAAAGTCTAAAGTCAGGCGCCGCCTTATTCTCACCATAGAGGGCCCCTCTGACGTCACGCCACATAGTAGTAGGGTCTCCATAACCATAAGAGATTTATTCTATTCATGGCTAGTATTTTCAGCGTACGGTTACGCCAATGTACCTCAGTCTTATCCTACTCTGTCCCTATACGTTTCGTTCGCGATGGAATTGTGGTTGTGAGCGACTCAGCCAATAATAACAATGAATGTGATTGTAGGCGTTGCTATTACGACCAATCAGCGTGCCTAGCCATCAAGTAATCACTGTATAGTACAAAGTATTGGACGAAAGTAGCATTAGTAATATAGTAGACAAAGAAAACAAAATTTTCAATAAAACTCCATATTAAAAATATTGTTTTAAGTCGTTGGGATGATCTAACATTGATCTTAATTCTATATATTATTAGTTTATAAAATACATACAATATCATTACTGTGTAAATTTAGCTACTGATCCTATAATTAGTAAAATTTGATATGCAATCCAAAATCTCATTCTGATAGTATCTTCGAAGAGTACTTTTATGGGACAACACGAAATAATCGTGGGGGAATTATTTTACAGAACGGGGAAGGCAGCGTCCAGATCGACCAGCTGTCCGAGAATTTTATTATGTGGTGACGATGATTCCCATACTCGTCACCTGGGGCCAGCGTTGCTTCACACGTTCGAACACCTACCTTGTCACGTATTGGACGTTACGACTTTGTTCGAGGAAACTGGTAAAGCAGCGGAAGAAGCCATCATTCAAGTAACTGCACGCGATGAGTTGTTACTAATAATATATTACACATATACAGGGTGGTCCCTGGGAAAAATTGTAATGGGAGATTCTAGAGGTCAAAATAGAACGAAAATCAAGAATAACAATTTGTTGATGGAGGCTTCGTTAAAAAGTTATTAACGTTTAAAGTTGTGGCTGTAGAGCGGCAATTTGACCACCTACTCGAATTTTTTTCTAGAAAATGGGTAGGATTTCGGGGGTATGTCTATTGACAAAAAATGTTTGCAACTGCCCCCTGCAACCAAAAATAATTTTTTTATACCGATTTGGAATTTTTTAATTTTGCCGAAAATTTCACTTTCTCGAATTTTTTTCTAGAAAATGCGCAGGATTTCGGGGGTATCTCTATTCACCAAAAATGATTGCAATTGATCCCTGCAACCAAAAATAATTTTTTTATAACGATTTGAAATTTTTTAATTTTGCCGAAAGATGCACCTTCTCGAATTTTTTTCTAGAAAATGGGTAGGATTTTTTGGGTATGTCTATTGACCAAAAATGATTGCAATTGCCCCCTGTAACCGACAATAATTTTTTTATAAGGATTAGGAATTTTTTAATTTTGCCGAAAATTTTACACCTTCTCGAATTTTTTTCTAGAAAATGGGGAAAATTTCGGGGGTATGTCTATTGACCAAAAATGATTGTAATTAACCCCTGCAACCAAAAATAATTTTTTTATAACGATTTGAAATATTTTAATTTTGCCGAAAATTTCACTTTCTCGAATTTTTTTCTAGAAAATGGGTAAAATTTCGGGGTTATGTCTATTGACTAAAAATGATTGTAATGAACCCCCACAGCTATCAATAATTTTTTCAGAATGATTTGAAATTTTTTAATTTAATTTTTTAATAACTTTTTAACGAAGCTTCAATCAAGAAATTGTAGTAGTTCCTAAATTTTATCAATGTACCACTCCTTTAGTTTCATGATGTAATGTATATTAACAATGTTTGTTACTAATGTTATGGATTATTCAACGAATTAGAAAATGAAAATGGCTCGGAGAAGTTTACCATCGTTGCTCTACGTTCCTGATATTTTATCTTGGTGGGAATTAGTGGACGAGGCGGCACGCGTTGTTTTTACATCTCTGATGCAGGGTTTAGACCGTTCGGTATATATGTTAATTCTGGCCACAGCCAATTGTCCACGAGATGATCTACCAACGGATGTAAGAGAAATAATAACTTAATTTATAACACTGAATACATATATTATACTTCCATAAATCAATTTACCATATCAGAGCATGTACAGTTAATTAAATGATTAATAATAGTGTTCTATGATTCCAGAAGACAATTTTGTTAAATTAACAATGCTATTGAATGGAAAGTCATTTTCAAATTTCATATACAAATGGATTAATGTTACGTGAAATTATAAACATTGTTGTTTCACTCAACAGCTTTCATTTCTTTTTTAAATGTTCTTTAACGCTGCTAAATTATTAGGTCGCGTGCTTGTTCGACGATCATCAGGGCGAAGTGTTCGAAGTCATGCCCCCTGAGAAGCAGGAGCGTGAATCATTCTTCAAGCAGCTATTCACTACCACAGAATCTGACATTGAATCGAATCAATCTTCACAAGGTATAGCATTGTCAAATACAATGTGATGGAGTATTCCTCAGTTGTACAGAAATCAAAAATTATTCACACACACACACACACACACACACACACAGACACACACAGAGGAAGTTATTCCCATCGCTGTTTTTTCTTTTTTTTTTTTAGCGTTTTAGGTCACATGCACCTTGTTGATTATTAGTGACCACAATTGGGTCACCTAGTGGTCCCGATCATATTTAGAGCAATTGGTATACTTTAATGTCTTTGTTTGTTCAGAAAAATACAATTTTACATTTGTGATTATGTATTCATATTAGATGTAAATCCAAACAATTTTTAATTGTACATAATCGGATCTTTTAACTTGAAAATATTCCTGAAGTAGTTTGAAGAATATTATAATTAATACAGAGTCCAACATTCTATATATCAGTATCTCAATTTTTGATTTTCAATTAAAATAGTGGACTTCGTTCAAATTGAAACAAGTCCAAAGAAGACCAAAGAAGGAGGCAGGAAGCGAAGATCAACAAGGAAAACAAATTCCGCGGAAAATTCTACAACGCGTGAGTAAATTGCCAATTATTAACAAAATAATTTACAAGGCGATAACAATATTTTAACAATGATAGAAGAGATCTCGTTGTCACGGAGGACCAAACCAGGGACCAAAACGCGCAACAAACTCTGCACCGTGCGATCAGCTCAGTTCAAGACAACTTCAAAGACAAGTAACGTGAACTACAATGCAAATTGCTATGCTCCTGGGGCTTACATGTAACATAACCTAATTGTCCGTCAGAAATCGCTGTTAAAAGGAAAATTAGCGCGTCTGGCGAGGGGCCATCGTCGAAGAAGATGAAGAATACATCCGTGGGAAGCTTGTCCGCGTCCAGCACCGAAAAACTGACCGATCCTCGCACGGAACAGCTGCTTGAGAAGATCATTGAGATCACGGAAGCATGGCCGTGCCACGATTTGGAAACCCTCTACGCTTCCCTCGAATTAACATTGGAAAGAAGCGGGGAAGACACGTGCACAGCGATGGAGGAATGTCTCGAACATTTTCTGGAATTTAGGAGAATCAAAGTGCACGTGAAGAGGGAGGAAAATTGAATTTTTATTTATTATCTCTTGTCTTGGTAAGTAGCATTGCTCTAGTTTGTGTAATTCCATCGCTGCAGGCGACCTCTGTCCGTTCAACCGTTAATCTGTAATTTTCAGTCGTACCGTAAATTAGACTGCTAACAAGTACCTGTTAAAATTTGATTACACGAGATGGAAGCACGTACAAGTACTGTGTTTTGTTAACAATGTATGATATGGTATAGTCTACCATTCTAGTCGTGCTAATTTTCTAATCTTTTCGTGATCGTATATATGTACATGTTGCATTATGTGTTTCGTGAAAGGTGTATACGTGATGACGATTATCATCTACTTCGTTGAACAAAGGAAAGTAGAATAAAATCAGGTACCAAATTTATTCTGTTACCATTTTTAAGCGGTCAATATGGTAAATAAGCTAACAGAGTCCAGAAATAGTTCAAAATAAAAACCTCTAAGGTTGAAGAAATATGTGAAAATACTCTGTCTGATATTTACGACGATATTGACGAGTAATACGATTTAATAAAATTTATATTTCTGTGTCTGCTTAATGAAAAAGTTATGTAGACTGTATTATTTGAATATTTATTAGTGAAATAAGCGACCATAAAAGTATTAAATATACACGTCGAGTGAAGAGTGAATTGCAAGAGACGTTAATGCACGTTAGTGCAATATATATGTATAGGAACTTTCATTGGATGAATATGTGTGAATATCAGGATGAAATTCGACACCGTTCCGAGGTATCGAGTCTTCCTGAACACGACCAAGGCAAATTTAATTATCTCAATTTTTCCATTGAGAATGGAACAACAAAGAAAGCGTTCAAGTTTATGCGGTTTACGGCAGAATTACTTTCTCCGTTGCAATAATGCCCGATACAAAAGAACAATGTAACCTACTTATTCAAAACTGTCTCTCGTCACTTTACCGCGGCCTTTTGTTCTCTAATAAACATTCTACGGCGTTCGATATTTGAGACTACGCCCGCGTGGGTATCAATGTGCATTATTATCCGGTTCGTGACGAGGATGCGAAATGTAATAAGGGTGTGCTCTACCTACCTGTTGTCTTTTACGGCTGAAAGGATACGTATGAAAAATTAATCGAAGGCACACGTACGATTGAAAGCCTTACTGACATACACGATTCTTTAATGGACAGTTATGCGGCCATGCACTCACTGTTCCAAGCCAAAACATTTGTCTAATTAATTTTTACAATTATTAATACACTGAGGATGGATTCCTGATGTCATATAGGATATTAAAAAGAAAGTTTGGAAGTTACAGGATGGATAGAGGAATTCCATTTTCCAGAAGAAGGATGTTGGAATTATCAAGAGTTATCAAAAGCAAAATGGCAACATTTGGTCACTAAAATTACTTTCAACTCTTCTATTTTTCCAATGAAGAATGTTCTATTTTATGAGAAAAGTGCTCAAGAGTATTTAAGCTTCAAACGAAACAGGAGAATTGTTTGCGAAGAAAATTAATAATAGGTAATCTGTAACGCTCAAAATTGAATGTCGTGACGGCCAATAGAGGGCACCCCTTTCTCTCGACGCGTGACATGGTAATTCAGGATCAACTGTAATTGTCTCTTACGCCCCGATGACGGAAGATGGAAAGCAAGATCGAATCTCCTTGAAGAGAGCCACAGAGAGCCACACGCGGTTCTCCAGCGCTTATCAGTTTGTGTCCGGCAGCCGTGCAATGCGTTGCCTCGTCTCGCAGCTTAATTGTGCCTACGATTTCACGCGTGACATACATACAGCCCTACGTGGACTATATGTGTCGGCCGCTTAACTTCCGCTGAGCGAACAGGAACCAATCGGGAACCAGTGTTCTTCCATTCCCCTCGAAGACTTCGGTACGTCACGTTTACCAGTGGAAGAAGCTTCAGAAGACTTTGGTAACGCGTGGACATCGAGCATGCAAAACTTTAACAAAACACACGTAGAGATTTACCTGTGCATACAGATTTTTATGAAAGTTTTAATTCACAGTATTATCGTTGCACTTTGTAGGGGTTTGATTCAAAACACAACATTAATTTAACAAATTGAAAAGGTTTTAATTTTATTTCTAATACGTTGGTTCATCTTAACAATATTCTAGAACTTATAGGAACTACATAATGGACGTAATGTTCTTATTGTTTCCACATTGTTTTAAAAACTTTGGACCTAATCCAATTAAGTCCCGTCGATGTGTTCGAATTTAAATTATATTCATCATTTTTTTCCCCCATTATGTTCAACACCAGAAATGTTCTTATCATCTTACATAGTTATGTTCCTTAATATTTTATTTCAATTACATTGTGCTGTAGTAACATACAGGGTGAAAAATTTTAATGGGGGGGATTCTAGAGACCAAAATAAGACGAAAATCAAGAATAACAATTTGTTGATGGAGGCTTCGTTAAAAAGTTATTAACGTTTAAAGTTGTGGCTGTTGAACGACAATTTGACCACCTTCTCGAATTTTTTTCTAGAAAATGGGTAAAATTTCGGGGGTATGTCTATTCACCAAAAATGATTGCAATTGACCCTCGTAACCAAAAATAATTTTTTTCTAACGATTTGAAATTTTTTAATTTTGCCGAAAAATGCAACTTCTCGAATTTTTTTCTAGAAAGTGGGTAGGATTTCGGGGGTATGTCTATTGACCAAAAATGATTGCAATTGACCCCTGCAACCAAAAATAATTTTTTTATAACGATTTGGAATTTTTTAATTTTGCCGAAAAATGCACTTTCTTGAATTTTTTTCTAGAAAGTGGGTAGGATTTCGAGGGTATGCCTAATCACCAAAAATGATTGTAATTGCCACCTGTAACTAAATATAATTTTTCCCGGACGATTTGAAATTTTTTAATTTAATTATTAATAACTTTTTAACGAAGCCTTCATCAACAAATTGGTATTCTTGATTTTAGTCTTATTGTGACCTCTAGAATTCCCCATTAAAAGGGCTGGCTGAATACCCTGTACGTATAGTCGCGATACCCTTTTTTAAACAGTATGTTACAGGGGTTGGTGAAAGTGATATCGTTCAAGTATTTTACCGGGTAAATTCTAGATCGATCGTTTTAAGTGCACTGTCCGTTTCCTTGGAATGTCATCGCGTATTAAAGTATGATACATCTATGGTACATTACAACTATAAATACACGTATCCACGTATAAAGTAGAATTTAAAATAAAAAACAATATAAAATTAAGAACTTGTATGTTTCGGATGATTCACATAAACAATATGTAAACAAAACGTACATTAATATCAACGTTACTCATTTGCAATAAGTAATAATAACATTCGTACGAGACATACAATCTTGCGTGTGCTTAAGTAGCAATCCATATAAAAAGAAATTAAAAATGTTAATTTTCGATATTACCAAACCGGTGCATAAAACACAAACAATGCACTTGTTTGCAAATACAATAGTTAACATCGACTGTATCTCATTTAGTCCTACAATAACAATATTTCTATCATAGCGTAATTTGTCAGAAACTGTTTTAAACTGTCTGTCTTTCCAACACGGAATTCCGGAAACGCGTCTACCGATGACACAATTCCTCGCAGTTGTGCCAACGTTCCTATAAAACGTCGCTCATCGTTTTCATTACAGTCTATTCGTCGGTGTCATTGACTAGATCTATTACGGTCGGTCTATTACTCCTATTCTTCGTTCTACAGGAATACGGTACAAGAAAACGGCTAACAGGCTCCTGTATCGACTCCCTATTGTTTTTTCCCTCGCTCGTTTCGCTATAGTGTCCAATACCGTGGCATTCCAACACCTCCGTGGGAATATTAATGTTCTTATTATACGCTATTACGTTCTCCTTCGCGTTCTCCGCTATGCACAGTTTCTCATCGCGATTCGACGAACACCTCTCCTCCGTTGCGTTTGTAACAATATTATTCTCGAAATTGGTTTGAACCGCGACTCTGTGCCGTTTGTTCGCCGCCTCGTCCTTCGCGATATCGTTCTTGGTGTCAGATTTCGCAACGACACGTTTCCTTTTCTTCGTCGTGTTGTTATCCTCCTTCTCTAACAATTGGCAGCCCTCCTCTTCCATTCTCGCTATATCTTTCATCGCATCCCGCACCAGCATTTCCTGTTCGAGGCGATTCGGTGACTCATGATTAATTTCTTCGCTCGAGTCGCGTCCTCTAACGATCCGCAATACTTCTTGCACTTCGTCGTCGGAATTCTGTTCGTCGTCGGTAACAGATTTGTTTAATTGCAACGAAATCTCATTTCTTGGCATGATTATTGGAAAGATCAGGGGGGGCATTATCACTTTCACGGTTTTAAATATCTCCAGCAGCTGCGATTGTTTCTCTGGCAAAGCATTTTGTTGCTTCTTGTTAACGTCCATTTTATTCGAGTTAAATGTCGGTTTGCTATTTTTGTAGCAACGCATACTTTTGGTATCTTTTTCGTATACGCACATTATGTCCGAATTTGGTAAAACGTCACGAACAGCGTTGCCCTCCAAGGCCGTGATTGCGCATGATTTAGTCCGCCTGTTCAAGATGGAGGTTCTCTTTTGCGCTGTACTTTCCTCGCATTGGGTCTCCTTGCTTGCTGCATTGTTACCAGTCAAATATCGATTCGTGCTGTTTACTACATGCATAGACGTGGTACAACACTTGCAAGAACTATTATCGAATACAGGGAAATCGATATGAGGAACGACACCAACGTCGACATTTTTCTCGGTGAATTCGTTGTTGGGAAATTCGGAGGTCAGTTCTTTGTGCTGTTCGGTTTGCGTGCCTGTGTCGATGCTGATTGTTCTCAAATACTTGCGCTTCAGGGGCAATCGACACACCTCTTCCTTCCCTATTCTGAGTACCAAAACTGTTGTATCTTGCAACTTTATTACGGGGCTCTTACTAGCGGCGATAGTCGGAAGTTCACAAGGATCGGGGAATATTTTACGCTCTTCGTCTTCGACGTTGAAACACTGAATTTCGTTCGCGGTAATACCGTCCGTTTCGAAATATAAACGGTGTCTCTGAAACAGATGTAAGTTTACGTCCGTTTCGCACTTGAAGCACTTTCCACATATTTTACACGACGCTCCCAGGATAACGACGCTACAGTCACGCAACTTTACCCCGTTGGAAATATTAACTCTTTCGGTTGCATGGCTGTATTCGCACTGAGATCTTTTCATTTGAAGCCCCATGCAAAGTAAGAAATCTTTTTTCCCGTTTATATTCGATATATCGGCATTGTGCGATCGTGGAAAATAATCTTCACCATATTTAGTCGTCCTTAACGTGTATCTGTTTGGTTCCTCAGTACTATGGTACACTCTTTGCATATGTGGCGCCATCTCGTAATGGTCATTGACCCCTGTAAATAAATTTCGGAGACCTATCATCATACTAATATCCGTTACATGATACCGCGTGGAAAATACACAAATCTAACAAAACATTTCAATTAATTACGGTATAAAAATTGTTCTGCATCGAACAAACTATACAAAAGGCGGGTTTTTAAACATACGACGAATTACGTGTTTGACGACAGGTAACTTAATTTTCTATTGTTTCATAGTGTATAAATCCTTCCTCGGTATAATAACAGGATAAGGAACTTGGTTGGAACAAAATTATTATTCTGCAAACTAAAAAATGTGTATTAGTTCGAGTAATTGTTAACCAAAGATGTTAGAGAACTTATAATAAGTTATTTTAGATAATATAGTGTTGAACAAAATCAGAAATACGAATTACTAAAGTCGTAATATTTTATTATGTAACAGAATACACTGACATCATAAATATGATTGTTACATTATTTATTAAGAAACTATACATTGAACTTTCTATAAACAAACATCTTTCAATACAATTTATTACCTTTCAATGTTTATTTCAAATCCTTTGAAAAACAAATAGTTGTTTGGGAAAATTACAATAAAAATAATTGAAATAAAACCTATTTACTTACAATTAAACACGTCGTATGTACACGATTTGTCGCAGTGTATAGATCCCTGGCTCCATGAAATTGAAGGAAGAAAAGTAAATTGTTCATTAAATGATGAAGCCTAATGATGAAGTCATTGTTTGAAACAATGTTGAGTTAGATGACGCAATTCCAACGTTGCCAAACATTCGTATCTACACGAGTCTATCGAGCTAGTTTTCTGCGTGTATTTGCGCTAAAATCAAGCCGAAATAACTGATTAAATTAAGAATGGTACGCAGTGTTATTTTCACCTTTAACTTCATGCGACGTAGTTCTCAAAACTGAGATATAGTAGACCCAACAAAACATGGCAACACTACACGGTCATGTGATCGGCTGAGCCCAAGTCGCTCGACCAATACGAAGCCACGTAGTTTACAACCTAACCAATCCTGACTGATTCTTCGTCCCACGCATCACTCGCTCACTCTACAATGCGAATCCTTATTAGGAATCTTATCTACTCGTGCGAAGAACATAATTCCGTTGGCTTGGTTACAGAAAACGTATTTCAGTAGAATATTTAGTTTCTCAAAGAATGCAAGGAACGTAAGTATGAGAAGAGAAGACATTTTGTTCGTAATTTATGCATAACCAAAGAAATAAAATAATTGACCAAAATTTGGCGGTAAAGAGACGATAATGTGCATTTATTTTAAATCATATTATTTCCCAAATCAGGAAACAATTACACTTTCCAATGACCCTATGACAAGTCGAGGACTGTAATTGCATCAACAAAAGGAACGCCATTGAAATTAATGAATTTACAAGTAAAAAATTTACGTTGCTTTATTGAGAACCACTGAATGTGCGAGACTAAACACGCCTTGCCATAAACACTTGATCAATGTCGCAGCTGTGTGACATTAATGTTAGATTCTTATGGACTGAGAAGAAAGTTCTGTAAAATTTTGGACTTAAAAATGGTATTAATTATTGCATTAAATAATTATTAATTTGTAAACTTATTATAAGAAAATCAGTAGTTGAAACGTACTTGTTTAAATAGAGTTTCTGATTATAAAGTTATTAATACAAAAATATACTTAATGAAACGTAAAAGCGTATATAATTAATTAAGTAATCTCACTAACTATATTTTTGTAACAGTATTATTTTGTTGCTACTTTATAAGTGGCAACAATAATCTTAAAACTTAATCGTTGGATACAAATTAAAAAAAATTGTACTATTATGTTTGTATATGTAATAGAAAATGAAAGTGTCTACCACACCGGTCCTGTGGCGCAACGGATAACGCGTCTGACTACGGATCAGAAGATTCCAGGTTCGAATCCTGGCAGGATCGATTCTTTTTTTTTTTACGCGCGAAACATTGTTTTTTTCCTTGGAAAGGTATAATTCAATTTAAAATAATATTATTTTATTATATTAGACAATTAATAATATATAAAAATATTCATTTTTGTCTAAACTAATCAACTTTTAACTATTATATTAAATACAGGAGAAAAGAAGATATGGATATAATAGTAAAACAATTAAATCAAGGTTTCTAAAAAAAAGAATGAAAAAACTTAACAAGAAATCCAAGTTGTTGCATGATTATTATATTAATTATTATATTAAATACAGGAGAAAAGGAGAGATGGATAGATTTAATAGTAAAACAATTAAATCAAGGTTTCTAAAAAAAAGAATGAAAAAACGTAACAAGAAATCCAAGTTGTTGCATGATTATTATATTAATTATTATATTAAATACAGGAGAAAAGGAGAGATGGATATATTTAATAGTAAAACAATTAAATCAGGCGATCGTTTCCTAAAAAAAGAATGAAAAAACGTAACAAGAAATCCAAGTTGTTGCATGAGTCTTGCGTATCGTTTAACATTGATGACAAAGTGTAATGAACCTTGCTACACATACATACGTATACTCTATCAAATAAGGACATGCAAAGAGCTTATGCGATCTAGAACGAGCATTAACCTCACGTAGCATGTACATGATTTTTAGGGACGTTTAATATCCTGACGTAATACGTATAAAACATTAATGCACTTGATTATATAATATACTGCAAGATTCATTATAAACATTTGAATGTTTTGCCTTGATTGAAATTACTAATTGTTACTAAGGGGGAATGGTATGCAATTTTAACACAGTTTTAGCTTCACAGACATTTTAATAATCAACTAATATTTTATATATTCGCTCAATGCGTGGAAATAAAATTGAATACTGTTTCTACAGGAATAACACAAATCTGCGAATGTACTTCTCAATATGGATATTCGTGCTTGTGCAATTCAGACGTGTTCGTAAGTCCTTTTTTTAATTTTAAATCATATCTTTAATTTCGTTTAGATTTTAGTTAATAATCTTTTTCATTTTTAGCACGATAATTCTAAATATAAGACTCATGTCAGAGAATTTAAGGCAATTTTTTCTTCTAATAATAGAATAATAAAAAATTCAAATTCAAGGTTGATAATCATAAAAACAAACATACAATTGCTGTGCTTGTACGATGTTCAATTTCTACACTCGTGAGAATGAAACCACCAGTATGGTTTAATCATTGAATGACTCAAGCAGAAACCTATTGAGTTGTGTAACAATAGGACATTTCTTCCTAGCTATGTCATCAAGCATTGTCACTTCATAGGCATTTAAATCCATTATACGGGTTTTATCGTACTACTATGCAGTTTACCCGCCCTTTTGTTCACGCAACTCACCTTTTGTTCTTGTTGCGTACATAGAACGATTAAAGATTGATTAAAGATTCACCTAATGGTAATGTTTATAAAAATACAGTGCTATTGACGTTCATAGACCATGTTTCCGGGGACGAAACGATCATAGACTCATCGCGAGGACCATGCGAGGGCTACAGACGCGGCGAGGACGATCTTCAGACGTTCGATTTCATCAGCAAGCTAAAACTCGATCTACTGGAAACGCATTACGCCGGTCTGACGAGAGTCAGAGGTAGCAATCGCATGCAGACTGCCTATAGACTGGAGAAAGACATCGACGTGACTATGCCAATGAAGTATGATTCGATAAACGGTGCTTTCAATCCTCCAAACAAATCCGTTGAAGGGATAGACCGACTACACCATATTCATTTTATGGCCTTTGCTAGGAACATACTTCCGAACGGACTGCCAGAGGAGTTCAGCACAGTGTGCACGTTCAGAGCCAGGAAACTGCCTAAGTACACTTGGCATATTATCAGAATCGTCGACGTGGAAAACCAGCCCCAGTTTTTAATCGCTGTGAACCCGAAAACTCTGACCCTGGACGTGTCCGTGAAGGATGAGAAGGGGGAACTGCAGACCACCTCGTTCTCAGCCGATCGCGTGAGTAGAATTCCATGGAATGTTGCGAGCAGTGTTTGGAAATAACGATAACACTGATTACGGTTCTTGGAACGAGCATCATTGGTGTAGGTTGGTTAATAATAGGTAACCAATTATATTAAACATGAGAGTTACATGAGAGTTACATTCCAAAACACAACTGCAAATATTTTGTTACAACTTCAATTCTACTGGTAGAAAATAAGTAACTACTTTGATCATAAGGATTTAATTTTGTTATGGTATTAATTTAACGTCTGGAAAACTGTTGCATAATTGTTAGTCCTCTCCCTGAATGTGTTGTGGTGGAAATGAGGTTGGGAACCACTGCACATGGGTTTTCCTGTAGCTTTGAATGGCCATGTTCCTTTCTGGGGTTTCCCCGTAACCTTTTTGTAGACCTTGACCTGTGTATTGTATTTTATTACCTAGGTACCTGAAAACTAAATGGTTCAGGGTCGTAGGGAGCAGTTTGTTCGCTCCACCTAATTCTTCTCAAGAAATATGGCATTTAGTAGGTTTAATATAGTGTTCATGATTTTTTATAAATTAGATTTTCTCATTTTATCCACTTTTCCCCCACAGATGGTTCAGTCAGTTTGGGCACTCAAGGATTTTAATGGATAAACAGAAATTTCATTTGATTGGTCGTAACAATAAAGCCATAAAGCCATAAAGTCAGTAAATGAAGCTTCGAACCTTCAGAAAAATTAGAATTTCTCTTTTATAGCCTAGTGCCATCGAGGCCATTTAAACAGCTCATTTTTCATTTCATCCTTGGAATTTCCGAATCCAGGCGTTTTATGAGTTTACGAGGAGCATTGTTAACGCATGCAGAACTTCTGCGACCGATATTCTCTACCTGAGGGTCAGAAGAAAGGCGAGAGTGAAGCGCAGTTGGCCCTAGCTGACTCTTATCTCTGTGAAATGGACACCATGAGTTCGTGGAATCCATGACCAAAACAGGAAAGAAACTCTAGACATATACAATCGCCACAAAAGATAATTTTCGTGACATGATCAAAGTAGTTATTTATAACCTACCAGTTTACCATTGTTCGAATTTAAAAATATTTTTACAGCAATTAATATCGCAAGTTTAGTTATACAGGGTGTCCCGTAAATAGTGTGAAAGCTGGAAATGTAGCTGGGACAATTCTGAGCAATAATTTCCTTTGCAAAAATGTCGGATGGAGCTTCGTTTTTGAATTATTAACAAAAAACCCTGAACAGCTCTGAATGCGCCGTGATTGGTCAGTGTTTTTCGTTAATAATTCAAAAACGAAGCCTCATCTCACATTTTTGCAAAGAAAATTGTTGTTCAGAATCAGTATACCTGTCTTTATTGTAAAAAGAATTCACTAGAAAGATAGTTGACGTAATTGGCGGTCATAATAGCCACACATATCTCTGCGTATAGCAATGGACGTTTGAATCCGTATCCTCAAAGAGATTCGAAACTTTCGAGGCTGGGAGGTTTCGAATCTCTCCGATCATTATTCGAATCCAGACAGTCTCAAGAGGTCTTGACATCTTAAACGTTCTCGAAACATTTAACGAGCTTTAAATGCTTCAGTCTGAATGCTTCGGTACAAACGATGTCGTCGACAGAAAATATTGAATAAAATCTGAGAAACATTACCATATTTACGTTTATATAACAGCAAGTATATTTCCAGTAAACGTGGATAATTATCCAGGGGAGGAATTTTTATTCGAATAATGAACACGACATTTTTAATCACTCGTAATTTCTAATAAAATTTACAACTTTGTATATTTTTTTTTAAATTCTTTCTACAATTTTCATCAATAAAGAAATGAATTTATATCTAAAGCAATGAGACGTCAAAGAAATAGAAAAAGCAAAGATATAAGTAGACCAAATCGTTTCTGTCAATCGTATAATTCAATATTCGATGGTTAATCGCCGCTTGACACGAATTTCTCTGATCGGCTGACCTGATTACGAAGCAATGGAAATACGCTGGTGAACAGCAAAACACGATTAAATCGCCGAAAGTCGATCGCGTCTCCAATCTCGAGCACCGTCGTGTCAGGCCTCGTTTGGACCCAAGCACCTCTTAAAAGTGTCATCGACGATCACGCGATGATTAAAAACGGTCTACGAGACCGCGGACACCCGATGCATACTTGAAAATGACGCGTCGATCCTTTGTCGAACATCGATCGCGTTGGGCGTAGAAATTACAGCATTGTGAGAGGAAATTATTTTTGCAAATATCTCGAAAACAAAGGGCGACCTTCACAACAAATTTGAAGGTCATCGAAATTGGTGAGGAATAGCTAAATTAAATAATTACTTTTATTTCATTTAAATATGTCATCATTTTCTAGGTATCAAACTATTGAAAATAGAGGGTGGAATAAAAAATAATCAGGATGATATAATTTTTAATCAAGCTTTATTAAAATAATTGGAAGGTTCCTCTACACGGTTTGAAAGAAACATACAGAATGAAAAGCTTAGACCCAATTGGTCCTAAACTGTTTCTAAACAAGCCAAAGAAGGGGCACAGCTGCCCCCTCTTGACTAGTTTTTGTCCCATAAAGAAAACTTTCTCTTCTAGAAGAGAAAAACCAACACAAAATTGTGTATAAAATTCTGAATCAATAATGTAATTTTCCAAAAATATACAGGGTGTTTCTTCTAACCCAGACTATGTAATATAATTTTTAATGTGACTACCAGGGCTTTTTTGGCCGACTGTGTGTGTAAGATCGCTTAGATCGATTAGAATAGCATTCCTCGTGACATTTGTAACGCTTCAAAGGAGCTCGCGTGAACCACCGAAAGGGGAATCACCGCGTTGGTCGTCGATGACTGCTATCGCTCGTTCGCGTTACACTTGGCGAACTCCGAAGTTCGTCAAAGCGTGACACACGAAATTTGATAAGACGCTCGATCGAAACAGATGTTCGACAAGAACTGGCACAAAATTAACGTCGGAGCGTTCAAGGATAAATTGGTGGTGTACGTCGACTGCGAGTACGCTGGCGCTCTACTGGCGAAGTCTCGAGGACCGATTAAAGTGGATGGCGAGATCTCGATATCGAAGATGTCCCACAGCAAGCTGACTGTACCGGTAAGTTCCATCATGCGTCTCTTAAACCATATACATTGTCTATTAGAGCCAGCGATAAGACCAGCGTCGCTATTAACAAGGACCTAGGTGCTCATTAATCAATTTTAATTAACGATTTAACTACCCTATGTTCCTTAATCTTTTGTCGTTTACTGTTTTATAGATCTTCTAAATAGAGAGTGAACATCATGCATCAGGTCGCTATACAGGGTGTTCTAGAGGCCAAAATAAGACAAAAATCAAGAATACCAATTTGTTGATGGAGGCTTCGTTAAAAAGCTATTAACAATTAAATTCAAAAATTTCAAATCGTTCTAAAAAAATTATATTTAGTTACGGGAGTCAATTATAATGACTTTTGGTGATTAGACACACCCCTGAAATCCTACGCATTTTCGAGAAAAAAATTCGAGTAGATGTGAAATTTTTCGGCAAATAAAAACATTTCAAATCGTTCTAAAAAAATTATTGTTAGTTAAAGGGGACAATTACAATCATTTTTGGTGAATAGACATACCCTCGAAATCCTATCCATTTTCGAGAAAAAAATTCGAGAACTTGCGAAATTTTTCGATCGGAAAAAATATTTGAAATCGTTTTGGAAAAAATATCTCCGACTGCGGGGGTCAATTACCATCATTTTTGGTCATTACACATACTCCCGAAATCCTACGCAGTTTTGAGAAAAAAATTCGAAGAGATGCTGAAATTTTTTGACGGAAAAAATATTTCAAATCGTTTTGAAAAAATTATTTTCGGTTGCGGGGGTCAATTACAATCATTTTTGGTGAATAGACATACCCACGAAATCCTGCGCATTTTCGAGAAAAAAATTCGAGTAGGTGGTCAAATTGCCGTTCTACAGCCACAACTTTAAACATTAATAACTTTTTAACAAAGCCTCTATCGAGAAATTAATATTCTTGATTTTCGTCTTATTTTGGCCTCTAGAATCCCCCATTAAAATTTTTCCCAGGGTAGCCGAACACCCTGTATAAATTTATTTTGAATATTTCTTCCATAATGTAATCAGAAAATTAATCATAAATTCAATTTAAATTTTCCTGTAATTGTAAACCATATATATACGGTGTTAAATTAGTATGAATGTGTCTGTCGTGTGAACCACAATCATATAAAAATCTGAGTCTATACAATACAATAAATTTGAAGCCATTTGGTCAACTATTATATAAAGAATTTAACTTATTTAAAGTTTTAAGACAGAAGCTATTATAATGGCGTTAATTTGATGAATTGAAAAAAATTCTGTTGTCGACGTATTTTTAAAGACATGTACTTTAAGATTTTATGTACTTTCAGAAAAAAGAAAGCTTGGATTTTGAGAAATTTTGAGAAGAAAACAATCCATGTATGACTGAATGAAAAAATACGAATGGAACTCAATGGATGCAGTTTTCTAACGCAATTGGATGACCGTGTTTAACGAAACGTTTTGATGATAGTTCCCAGAACGTCAATTTCGTCAAACTCGGTGAAGATCGCGATGGAAACAAGTTCGCGAACGCGGATTTCGTAGAAGCTTATGGCACATCCGCGGGGGATGCTCGCGTTCGAGACAAATGTATCCGTCACATGGCGCAATTAAGAACCACTTAATTAATAAACACTTTGTAATGAACGAGGCTAAAGGCATAACTGGGACAAGCTAGATTTAGTGCCACATTCAAAGTCTAAGACCGTACCGCGCCTAGAAAAACGTGTTGACTGTATTATTAGCCCAGTTTCGCGAATAAACGAAGGATAAATTTAGTCATTTAACAGGAATAATGACGTAATAATAAGACACCGACTTTCTTTTGATAAAAAACGTATTTTCTGTTAGATATGGTAATTTGTTTCAATTCTTTCCGGATATTGACTATTCTTTCTCTATTTTCAAATGTAAAGAACATTCAAAATAACGCCAAAAAGTAGCAAGATGTCGTCCAGGGACTTATATCGGTATACAAAATTCCAAAATCAAAGTATATCAGTATTTTAAGTCCCTGTTTGCAACAGTCTTCAAAAGTGTTAGTTTCAACACTCTATTTATATCAAAATAAAATTCATAAGATTCACTTCTATGTAAAACAAAATTTTGACCTATAGGAAAGAGTGTTTAAAAAAAAATAAATGAAAAATACGTAAAAAAGTAGCTTTTTCTGACAAGAGTTCAATTTCAACGATTAAAATTTTTGTATCTTTATTTATTTCTCAAAAATGGAAGGGGGGTGCTACTTGCTAATTTCTGAGCTCATTCTACATATGTATATGGTTTCCCTTACATTTAAAATAGAGTCGAATAATAATTTGAAACGTCCCTCTGTGAAAAAGTCTTTTTCAGAAGAAGATTCTGTTTATAATTTTTGATTGTTGAAATTTCTGATTTCTGTTTACTTTGAAACGTTTCTTTAGATCGATATACAGTGGATGGTGTTAAATTGCGATCCAACGAGACCGGAGAGGGAGACCTGCGAGGAACTTCCGGTAAGGCCATATATTTTACAGAAGTTCGCAATCCATTAAGATCCCTGCGGTTGTAATTAACGCAATTGCAGAAGAGCCTTAGCAACCCTTTATTGCCCCAGAGGCGCCGGGGCTGCGAAACTATCTGTCCGCGGGGGCCCCCTGGAATTAATGGCACGGATGTGAGTCGTCACTTTTCTTTATCGATAAACACTCCCCATCTAATGGAAGAACTTGCACAATAACATTAAATTCTTTCTTAATCTCCACCCAGTGGACTCTGGGTCCATTCAGATCCGTGCAAACTGTTCCTTTTGACGTTATAAACTTTTCTTTTTTGATAAATAACTTTGCAATGAGCTTATCAAATTAACAACATTAAAAATTTAATCAGAAACTTTGTCTTAAAATGTAAAATAGTAAATTTCAGAGTTGGACTAAAATGGGCCCCAAGTCCCCCAAGTGTTTTGCTCCAAAAAGCTTGTTTATTTTCCTATTTTAATTACATCAGCTTGGTAGACAAGTAAGCTTTAGGATAGAATGATTTTTTCACACTAAATTCATCAAAAATTAATACTAATCACACTATGTTAAAATGGAAACACTGATCCCCTATGCTGATTAATACAATAGGCTTTGGTAAGCGTACAAAGGCGACCATCTTTGCTTATTATCAAAACAGAAACATCTGAAGCTCAATAAAAATATTTCTCTCTTCAGGGCTTGGCTGGTCTACCAGGAGTACCTGGACCCCCTGGACCAACTGGAGAGGCTGGATTACCTGGACGACCTGGTTCACCTGGCACTCCAGGTGAAAAAGGAAAAATGGCAAGTGCTTGCAAATGCCTCTCAATTGCATCATACACAAGAATTTACTGATAATTAAGATCTCTAACAACACCATTGCATGTGCAATTAGGGACATACAAACTCTAATATTGGTCTGAAAAGCAATTGGTCCAAACGTGCAAGCTTTCAGGTTTCCATGTAGCTTCGTTGCATGACAGTGTCATTTATCATGAATAAACTGCGGATTTTTATGCAAAATTAATAAAATAAGAGCTTCGTAGAGGGTTCTTTCAACCCCAAAATACAATAATTCTTATCTTACTCGAGTTTTTCTTGTATTTTTGCATATTAATAGTTACTTATATTAATATTGTAATAAACAGCATTCTAACGTTTTTTGACAATCTAAATTTCCCATAAATGCATAAATATCCGCAGTCTAATCATGAGTTTAATTTCTGAGATCATTGATAGAATGTTTAATATGAGAAGTTTGCACCCTATGTATAATACAACCCCATTGTAGCACCATAAGACTTCCAGTTGTTCCCATGATTGAGGGAGGTACTGAAAAGTCAACCGTTCTCATGGAATATCGTAGTTCTAAATGTAGCATTTGCAGTGGGTTTGAAAAGGCGGTTTCTCACCATGGATTTAAAGCGGGGAGCTGACAGCGGACGTGAGTAATAAACCAGCTGCATGGCGAATGTTCCAGTTCGCCAAGACACGCGCGAACGTAGAAAAATTACTTTCTCTTTTTCCTGTGACAAAATGGCGCATATGCTGTTTTTCGCGTGACCCTCAAAAGCCATGGGGAAACCAACAGATGACAGCCGTCAAAGTATTCATTTCCTTTCGTTTATACTTTTCCACCGTTCACTGACACGCTATTTTAAACACGTTTCATTTTTTCTAATAATAGACTGTATTTATTATTAATTATTAATGTTATATAATAAACTTTATCGAGGCAGAAGTCAGTTCCTCAAGTATTCAAAGAGTAATTCCAGTGTAATAGAGAATATTTCTCTATTAAAAGTTTCCTGTATTAAATATAGTGATTATGTAGAAAAATAAATATGTAGGTAGGTATAGTTGAAGTGCAATCAATTTATTTTTATAATTTGTATTTTGTAAGAGATCTTAATAATCTTTCAGCCATGTATTTCCAGACATTCTTGATTTATTATTGTGTTGTTCTTCAGGGCTCGCAGGGACTGACTGGTGCACGTGGTTATCCTGGGATTCCGGGTCCCAAAGGACCCATCGGTTCACCTGGACCTCCCGGATCAAAAGGAGAACGTGGAGAAAGAGTGTGTTAATTACTTTATTGGATACTACGAGCTCTGTTCACAATGTTACAATCTGTAAAAAGAGTCAGTTACGCGGAAGATTCAGATTAAGACTAGACTGCGGATGTTTATGCATTTATGGGAAATTTTAAACCTCAAGAAACTACAGAATTTAAGATTCAAGATTTAATATGCAAAAGTATAAGAAATACTTCAAGTAAGATACGAATTATTATATTTAAGGGTTGAGACAGCCTCTGCAAAGCTTCCGTTTCATTAATTTTATTAATAAAAATATGAATTTGCATAAAGATCCACAGTCTAATTATGACAATTGAAAAATTCAATATTATAATATTATTTTTGTTAACAGACCTCGTATTTCGCCGTATTATTGCCACGGAAACGGAGAAAACATTGCAGTGTTTATTGTGTTGCAAATAGGGGGACATGGGATTTCCTGGCCTGAAAGGAGATCAGGGTCTTCCAGGGCCACGTGGCCATACTGGACTTCCCGGACCACCTGTAAACATTAGCGATTATGGTGATATTCTATCGCGATTTCCAGGCACACCGGGCCCTCGAGGCTACCCAGGCGAGAAGGGTTCAAAGGGCGAGCAAGGCGAACGTGGCGACAAAGGAGGGCAAGGTCGTAAAGGTAGCTCCTCGACGTCCATTTTTAGACCTTTAACCCGTTAAAGATTAACACCGTAAAGATTTGACCGTGTCAAATGTTAAACGTTAGGGTTTAAACACGATTACGTTGATTCATCCGATCAGTAATCCTTGAAGTGCCCCGCGTAAACTAATTTAATCTTGTTAGAAATCGCGTGGAGTTGTGGGTGTCCACGTGAACGGGTGATTCATCGTTAAACGCATTATTCTTCGCAACGCAGGACGCTTGATCTCTGCCCCCTTTAACGAAACAGCGTATAAATCGATTAATCCGATCGTGTGCTTAATTCCTTACAAAAAGTATACTGACAAATCTTAAAACAATTGTTATCTTCGCATAGATCAAGTTTCATCCTGTTAAGTCCCTGTAAATCATTCTCATACCCTTCAAATCTGTTAATGCGTTAATTGCTACGTTGCAAAAGGTCATTGACACTCCAGAAGAAATAATTCCTCCCAATAAAGTGTGTCAACAGCCGTGTGTTTAAAGGTCGAGCACAATCGTTTTAATAGTCTCAGCCATCCAACCAACATATTTCCATTTATTCTATCTTCTCATTCTCCATATTTCTACTACAACTATACAGCTTATAATATATACATAATAATTATATTAATAATACACTGCATGGTCAATGCATTTTCAACAATCTCAGCTTACTTCTTCCAAATAATCCCATATATATCATTATCAATTTATTTAATTTTAACCTCCCTTTCTCTGCAATTATTAACAGATGTTTTACACAATCTTTTATTGATAACTACAAAAATAACTTAATAATAAACCAAACTTGCATAAAACATTCCTTAAATCCATCATTAGGTTTGCTAGAACAGATTTATTTAGCTCTAATTATCACACTTGATAAGATCATCTATCCTCCTATTTAAAACAGTTGAAAACATTACTCTGAAATAATTTATTTTACTTTCCCCTGAATTATTCTTCCCACGAGAATGATAGGATAATTAAAAAACGATTCCTCATCTGAAATATTATGTTTTATATTTCAGATAGTTTTTCTTTGGATCAGCATTCTAACCGGCATAGTATGCTATTGAATATTACTGAAAGCTATGATTCCAATGCTCTGTTGTGTGACACGAAGACGATATATTGTCAGACATATCGACGTCGACCTAAATACAGTCATTCAAAGCGATTGTAAATCAATTTGTTGCAATCTGTTGCAATACCCTTAAACCGATTTTATTATTCGCTGAATGTATGTCGTTCTCGTAATAGAAACTAGCAACAGAGCTTTTAACGTCCAGTTAATTGCTGCCATTACATAAACTACTTTAAATGTTTGATTTTTTAAGTGGAAATAAATTGAGAAACCCTTCTCTTTCAGGAAAATAAGTTTCACTATTTATAGTTGTTTAATAGTATGTGTTCAAAGTAGTTTCATAAACTGACATCTTAATATGAAATATTAAATTATATTGACAGTATCTATTTAGTTAAAATATCAAAGAAATTTATATTTTCACCTAAAAGACAACTTATTAACCTTTTCATAATATTTTTCAATTATTTAGGGCAAGTGTTAACAGTTTTCAGTTTTATTTTAAATGGTACTTATTATTTAGGTGAACAGGGGGACAAAGGTGATCAAGGACAAGATGGATTCCCTGGAGTAGAAGGTAAACCAGGTTTCCCTGGGCTTCCTGGCCTTAAAGGAGTGGCAGGCTTTCCAGGAATACCAGGGCAGCCTGGATTACAAGGTCATCGTGGTGAGACTGGTCCCTCAGGACCACCAGGAATTCAAGGAGCAAAAGGAGAGCCTGGAGAACCCGGTCGTGATGGTCTGTAAAATAATGTTATTGCATAAATCAATAATTAAACGAAACGTCATGTTCAGGTTTACCAGGATCAGTGATTGGTACCGTAGTACCAGGATCACCTGGCCCTGAAGGATCTCCAGGCACACCTGGAGAAGATGGTCATCCAGGGGCGAAAGGAGAACCAGGTCCTGTTGGTGCACCAGGTTTCCCAGGACCAGAAGGCAAACCTGGTGTCCCTGGTCCACTAGGATTGCAAGTAATTCACATCACTCTATCCTCAAATATTCCAGATATATTTCTCTCATTAATTTCATCAATTTCCCGTAAGGGCCCACCTGGTGTGCCCGGAGAACCAGGTTTAACAGGAATACGAGGAGTCGATGGTTTACCTGGAACATCAGGACCACCAGGACTCGATGGAAAGCCTGGTGTGAAAGGTGAACGAGGTCCACCAGGAGAGCAAGGTCAAATCGGACCCCGTGGCTTACCAGGAAATGCCGTGAGATTCATATTCTTACTATGCTCTCAATTATTGTATTAAAATTTAAGGTTAGGAAGTCTGTAGAATGTGTAAGTGGAAATGTCCTTTTTCAGGGTCCTCCAGGTTCACCAGGTGTCACTGGTTTCCCAGGATTGGAAGGAAGACCTGGTCCAGCGGGTGCTCCGGGTCCCCCAGGGCCTCCAGGACCAGCTGGATCAACCGGAGACATGTTAAGTACAAACGAAGTTTTGAGAAGCATCGGCAGTCCAGGAGTCAGTGGACCTAGAGGTTCACCAGGTTCTGCAGGATTGGTAAGTAATCCGTTCAGACATCAAGAAGAGAATCAAGTTCCAAATTATTGCAATCTATGTGACAGTAACAGGCCTGACAACTTCTATTTCATTGCAATGTTACTTAATGTCAGCCAGGTGAGAGAGGACCTCCTGGAGAACGAGGTCCAGAAGGTCAAATCGGGCAACCAGGAATACCAGGGAAGGATGGAGCGCCAGGATTACAAGGGCCACCCGGAATCAGGGGCCAAACAGGAATGCCAGGTCTTCAGGGAATCCCAGGCAGAAGTATCACAGATTCGGAAATTCGGGACATATGCACAAGCGTGCTGCGAGGTGGATATTCGTTCAAAACAATTAACAAAATTAGTAAAATGTTATAGCTGGGAAATCAGTAGCGAACTTAGAAACAATGAGTAAATTAGGAGAAAAAGAAAGTTGTCGTTTTCGGGGTTAGTTACAGAAATAGCACCCTCGAGGTGACTCATTCTGGGCACGATCTTTGCACACAGAGAGATAATTCGTCATTTTATTACCATCTATATATACAGAGCAGATGTCTGAGATGGCGGCAATGATGCAAGGTCCACCTGGTCCACCTGGCAGAGGCCGTCCAGGTCGTACTGGTTCACCTGGTCCACAAGGTCGTCCAGGTACACCCTCTGAAAAAGGGCTACCACCCCCATTTGCCTGCATTTTACCTCGTAACTGTAGAACACGATGCCAGAGATTAGGGAATTGAAACAGAAAGAATCCTGTTATGGGTTTCTGGTATCTTTTAGTGGAGAGCTAATAATATTTGCCAGAAATTCATAACAGACATAAACCATCCATAGCTTTATCGATAGTCATAGCGAATGGCGCAATGGGCATCGCCGTCATCGTTGCTTGAAATTCCACCTTCATCCTTAGTTAGAACCGGCATTTATCAGCGCCGTGATTCACGTACATGCAGATGCGCGTGATCCATTCGATTAACAATCGATCGATCGATCGGGGATTAACATCTCACGTTGCCGTGCGCCGATAAAGACGATGGAATCCTGCATGTGTCACAGAGAGGCTGAAAGAACTAACAGAGGGTCTACGAGGGCCACCCGGGTTGCCGGGACTGGCACGACAGGGCCGTCCCGGTCGAGCCGGAACCCGGGGCATCCCAGGTACCTATCGCTCGCAGGATCCCAACATATTCTTCCTGCTTCTCTTTTATATCAATGTAACAAACGTCACAGTTGCACCGAACTTTTGCATGTTAAAATTTAATTAGTAAAGCAAATTAAAATGTCCAAAACAGAGACAATATAGCATGTCTTGAATATCAAATATAGACTAGAATAGTGTTGCATCAAACGCAATTGCACTGTGATTATTTAGGTGATCCAGGCCATCCAGGTCTGCCGGGAGAACGTGGCTTCGTAGGGTTACCTGGACCACAAGGGCCCACAGGTCCTCAAGGCCCACCTGGTGAACGGGGAGAGAAAGGCGACAGGGGACCGGAAGGTGTTGGCGTCGAAGGACCGATCGGCCCAAGAGGATTGCCTGGTACTAAAAAATTTTTTGTTCAGTCGTTCCGTTTAGAATTGTTATTTATGTTTAATAGGGCCATCCGGCAACGATGGCGTCGGATTGCCTGGAAGGCAAGGAGAACGGGGCGAACCGGGCAGACCAGGTAAAGAGAAAAAAGATGCAAACACGTTTTTAAGATCTGGTACTGGTATTTTTAGTTTCGTTTATCGACAGGTCTTCCTGGAACGGTTGGTCCATCCGGGCCCCAAGGGTTACCGGGATTCTGCGAGTTTTGCAATTACCCGGGCGCCAATTACTTACAGTACACCCGCGGCAACGAGAAAGGACCTTAAAAACGTACTTCCGCTAGCGTGGAGAAGAATTAACGAGCTCACGAACAACGAACATTTATAGAAATCATTTAAATCACTGCCATACCAAGGTAACATCTTGTACCGATAACCTGTATTTAAATAAGACGATTATTTTGCCTTGAAAGAATTACTACACGTATTTAATATGTAGATTAATATATTGCAATCGAGCGAAATGTTTGTACATGTCGTACCGAATAAATATTTTTTAAATAATAACAAAATTTAGTGGCATTTGGTTGGACACGGGGAGCGTAGGGGGGAAATAAAAAAATGATGTCCGAAGTTCACCATTTTCTAATAATTTAAATTTATTTTATTAACACATAAAAAAAATTAATAATAATTAAAAGAATGTTTAATCTTACAGTTCAATCATATTACGTAAGACGTAAGAGCTACACGATTGTTTTTCATACACAACTTTGTTGCATTAATGTTCTTATAATATAAATACATGTCGATTAAGTGACATACACGAATTAATGTAAATTAAAAGTAAACATTTTACTTCGCATCATATTCTGGAACAAATATTCATTCATGATAAACATAAAATAATTTTACTTCAAATAATACATAAAGATTCATTTTATAATGAGAAAAAATATATTTTCCATGATACGAAATAAATATTATCTGTATATCAGGGAAAAATATTCTATTTCTAATATAGAATAAAGATTCATTTAATATTCAGAAAAACATATTTTTCTCGTAACATGAAATAGATATTTCCTGGATATTTAAAAAGAAAATATTTGTTACTTAATATAAAATAAATATTCTATGTATATTTGAATATTAAAAAAAGATTGAATCTCTTTTTAATATTATATGAATGTGTATACAATATTTTGTGCTACTAGGGAATATTCATTCATGATAAACATAAAATATTTCCTAAATATTTAAAAATAAATATTCTACTTCAAATATTACATAAAGATTCATTGTATAATGAAAAAAAATATATTTTCCATGATATGAAATAAATATTGTATGTATATTTGAATATTAAAAAAAGATTGAATCTCTTTTTAATATTATGTGAATGTGTATACAATATTTTGTGCTACTAGGTTTTGCAAACGTGTTTTCCAACCGCCAAAGCTGGCAATCGCGCGCGCAATGGTCCGATTCCTTGTTCTCCCGTTCAAAGAAACGATGGCGCCACCGTTAGCCTCAGTGGCAGTAGAAATCAGTGATGGCCGCGAGGCTCGCGATGTACATTACGTCGTGATTCCGCTCAAGTTTGTTTATCGCGACAGTTCTCGTGGCAAGAACCGATTCCGTGGGTTTCCGGTTCGAAAGTGGCCGAACGCGAACGCGTTCTCGCGGTGAGAAATTCGCCGCGAATGTAACGAATTCGCCGCCACGGTTCGTGAAATCGACGCGGTCGGGTCTTATTGACAGTTCCCGTGTTCAGGTAGCAGTAGCTCGAGTGCCCGTGAGAAGTGTCGTTACCATCGCCACTTCAGCAACTTTTTCAGAGCCGGTTGTCCTAATGACGTCGCGTATGTGATAGAACGATACCAAAGGAGCCTTTGTCGACACGGGGACGGCGACCCCACTTTCTTCTCTTTCTTTCTCTGACGCGCATCGAAAGCGTCCGAGGTATGTACTACACCGGCAAGCCAGGTTAGGTGCACTCTGTGCTCCTCACGAATTCGATACGAACTTTCAAATTTTATCGAACACGATAATCCGGTACACCTACATTACCTGCGTACGTTTAATTCACACGGTGACAGAGTGAATCCTGAATATACGGTAATACCGTTTACCGCCAATGGAAGTTAATCCCAAGGTGTCCCTAAAAAATGATATTCATGACCAACGGAAAGAAGATTTAAAGAACAGAAAATAAACAGAAAAGTAGCTATTATTTAACTGTCTAGGTTTATGCATCGATTGTGAAGGTACGAACTTAAATTTCCTAAGTTCCCTTATTTATTTACCGTTACCGGGTATTATAACGGCAACGATAAGCTCGAACAAATAAGATTAACGTCGTATGTGTCTAATGTAATATAACGGACACTGTCCCGGGCCGAGTGTACGACCTATCTGGCAACGAAAGTGTTTGTTCCCCTAGTTAAACAGTATGACACGCGTTGCATCCTCTACTCGGCATCGGTCCAAAGCATTATACTCGATTGTAGTCGTATATCGTTCGTAAAATACCGCCACGTAATCACTAAATTCTATCTATAATACGACATCGTTTAAAGTTGACCGATACATCCGATTATTGACATTTATCCCTGACGTTGATACCTGTTCAAGGTTCACGTTTCAAAGAATAATTTGAAACGTTAGAAATTTAAAAATAGTCTAATAAATTATTCTCGTTATAATAACTAGCTATACTCGCTATAATAGCATACACTAGTCCTGGATCGCAATGATGGGTAATTTGTTTGATCCTATTCTTCGGATCGTGATTGAAAAATTTCGGTTACGTTGAAACCAAAATTGGCCGCGCCTTTTAGTCGTTCCGTTTCACGGCGTTCCGTACGCACGGAAACTGTCCCACATTCCCAGCCGTTCCTCTGTCTCCTCGGGCGATCTTATGCACCCCACCTGGCCCACTTATTGTATTGATTCAAACTTAGGCATCCACACGTTCCTCATTCCTTCGCAACTTCCTGCTCGACGATATCTATTCCCTCTGTTGTTTCCTGGCTTGATCCTTCCAGCAATTTGTGCGTCACAATCGTTTCGCGGGAGGAAATGTACCGGGGAAAATGACAGACCCGATAAACTCGGGGATTTTCATGCTGGCAGATTTCTTCCGCCCGGTTCATTCACGACGTAACGTTTCGTTCATTATTTATACATTCCTTCCTAATACGTCGCATTTATATTATTTGTTCTCTTTTTTAGCGATGACTAATCGATACAGTTTCAGCAATGAATATTATACGTAGATATTATTCATACGGAATTTTTTCTTTTGTTTGGTTAGAACAGTATGACTTACACAATTAGTCAGCAAACCATGCTTATAAATATTACGATTAGATTGAAATCTATATTAACTAATAATTTTGAAAGGTCAGTATCGTATTAACTTATAACTTATAACTTATAATTAAGAATTAAGTTTTTGTGTTTGTAATAATTTAGAGAAAAGTAAGTTTCTTAAATATCGAAATTAGTGAATAGTCTTTGAAAACCATTTTCTAGGTTACTTCGCGGAAGAATCGAGATAAGATCTTTCGTAAAATAAAATTCGCCAGCGGCGCACGCAAATGTGTACTTACACTCCGCCGTGAGTATCGTAAACTATCGATCAGCCAGTGCAGAAACCTACATAGTTTTTTTCCATCCGTTTATTACAGTCCCTGGTACATTTATCGTGCATTCCACGGCTGCGATTTGTTCTGTGCCGTTGATATTAACCAGATCAGCGAAAAAGCTTTGTAGCTGGCATGAAGTAACATACAAACCTCCACAAAACGAACCTTCAATGAGATTACATAAGTTATCCCGGGAGGATTTGCTTCCTCCAGTTCTCCTAGTCGATTTAACGTTATAACTCTCGCCAAACCAATTTCCCGCTTTAATGCACTTAATATTCAAAAGACATTCAATCTATTAATCCGTTATGAATACCAATTGAACCGTATTGAATTATACTGATTGTGAGTGTTTATAGAGGTCAAAACAAGACGAAAGTTAAGAATATCAATTTCTTCATTGAGGCTTTATTAAACAATTGTTAAAAAATTTCGAATCATTCTGAAAAAATTATTTCTAGTTTCAGGGGTCCATTATAAGCATTTTTGGTCATTAGACATATCTTCGAAATCCTACCCAGTTTCGAGAAAAAAATTCGAGAAGATTTGAAATTTTTCGGCGAAATTAAAAAATTTCAAATCCTACTAAAAAAAATATATTTAGTTGCAGGGGTCAATTACAAGCATTTTTGTTGAATAGACATACCCTCGAAATCTCGCGCATTTGCGAGAAAAAAAATCGAGAAGTTGTGAATTTTTTCGTCAAAATCAAAAATTTCAAATCGTTCTGGAAAAATTATTTTCGGTTGCGGGGATTAATTACAATCATTTTTTATTATTAGTCATACCACCGAATTCCTGCGCATTTTCGAGAAAAAAATTCGAGAAGGTGTGAATTTTTTCGTCAAAATCAAAAATTTCAAATCGTTATAAAAAAATTATTTTCGGTTACGGGGGTTAATTACAATCATTTTTGATTATTAGACATACCTTCGAAATCCTACCTAGTTTCGAGAAAAAAATTCGAGAAGATGTGAAATTTTTAGGCGAAATTAAAAAATTTCAAATCGTTATAAAAAAATTATAGTTAATTACAGGGGGCAATTACAAGCATTTTTGGTGAATAGACATACCCCTGAAATCCTGCCCACTTCCGAGAAAAAAATTCGAGAAGATGTGAAATATTTCCATAGAATTAGAAAATTTCAAATCGTAAGTTACAATAATTTTTTATCATTACACATGTTTTTGAAAAAATTGTAGATGTTCTATTTAAAATTCCTTTATTTCCACAGCGTCTGGTCCCTATTAATACGGATAATGGAGATTCTAGCATTCTTCTTCGCCTATTTTGAGAATTGTTTGCAGAAGAAGTGTAGGATTCATAGAGACATCAAAGAATCTTTAGTCATGCGAGAAGGTTTCATGGTTGTGTGGCACGATAGAGGCGTACTCGTGCATCTACAAACACGTTCGACGGCTGAAATATTTTTCCGCGCGCTACCGCTCCCAACGTTTAATTCCTGCACGGAATAATCGATGTCCTTCGGTTTTTAGAACACTCCGGTGGTATTATTATCGATACGTTACTGTAGCTTGATCCCGTAACCAATCGAGCGGAACGGAGAATCGATGCACGCGTTACGAAAACGCACGAAAAAATTTCCAAGCGAATACCGGTTGCTGGAAGCCAGCGATCGTGCTAGAGAATTATCAAGATTTTTCAATAAATTCCCAGCCATACTTCTCCATACAACAATTCTCTCAATTTCAAAGATTTAAAAAAATACTGTATATGTTGAATTCAACGCTAATTTAATTCTTAAATTTTCTTAAATTTTTTTAAATTATTTTCAGGCTCCGTTTAGCGTAAATAGAAGACCATGTTAAATAGTGTTCGTGATTGTGTTGTGAAAATCTTCTCTTGAAAGAGAATCCCCGAATCTGGAGATGTAAATTGGAGAATTCTCGAATCTCGAATCTGGAAAAACATAATTGCTGGTTGGAAATCTATGGCGCGGAACATTCGACCCGGAAAGCTGTTGTGAAGTTCATTCCGGCGCGTAATTAAAGCTCGAAGTGGCGAACAATGTGAACCGTCGATGCCGATTCACCCTTCGCGGCGGAACCTTCTATTCGCGCCATTTGCGTAACAAGATTTAACCTTCTCGTAGCTCGGTCTTTGCAGGTCATGCGGGATACATTGAACTGTTTAAAGGGTAATATCACCTTAAAGCTTTTTAAACATCATTTTCTTAGAACACAGCGTTTTTAAAATACTTTGATATTAACACATTACCGACCGATAGCGGTTGATTAATCGGCTATCGGTCGGTAAACGTCGACCGATAAAACAGTTGATTAATAGGCTATCGGTCGGTAAGCGTTGGCCGGTAAAACAGTCGATTAATAGGCTATCGGTCGGTAAAGTGTTAATATTAAACCTCGTCGAGCGGACCAACGGGCCCATTTTGACCCATGCAAGCTATTTATATCAAAGTCGTGATATCTTGATTTCTCAATAAATAACAATAGTATCAATACTATGTGGGCTTGTAAAATTAACGAAATTAATAACAAATCTTGCACTGGGAATAATAAATTCAAAATAATATTGCAAACTATATTTATTACGTTTGATTAGATGTGTTTGTTAAAGTTGTAATATTCTTTTCTGCTCGTTCGTGCACAGATATTTTTATTTCTGTATCTTTTCACGAAAGGTATTATTAGATAGATAGATGGAGGGGATTACGGATCGATTTGTCTGTTTAAATATTCTGGGGAAGGTATTACCTTCGAAGCCATGCAATTTTCATGTCTACTGCTATTTAAGACAGCAAGGATAGTAAGGTAGTCGATGATGCGTTAATTAAAACTTGCCACCTCGATATTTTCTTGCAAGATAATTACGTTATGCAATTAGCGCCACGTATTTACGCACTGTTATTCGACCGTTAAACGTCTTCGATTTTCACGTTTAAATATTTAGCGTTGTACAAAGTAAAACTACTATATTTAATGAAGTAACTCGTAACAAAGAAAAAGTAATAAGAAAGTTAAAATATCGTGGTGTTGATCTTTTTTAAAACTTAAAAAACAGTAAACCAACTAAAAACAATATCTGCACTTTCTGTAAATTATTTTATCATTTTTTAAGTCCTTTTGATATTATAATAACAGTTTTTATATTTCAATTCTTTTCAATCATAGTATATGTTACTTTATGTAGAAGTAAATAATACATTTAAATAGCGTATTTACCCTGTAAGAATATATGTATAGGACTGGTTAGTATTATATTGCCTTTGAAACACAATGTTTCCTATTTCGATTGAACCGCGATCGACCACACTGCGATTGGACCATCGCAGCATGTATGTGGTTATTGGACCGCTGAGGTAAATCTATTGTCGAGCGTGTAATAGTTGAATCGTAAACAAACCGCGATTAAAAAGGGCTTCGTTAAAAAGTTATTAACAATTAAATTCAAAAATTCCAAATCGTTCTGGAAAAATTATTTTCTGTTACAGGGGTCGATTACAATCATTTTTGGTTATTAGACATACCCCCGAAATTTTACCCGTTTTCTAGAAAAAAATTCGAGAAGGTGTGAAAATTTTCGGCAAAATTGAAAAGTTTCAAATCGTTCTAAAAAAATTATAGTTAGTTACAGGGGTCGATTACAAGCATTTTTGGTCAATAGACATACCCCCGAAATTTTACCCGTTTTCTAGGAAAAAATTCGAGAAGGTGTAAAATTTTTCAACGAAAAAAAAAATTTCAAATCGTTTTAGAAAAATTATTTTCGGTTGCAGGGGTCAATTGCAATCATTTTTGGTCAATAGACATACCCCCGAAATCCTACCCATTTTCTAGAAAAAAATTCGAGAAGGTGTGAAATTTTTCGACAAAATTAAAAAATTTCAAATCAAACTAAAAAAATTATAGTTAGTTACAGCGGTCAATTACAAGCATTTTTGGTGAATAGACATACCCCCGAAATCCTACCCACTTTCGAGAAAAAAATTCGAGAAGGTGTGAAATTTTCATCAAAATTAAAATATTTCAAATCAAACTAAAAAAATTATAGTTAGTTACAGGGGTCAATTACAAGCATTTTTGGTGAATAGACATACCCCCGAAATCCTACGCAGTGTCGAGAAAAAAATTCGAGAAGATGTGAAATTTTTAGACGAAATTCAAAAATTTTAAATCCTACTAAAAAAATTATAGTTAGTTACAGGGGTCGATTACAATAATTTTTGGTCATTACACATATCCACGAAATCCCACCCATTTTCGAGAAAAAAATTCCTAATCGAAAATTCTGGAAAAATTATTTTCCAATAATTTTTGGTAAGTCGTGTTAGGTTTAGTACTGATCACAGTTTTTTTTCGTATAGATAAAATGGCGGAGGATGGAGCAGGAGGGTCAGGGAACAGCAGCTCCGGTGAGGCGAGTCGGCTGCAGCTTTTGCAAGAGATGCGACAGCAAAATTTCGACAGTATTCGATTTGCATCGTACCGCACCGCTTGCAAGTTGAGATTCATCCAGAAGAAGGTCCACTGTGAGTACATAATAAAAGAAGATTCCACTATAAGATAAGAAACACACTGCTTAAAACAATTTGTGTTCCACCTTTCTCAGTCTTCATATTAAAACTTCTAATAATAGAGAGAAAAAATAAAAACAAAAGAAATACAACAATAGTGGAGTCCTTAATTATCAATTGTACCAAATATCTGATATAATATGTTAAAACGTCGTTTGAGTAGGTGAACTTATTATTTGGAGCAGTGTACTTATAGTTCAATCTCTTATCCTGAAACTTTGAAGCATTATCTACATGTCTATAATCTCGAATCAGCTTGTTTTGTTAAATTACTAATGGAACTAATATTGACTAATAGAATGGGTACAAAACGACCGACTCTTTTCTTTCAAGGTATCTCTTGCTATTTCAATGCGTGTCTAATCAAAGGTAGCAGTAGTTTACCTGAACTTTGGCTACTCTTTTCCACTTTGCCGCCGAATTTTGGGTGTCACATAAGGAAGCTAAGGTGTCGATGACAAAATGCAACGCTAAAATGGGCTAATGTTATCAACAGACCATGAAAGGATCAAAAAGAACAAGCTTTGTTTCGTATAAAAATTCCCCTATCCAATCTAGACGCAATCAATCTTAAATCCATGAGATACAAACGACTCGGGCTTGGAGAATTCGGCACGGATATCTTGAAACTTGTGGAAATCGATTTGGTCGACCTCGTTCCTGGGGCACTCGATAGGCAGGAACCTGAATCCATGATAATGCCAAGATACGCCAAAAGAGGCTAAGGAAATTAAATTTGGAGACTTGGAAATTTCTAATCCCCTTTTGGCGGTCTCATATAAGTCATGAATCCTTTCTATGCAATGATCATTCTTAAATATTAGTTAAATCAAAATTTTTGTGTTGAAAATAGATTCAGAACCGGTTCAGAGTCCTCTGTAGTACCTGTGGGGTCCCATCGCTTCCAGTAATTGCCGCCAGAGGGATCCTTTCTCTCGCAAGCGCTCGACCAACCTTCCTTTCCCATCTCTAATGCAAAAAGGACATTCAACTGATGTGTAGCTGGACTTTTAGGTTTCTCGTAACACTCTTGACTAGAACTTTTGCAGTTCGAAACAATTCTATATTTCCTAACCTTTCTAACTCGTTCTGTATCAAATCCCACAGGTCTGTGTCGTCCTTATCTGATTTGAGGAGTCCACGATAGCCTAGATCGGATTCCACGACTTCAGAATTGTCCGTGTCGAATCGTACATCGAAGACAAGTTCAAATTTGTTCGCATCGAATCCCCCGAGTCCCATGTCATATCGTATTCCACGAGTCCAAGGTTGCATGCATTAAATTCAATAATTGAATTGTCCATATCGAGTCCCAGGAGTCCGAAATTGTTTGCATCTTGTCCCACGGGTTCAGTGTCAGATATGGCGTGTTCCACGGATCTGAAATACTTCTCGTTTGATCTGAATTATCTCCGCCAAATCGCTGCCATCAGTATTGTAACAGATGAGTGGTTCAGATAATACTGTGTTGGTTCTTGTGGGTGGTTCCCCCCTTTCGATTTTAAATGCTTCGAGCGTCTTTCGCTCTGCTTGTTACGATAAAGCGTGCTGTAAAACGCATGATGAAGGAGCTGAGGTGTCGGTAGTTAGCAACCACAGCGATATATACATTGTGCAAATTAAATCTGGTTTGCATAGCCAACGATGCATTCAGAAGCCATTGTTTGCAGCACATTTGTCCGACTCATCCGCCTTTAGAAATGTTTCGAACAAGTATTCGATATATCTATTCTTCCTGGCGCGTTACGCGGTTATGTGTTTCCTAACAATTAACTTTTATGCTTATTCAGCTGTTCGACGTACAAGTTATTGGCACGTTTAAGAACTATCATTCGATCGTCCATTTTTGCTGCATACAAGTTTTAAAAATGAACTGAAAAATTATAATGGGGGATTCTAGAGGCCAAAATAAGACGAAAATCAAGAATACCAATTTGTTGATGGAGGCTTCGTTGAAAAGTTATTAACGTTTAAAGTTGTGGCTGTTGAACGGCAATTTGACCACATTCTCGAATTTTTTTCTCGAAAATGCGCAGGATTTCGGGGGTATGTCTATTCACCAAAAATGATTGTAATTAACCCCCGCAACTGAAAATAATTTTTTTATAACGATTTGAAATTTTTTAATTTTGTCGAAAAATTTCACTTTCTCGAATTTTTTTCTAGAAAATGAGTAAAATTTCGGGGGTATGTCTATTGACTAAAAATGGTCGTAATTGACCCCTGTAACTGAAAATAATTTTTTTATAACGATTTGAAATTTTTAAATTTTGCCGAAAGTTTCACTTTGTCGAATTTTTTTCTAGAAAGTGGGTAGGATTTCGGGGGTATGTCTATTCACCAAAAATTATTGTAATTAACCCCTGTAACTAAATATAATTTTTTTATACCGATTTGAAATTTTTTAATTTAATTGTTAATAACTTTTTAACGAAGCCTCCATCAACAAATTGGTATTCTTGATTTACGTCTTATTTTGGCCTCTAGAATCCCTCATTTCAATTAATATAGTATAAATATTCAATTTATAGGGTAAAAATAGCTTTTCAAAATACCAATTACCTAATTTCAATAGATTATTATTTTTTAACAGCGTATAAATTACAGTGCTTCTATACTTAACTTTATTTTTGGCATGTTCAGCCAAATCTCTTCTACTTCCATTTTTACGCATATTTTTATTATAAAGCGTTACACATTCGTAATTATATTTCTTTTTTTTTCGAAAAACAGTTATCAGGAGCACGTTAATTTTGAATAAAAAATTATTTGCACTAATTTTTATATTTTCCAGAGCATTTGCAGTAGTAATCGTCGTTATCTCGCAATACTTATAAGTCGAGCAATAATTAACTCGCGTTGAACATTCCCTCGAAGCATTCTCATCAGCCATAATCAATGAATTCCACGTTTTCTGCGTAGTGCATAACGTCGACATATGGAATGTAATTGAGGCGTTCCGAGAAAACGGTTTAAACACATTGGAGCCATCGAGCACGCTGGGGGTATCCAGGCTCGAAACTTTACTGTCTTCCTTATTTCATGCCCTTAATAAACGAGTACCCGTTTCGCAACAAGCCAAAGTCGATGCCACAACAGCTCTGCTGATGAATTGGTTGCTTGCTGCATATACTACAGGGTATACACAATCATTTTATGGTAAAAGTACGTCAAAGTGGCTGATAAGTTCCTGAACCAAATACTCTGAAACTAGAAATAAGAAATGGAAGGTAAATCAAAGAATTAAACGATATAAATCAATTCTATTTCATCATAAATAATCCATATTAAAAACTATCATATTTGGTATGAAGAGCGACTTATGGAAAAATGTTTATCCAATTAAAATTATTAAAAGTTTTCAATTTTAAGTTTCGTTTGTCAATTGATAATACATCAAACTATTTTATATCGTCCATATTCTCAGAGACTCAAATAACGCAGATAATTTAAATAATCGAACGACACAATTGACCCAGAAAATAGTTAACTTGAAAGAAAGTTTAAAAACACAGCAATGATTTCTTTGAAAATGAAATTCAGAACTAAACGTTCCAAAAAATCTTCAATTAGGGCAAGCTTGACAAAGTAATAAAAAACTATAACAAACAGAAGTTTTTGAGGTTGATAGAGGACTTGTTGGCCACGATGGTACTCGTCGATCATCGACTGAAATGTGAAAACGAATGTTTCGCAGGGAGAACAATAAAATATCGGTGTTCTCGGTGAAAGTGGCGTTGGCCACGTTGTGCGCTGGGAAATTGATGGACAAATTTCGCTGTAAGTCACTGTTTTCCATTGAGAAGCGTGCGTAGGATTTAGAAATTAATTGGTACCGTTTATCGAGCAGATATATACTCGCAAATATCAGACGGAAATGGGCACATGATACATTGGAGGTTCGCCGAATATTTGAAAGAAGTTCTGGCGTTAACTGCTGCGGTTTACGAGTCGCCGTCTTTCGGATACACGGAAGGCCTTGCCAGTTCAATATTCCCCCAAGTAAGTTCGCTGAACTGAACTTCTGTTTCAAGTATTGGGTGTACAAATGAATAATCCAACTCTTTCAGCCACATTCAATGCTCATTCTAAAAGAAAATAAATTCAATAAGTTCAATGGAAGTAATTGTCATTACTTTCTATAACTGTCAGCCATCTTTCAGCTGATGAATTCCATCTCAGAAAAATTTCACGCTTCTGGACCCTATAAATATTATTTTTCAACATCTTATACAATTAATACATATTCTAATTAAAAGAAAAATAAATAAAAGTATCAATAAACATACGTTGCTAATAAAAAAAAAAAATATCTCCGTAAATCTAGTGTTAAGATAATTTGTGTTGTTCATTTGTACGCCTGATACATACTGGATAACGCGTAGAGCTTGTTCGGGCTTGATGTGAGCCGGGAAAGCGATGAAAATGGTGTCGTACCGTGTTTCAGAACTCGAGAGTCACGGTTAACGATTTTTTGGACACGCTTATGTCTGATCCAGGACCGCACTGTTTAATCTGGCTACCATTGTACCACAGAATGGCTGCTGTTGAGAACGGTGAGTTTCCCACGATTTAAAATTACCGAGAATACAAAATCTCTTTCTCTCTGTATGTGTGTAAAACGTTTCAAATGATTGGAGGATCTCGTGGCTGCGGAATGGACCAAATGTTCGATTCTGGGGAACAATTCCAGGAACAATAACATTCCACAGGACATTTTAATAGTGAAATCATCAGTGAAACCATTGCCAAGATCAATATACCGGAATGGAATTCTTTTTTCCTAATAATACATATCCATGTATAGAAATTAATTGGTATTGCAATCTTTAAATATTACTCAGAATGTTAAACTTTCTCTTTCTTTTATTCTTATTTAATTCATAGTTTATACCTTTGTTTTTTACTGTTCTACTTGTAAATACCACTTTATCCACTCTTATGATACGCATAATTGTTTTATTTACTCATAGTATCGTTTTATAAGTTCCCGAGGAGAACCAAGATGGCGGCTCAAACGTCCAAAGTATCGTTAAAATAGTTTCTTCTCTATTGCTCGTAATACCAATCAATTCACACCTGTGGATATTTATTTATTATTAAAACCAAATAACATTCATATATTCCCTTTTCTCTTTTTTCTATTCTTATTTAATTCATAGTTCATACCTTTGTTTTATTTATTCGTAGTATCGTTTTATAAGTTCCCGAGGAGAACCAAGATGGCGGCTCAAACGTCCAAAGTATCGTTAAAATAGTTTCTTCTCTATTGCTCGTAATACCAATCAATTCACACCTGTGGATATTTATTTATTATTGAACTAATGTGGCCCATCGTTCATACACATATTTTCCTAACAAATCATATAAAATTGGCGCGTAATTCGAATTCAAAAAGGTAACAGCGAACTGTATTCCTCCCTCCACCTCTTTAAGTCTGATTTAAAGTCATTTTTTGGTTAGGATCTTTGCCGTGAGTATCGATTACTTAATTCGAGCAGACTAATTAGAATAATTAGATAATTAGAAAGTGTACAGTGGGTGATTGTGTTGGTCCACGCGTGATCTTTCCAGTGGCTCATCCGGTAATGTGCGACGCGTGCCACAAAGAGAACTTCACCGGGTTCCGATACAGATGTCAGAAATGCCACTCGTATCAGCTCTGCCAAGACTGTTTTTGGCGCGGCAAAGTTTCCGGGACGCATAATAACGATCACGAAACGAGGGAGTACAGTAGTTTTGTACGTATTCTGGAGTTGAGGTTTCAAAGTTGTGCCAATAGACGGGCACGTGTCTAATGGAACATTTCTATTCTCGCAAACAGAAATCGCCCAGCAAGCAAATTGGACATTCGTTGCGGAAAAGCTTCAGATGCGTACCTGAGAAGGGGAAGAATAGTTTACCAAGATTCCCCGAGCAACCTGAGAAAACGTTAGATTTGTCACACATAGTGTGAGTTACACAATACATATTCTTTAACTTTGATCTATAACATTTTAAGTAATTAAATTCGTTGCAATTTCAGCCCACCGTCGCCATTACCGTCTCACAACGGTTTCCCAGATCCAGGATTTATGGCTCCCTTCGATTCTGGATCCATGGACAGCCGTTCTACCTTGAGGAGGTAAACAATCGAACGATCTTATTTGCACATTTATTTTTGTGAAATATCCATATAAAGTCACATTTTATTTATTTTTTTTTTTTATTTTTTTTTTTTTTATTTGGGTATTATACAGTATGGATAGTTCAAGACTGGATGATGAACATAAATTAATAGCACGATACGCACAAAGGTTGGCTCAGGAAGCTAGGACCATGGTAAGATATCAGTTTTACCCTATTCTGCCATGATAACGTAATTCTTTCTACCGCACATTCTTTACTTTCCTCTACACATATGTCTGCATGTACGTGTTTAATATTTCTGTTAAGTACCATGCAAATTCTGTAGTTGCACTGTACTCGCATAAGCAACCATACATAGAGTAAAATTATTTGAGTTGAAGTAATATATTTAGAAAGAAAACTTGAAAAGTATTTAATTTTATTAAGTTAGGATGAATATTTTAATTAATTACGATTTTCACATAATATTTTGTGATAATATTAGAGTAATAAAATTAAATACTGCAACGTATCGTGACATTGCGCCACTAATTATAATTTCGTAACTACGTTGACAGCCTCGTGCCGCATCCAGAATGTCACAAGCTGACCAAGCAGTAAGTATGCAAGTTTCAAGCGAAGTTTAAAGAATGTTAAAATGTTTATACTTTAACGTAAAAGAAAAAACAAATTTTTTGTTTCAGGGTAGGGCGCCGTCTGATGCAAATTTAGCATCCTTAGATGCCTCGAGGGCACAACGTGAACTTATTTCGCAGTTGGAGGCAAAGAACAAGGAAATAATGCGCGAGATTGCAAGGTTAAGGTATACCTGTGTCGTTTGTTTCCTTTATATCAAGCCTAAACCTCGAGATCATCCTGTCGAACCATCCTAGAATCACGCATGTTATGAACATTCTGTTTCGCTTCGTCACCTTGGTTGCATAGCGTGCGTATTACAGTTGAAAACATCACAATGATACTAACAGTTACAATTTTATATCCCCTTACGCAATTACATTCGTATTTTGTACACATAAAATCGAGGAGAACCCAATCCAACTCTAACGCGAAGAATAATTTGCCTGAAACCACTGAATCTCCCACCTCTTAAGAATTCTGTGTTTCTTGAACTTCCTTTTCTTATTTCAAAGAAGAAAAATTAAATACGTTTAATAAGAAACTTTTAATTACAATAAATTAGTTTAGATGTATTCTATCTGATATATTAATACTCACTAGATTCACATACAAACACAACATCAATGATACATTCTTGCTTCAGCTTCTAGTCAGTGAAATGGAATATCCGGTTCAGCGGATATTCCAGTACTTGCTCACCTATGATCTAACGTTTTTTATATGATTATTAAATCCAACTACAGGAGACAGCAAGAAATAGAAGCAGCTGGATTAGAAAATCCTGCATTAATGTCAGAGCTGAGAGCTCTGAGGCAAAGAAAAGACGAGCTTGAAAGTCATTTGGCGTCGTTGCAAGATTCTAGAAAACAATTAATGATACAGCTAGAAAGTTTAATGAAAATGTTAAAGGTAGTATGCGTAATGCAATGTACAACTTTATTCGTAAGGTTTCTTTTGATTTCACGATTGTGATACAATACTGGAAACTGACAATGATTATAGAATCATCAGGCGTCGCCAAGATCGACGCCAAACAGCTCACCGCGGAGTACAAAGTCGCCTCCCTTACCACCTGGTGCTGTTCCCAGCAGTAGATCTGCACCGCCAACCCCAGGTGGTCCACTGTCCACAACACCGCAACAACAACAGCAACAATCGCAAAGCCAACAGCAGATGTCTCAAAGCTACCAGAGTTCCGTTCCAACAACGTCAGTAGCAAATGTACCGAGTAATGCTATGCTTGGAACGATACAAAATCCTATTCCAGATAACTTGTCGTGCGTTGGAGGTGATGTAAGGTAGGCAGGCATATAAAATGTATATGTTAAAAGATAAGTGAACAAATAGTCCAGAAGAATAAAACAAAGCAAACAATCATCGTCTCGACGCGTTGTTAAATGAATTATCTCGGTTAACAGTATACTGATTCCTCGATTTAGCAAAAAATTATATTTAGAGATACATTCAGAATAAAGAAAAACTCTTTCTTTATTTCTATCAATATTTAATTAATAATCTCGTAGAAGTTAATACTGCTGACTTTTACAGGACATAAAATAGAATTTTTTATACATTATTTACATCCATCCATACACTGTGCGCCATATTTGAAATAGTCATTATTACTTAATATTTAATTAAGTAAATTACTACATCATTTAAGTTATAAGAAGGAATCAAATTGAAAATGTAAATAGCTTTACAATCATATCTTCTAATTAACAAAAAAAAATTATATAACACATCCGTTGATTACATTTATTTGTATGCACACGTACTCGAAAGTTGATTTCTTCTGAACAAACAATGCTGAATGTAGTAGATCTGTAAATGCACATTGTATAAAAATTAGCACAAGTAATGATACCTTTAATTGTTGCATGCGAATGTTTACGAGAAGATATTTTTATTCAGCTAGTAACAACAATAAGTTTAGTACAAGTTGAATGTAAGACAATTTTTTATGTTTTAAAACATTCCTACGTAAACGATACTGCGAATTTTAATTTCAGTTCTTTTGTTAGATAAAGTTGATACATTTAATTGCTTTCTGCTACTTTGTGACGCTTTTAGGCTCTATTGGATTTTTATAGTCTTATGTTATTGATTATATTTTTATTTTTCACAGCTGCATTTAATTAGTTTCGTGGAACTGCAAGCATGCGTATTTTTTATAGAATAAAACAGTTTAATGTCAATGCACTTTAAATAGCATGTTGACAAATTTTTATTGTACACTTGAAAAATGTTGTTACACTTTATAGAATTGTACAATTATTGCGCATATGTTCTTTTGTCTTTAATAAATTAAGGTAATGTGTATTATTTATCTCTTATTTTTAATGTTCGTCCATTTACCTACATGTTTTATGTTTATTACTAATATAATGCAAAGTTTGCTATTTTTCTAATAAACATACACGATACGGTAAAAGAAAAGAAGGCAGAAAGAAAGATTTAAACTCGTTCGATACCTTGATTTATTTGTGAAATTCAAAACTTTTAACTAGTCTTACAGGCTAAAATTTGTATCGCAAAGAAAACCTGCACAATGCACCACGGATTGAACTAAATTATTTTCTTATACGACGGAAATTTTATGCGATGATATTCTTGAAGTTACTTCCACTTGACGATGCATGCGATAGAATACTGCTAGCGTAAAATTTGCAAGTATTTCCATATTTTGTAACATCGTTATGATTCATTGTCAAAAATAAAGTATATTTTTAATTATAGATGCTTGAACAGTGAGCGTGGCATGACATAAACTTAATTTAGTTTATTATTTGGAAATTGCTTTGTGCAAAGAAAATAGAGATTTTCGATATCAGGTCTGCGTTCAGGACAAACAGCTTGCCAGGAAGTGGTTCCAGCAGCGCGAATAATAGCTTGGGCCGATCTTTGCGAAACGACTTGTTGGTAGCTGCTGACAGTGTTACTAATGCCATGTCAACACTCGTGAGGGAACTAAATTCAGGTATGTTTAATTACAAGTTACAATAGAATTTGCATCAGAAATGAATGCAAAGTATTTACGTAGTTTACAATGGCACAAGAATCTGTACTTAGTTATTTTATTTAATACAGGTCTACGATAATTACATATTTCGATTAGGTATAAGCGATAGAAATTTTTACCCCTTTAAATAAATAAAGTCAGGCAACTTTGAGAGGTAACGATTGATGTTTCATAAACTTATCAATTTAACATGTATATCATTTTATAAACTACATTGTTCGATGAAGAGATATGTCTGTAAGTAGTTCAAATGATTTCTTTAGATAGCAAACAATTCGTTAAAGAAACGGTTAAGACAATGGAAGAATAATCTGTTTCAAATGAGTGTTCTTTTTATATTTAATTTATCTCATGATATTGTTCATATTAGTGTAAACAGGCATGTTTCACAGTATTTTTATTCTATCATGTCATTAGATTTATATGGCATGTAACAGTACTAGTATTCCCCTTCCTGTTTCTAGTAAAAGAAATGTTGCAAATTTATTATGGATTGGAACATAGATACACAGTAAATTTTGCTGTACATATGTGTTCATATAATAGAATATAAATGAAAGTAAAATTTATGTTTTTAACGTTCTTTCAAAATGTACAAAATTAATACTATATGAGTGAATTATGGGGGATTCACAAGAGAGGTAAAAAAAATAATAATTTTGCTTATATTTAAATCTGGTAGTAATGTTCGTGCAAATATATTAAAATAATTTCATATACCGTACAACCTTTTAAAATACATATATTCTATGTTCTGTACATTGTTTAAAAACAAATTTTTACACATGTAAATATCTAGTTTCCACCCTTCTCTACACATTTGCCTGTTGTAACTCTTACCTTATTTTCTCTCATTTAGCATAGAGTTAGCAAAGTTTAGTCTAGCAATAGCACAGACTACACTACACGCAAAACAGCAAGTGCTTAATTGGCAATTATACGTTAATATCCGAATAAAAATAACAAGGGTTTAGAAATGACTTTGAAATCGACATTAAAGTAAATCAAAATTTAACATTTATTTAAAAATTTGTTACGTAGCAAGAATTATTTATCTTTTGTATTTGCGATATGTGGATTTTGAACATTTTTAATTATGAAATTCCTTATTCTTTGTTACGATATTCTAGATACTCTGATAAATATAATCTATAAATATTTTACTTTAATTTTATCTAAAGTATTTCCTTTGTACTAAAATTTTAACAACAAAATAAGCGTTCCTATACAAATAACACTTTAGACGTGTTGTGGAATGTGTGTGATATGCACCCCCTGTGAATGTGTCCTGGTGGCTTGCAGACTCAGACCAGGAGGATCATTCTCACAACTCTGGCCGAATTAACATCAGAAAGCCGTTAGGTAAGAGTTTGTTGAAATTTTGACCATTATTGTACCTTTTTTTACATCTTCACGAGCATTTACAGAATATTACATCACTTGCTTTTTTTGCATAACTATGATCACTACAACGAATGGGCATTATGATATACATTTTGTTATTTCAGAATGTTAAATATCAATATCAAACTATAAATATAATTATCAGGTACATTTCCATAATAATTGAAACCGCAGTGAAATTTTGTATAGTTCTTCTTAGGAATAGTCGATCAACTGTTGCTTAATTGCTATATATCTGTATTTAAAAATTTGTAGACATAATTTGATTGGTTTCATTGTAAATAAAAGTATCGGTACTACAAATGTACAACACTAGTTGAGTATTTTAATTGAATAGATGTATGTGATAAAATTTTATGAAAGTTAGTATTTTTTTTTTTATTAAAAATAACAAAAATTGAATATTGTTACGAAGCAAATTTGTGTGTAATACATCAGCTTATGATTAAATTATTTTCTTGTCCTTAGACTTCGAGGCTGGTGAAGATGGAGACGATAGCAGCGGTGGCGGGAATTCTTGGCGGGAAGAACTTCAACGTCGCTATCAACAAGAAAATGACTTTTTGGCGGAATTGCGGGCGCGCAATGTTAACATGTCGCAAACACCGTCTGCAACTCCATCCAGTGAACAAGAACAAGAGAGAGGAGAGAGAGAAGAAGCGGACGGAGAAAAAGAAGAGGATAATGAATCCAATTGGACAGAACCAGTGAAGAGATGGGTCAATCGATAAATTTATTAAATAGCATTTATATGTACTTTATAACAGCTTAGAACACTGCTACCAAATGAAACGCTAATAATTTATTGTAGCTCCGTGGGTTACTTATGATGGGCATATATCTGGGTGTTAGTGTGAAGTATAATCGATATGACATTAGATTTTCGACACTATCTAATAATTTCCAAAGAAGTACTTTTTATCAAACGAATCTCGTTAGTCCAGCACGCGAAAGTTATGTAGCATCTTTATATAAATTTTAACAAAATTACGCAATTAGTAATGTTAACACTTTACCGACCGGTAACGGTAAGCATTGGCCGGTAAAACAGTTGATTGGTAGTCTCTCAGCCGGTAAGCGTTGGTCGGTAAAACAGTCGATTAATATCGGTCGGTAATGTGTTAATTGTGGATAATATTCAAAACGCAGACATTTATTTATTTTTTAAATTATTACAACTTTGTTTATATCAATACGTAAAGTTAATGGTTTTGTCAGAATTATATATATACATATATGTATATAAGATAGTCTTTTCTTCATAAAGATAATAATTTTCTATGATTTTCGTTTATTTCTATATCTATAATTAACTGCATTGAATACTATTATTATATTAATATCATGCAATATAACATACATTGTATATGGGCCTAAAGAAACAAAGAAACGGGCATAAAGAACGAAATTTCCTTGCTTGCGTATATTTGAATTATGCGTGTAATTTTGTTACAAAAGTTTAAAAAGACATTAACATAAAACACTAGGTGTTCGATAACGAACAACATTTAGTCTACATTGTCTAGAAAAGAAATTTTGCACAAGTCAAATGTTTGACCAAACTTTGTACAAGGAGGTAAGTAAATGTAATTAAAGAACTTTTTTAAATACATAGTGAATAAACTGTTAACGGAGGCTTAGTTACAGAACCTCGAATTTTTTTGTACATTCATACAACTTATATACATACAATTTTCGATATAAATTTTAAAATCATTCAAAACGTAAATCGGGGCTGACGAACTTCGATAAGTTAATTCGAAGTAGAAAGTTCAATTTTGTACAAAACGTGGGAATTCCCGCCATGCACCTTTTTCGCGCCAAAGATTCATCTATGGGAGAAAGCTAACGCATGCGCATAAAGGAATCTTACGCGGGAAAATTCTACTGCGCATGTATAAAATTCCCGCGAATATCCAGCACTGGTTCAGTATCCAGCAGGCCTTTGTCCTGACTGTGCAGAATAAGCAAAGAGGGGAAGATTCTTTTACACTTACGCGAAGCAGAAAATTAAAAGAAGGAGCCATCAACGTGAGCTACCGGTTCGTCACCCCTGATCTAAATTATGGCATTTTAAAAATATACCATTACATTAAATGCTTAACTGTAGTAAATGAAATATATAAAAGCGTCATAGGAACATTTTTAACGCATCGTTATTTTCTTCAATACTAAAAATCTCGGAGCTAGTGATTCATAAATAAAATTTCTACGTTGATGCAATTAAGTTCTTGTTAATTAGCACTTCCGTTCGTACGAATAGTGTTATACATAACGTTTATATGGATTTCATAATGATTATAAATTCCAAAAAAATTTATAATATTATGAGTACTTATTGCAATCGAATTACAAGTTCCTATCATCGGTATATTATTATTTGTGTATTTAAATAATGTTTATGATCCAATGGCTTTGAGATATTAAATTAAATAATTATAAGTATTACTGTTGATCTACCAAATAAATATTAGCGATGCTTGGGGAAACGTATCGCTTAGGCATTTCAACAGCGCCATCTACTTTTTCTGTTAACTTCCGATAACTTTTAAACGCGGTACAATCGAATGCCTAAGCTTTACGCCGTTTATCACGTTTACATCGCATTTACGACTGTTCGATTCGTAAGGATAGAGAAACCGACGATTTGTTTTATGTACTATACTTAAATTTTAGTTCCTAGATTAATTAAACTCTATTCCAATAAATGATCATTGAATTGTAATTAATATAGAACAACGCAATTTTGTAATATTTACGTAGCATGTAACATTCGAAATGTTCTGTGTATATACTCATATGATTTTCATAATCACTTTTGTCTATATTGACATTTACGAGAATTGTGTAGCAACTACATGATACGAGTATTGAATAAAAAATGAAATCATTAACGTGCAACGTAGAACAATTATGCTACTTTTGCGCATTTCCCTCGATGAGCGTATTAAAATAGAAAAATATGAGACTCGAAACAATTGCAATTAGAAAAATTAATAATGGATGATTTTATAGATAACAGAGGTAATGAATTTCTATTGGAAAACTTTAAATTATTCTCATTAAATAATTTTCTTCGCAGAAACAGAAACTAATAGCAAACACGAGTTATACTTATTCTATTCTACAGTTGCCTCGTTTGAAAATTTATTATTCACCAGGCAAAATATTTCCATTTTGGTTATAATCGGTCAACGCGATATTTTACATTCCTTGGATGCAATTTCGGAATTAACTCACATACAGGAACTATGGATAGTCGAATGTGGTATCAAGGTAATAAATTAAATTTAAAAGTCAGTGAATTACCACAGAATTAATGTTTTATTCGTTTAGGAAATACCGCTCTTCAAGCAAAATTGCCCACTGAAGAAGCTTTATTTGTATTCCAACGAAATATCTTGCATATCGAATCTAGAAGTTTGTTCGTGCTTGACGACTTTATTTTTATCGGGAAACAATATATGCAGCCTCCAGGTATACAATTTAATTTATAAAAATATATTCTCAATGTCTGTCTAAATTATGTGGTATATTATGTAGAAGGTATAATGTGCACGTATGTGATACAATGTCAGGACTAGCTGAAATGCGATTGAAGAGTAAATGAAACCTATGGTATTAAAATACATATTTTATAAGTTTGAAACTCGTCCACGATATAGACAAATGTCGTATCCCCTCTACTTATCCCCATTGTGTATGGTAATGGCGACAGGTAGCTGTGTTTCGCTACAGCTGACCAGAAGCAAAGGAAGCAATAATGGTTGTTCTTTTCTACATTCGCCATCTCCAGTAGGCGTCAACAAAGTATCAAGAATCGTTTCTCGTCGCTTCTATAGAAACACTGTGATCATAACCAATGAATTTTTCGTTCGTGTATCGTATTATACTGCTTGTATGATAGAGACTATTTTCAATTCAGTACGAGTCGAGAATAAACGTGTTCTGATAGTAAATAAGTCGTGACATTGTATCATGTGCACAACAGTTACAACAACGATCTCTAATATATATTTTCTTGTACAGAGTCTTGATAAATTGACTTTATTGGAAGAACTAAATTTGGCTAATAACAGATTGAAAAAAATAGATAAAAGTTCCTTCAAGAAATCAGAGATACGTTATTTAAATTTAGCAGGAAATCATTTGAGCAGCATAAGGGTACGCAATGTTTAGATAAATTATATTTATAGATTATTTACCTTGCATAATAACGTTTGTTTGTATTTACAAGGAGATACAAAATCTATCACAGTTAAAAAAATTGTATTCAGTAGTGTTTATGGACTTGTTGTACGGAGAGTGTCCTTTTGTAACACTCTGCAATTATCGTGTGTATGTTATTCATTACCTTCCCCATATTAAGAAATTAGATCACTATTTTGTATGCGAAAAAGAGAGATATTGGAAAAATCAGTTCTTCAAGTAATAATATTACTGTTTAACAATATTTAAGTAGTCTTCGTACATCTTAAATACATAAATTTTTATTTCTAGAAAGCAAATAACGTATCATAACATAATATTGCACAAACAGTTAAACGAATATCTAAAATTATTGAAAAATAACTATGAAGAATACTTGAAAGTAATGTGTTATTTTAAAAATCAGCTTTACGCAATTAAAGTGACAAAAGTAATCTCTTATAATTAATTTTTATGCATAGCACAAAATTGTTCTCAATTAATTAACTTGTATTTGTAATATAGAAGAACCAGAACTGTTTAAATAATGAAGCAGAGAATGATCTACAAAGTATAATATCAGAAGTAGAATTAAATAAACGGCAATTTTTAGAAAAGAAACAAATGGCAATAACACAATTTAAAGTACTATCGCTTGTTTACTATTTATACATACAAGTACTATTATTAATTGAAATTCATGAGTATTGCTTGTTTATTAGATCTTTCAGCAGCAGTTGATATTTGATATGGATTATTGTGGAAACATAAATTTTGTCGAATACAATGCAACAACTGAGAACATGGTGATCGAACTATGCAAACAATTTTTAGAAGGATCATTGTGTTCCGTCATAAAACAGTATGCACAATATATTTTTAATTGTATCAAGGGAAATATTTAAACAATAAAATTGCTGAAAACCCTTTTTGGTTTATAGAGATCTAGGTATAACCGGTTTAAAAATACATAAAGTAACAGAAGTAAGAAATAAAGAAATTAATTGCTTGAACGTTTGCAAAGAAGAGTTTGAGGAAAGTTTGGAATCAGACGAATGCAATATTATCCTAAAAATTTTAATATCACCCGGGGTGACTGATATTCAAAGTTGGCCTATTAACTTTTTTAAACATGCTCCATTTAATAAAGTATTTATATACTTGTTCAAGGAATATAAGTTTATTATGCAAACAAATACATTAAAATAAATTTTCCTACAGAACAAATTAATGGTAACTAATTGTTTGGCAATAGCAGATGCAGATTGGTTGCATAAAGTGTCCTTAATGATGGAAAATGGGAAATTAAGTTCACTTAATGTTTGTGAAAGGCGACGTGTTTGTATACTTATGCAAACATCTATTTTTGGCTCTACAAACAAGTAATAATAGCACTATTGTTTTTAATATTTGCTATATTTACTATATTTCTGCAGACTAGAGAATGCTAGTGACTATTTACATATGAAACATTCAAATTGCTGGAATAATACAAATGAAATTTGTGAGAAATTTATCCTTGCGCCCACAAGCATTAGAAATCCCATGTTTGTAATAGAGTACGAATACATATTCACCAAGCTCACACCTGTAATAATTTGTATTAACATTAAATTTGTTATTTTATTAGCTTATTTGTAATAAAAATGTTGCAAATCTGTTTATAGGAAGATAAATACAAGAATCTTACTGCTCTACATACATTGAATGACGCTTTATGTGTTTGTTTGTCTACTTCTAATATTACACAATATATCGATGAAAAAGTGGAAATATATAATCTTGGGAAAATATGTATTTCTGGACAAAACATAAATTCTATCGATACAGATTTGGAATTACCCAACTTAAGGGAATTTGATATTTCTTTCAACCGTTTAAAAGAATTTCCGAATTCGAAGTTTATGAAAAATATAAAAATATTAAATATTAGTTGTAACAATATACAATATATGTATATTCAAGAAAGTTTGTTGGCATTGGAAGAACTAGATATATCATGGAATTGTTTAACAAATTGTCTTACAAGTATCAAAACCTTCAAAACTTTCATACCTAATATGTATAAATTAAAAATATGCAACAATCCTTTTAAAGATGTTACCGACCCAGAATTAGAAGAATATTTAATACATATTTATTTACCAAATTTACAATTTATTAACAATTGTGTATCTGTAAATCTTAATTTACCAGAAAATTATTTCCCATGCGCATTTAATATGTGCAAACTGAAGCAACGTAATAAATTAATTTATTTGAACCAGAATATAACGAAAAGTAGCAAAGAGATAGCTTTAATAAAAAAGAACAGTATGGAATATGTAAAATATATTCATATATATCAAGATTTTATTGTAGCATTTAGTATTTCTAAAAAAGCATTAAAAATTCAAGAGCTTTGCGCTACATGCTGCTCATTAATTACATTTCCAATTATAAAACCATTGAAACATCTAACTAAATTAAATCTTGGAAGTAATTTCATTTCAATTTTGGATAATTTTACTCAAGACAATTTTCCCACGTTAAAATATCTGGATTTAACAAATAATTTAATAACAAGTTTGGAACCAATGGGATCGTTTTATACATTACAAGAATTTTACTGTGGGAATAATGATATAAGAACTTTAATTCAAATAGATAATGTTAAGACTTGGCAAACATTACACGTTATAGATCTCTCTAATAATCCAATAATTATGGATGCATTGTATAAAAAATTTATTATATTTCATTTGAATAATATTAAAGTAAGCAATGTCATGTATTTAAAGTTCTTTTAACATCATTGTGCATATATTCCATAAATAATATGATTTTATTAGTATATTTCTGGAGAATATGTACAAAATTCAGAAATTGCCGAAGCAAGGCAAATATTTGGAAATAAATTGGATAAATATGTGTTAAATACACTGTATAGGAAAGATCGATTGATAAACATTACACAGTTGAGTATTACTGATTGTTCCTTGTCAAAGGTATGTTAATTATTACTTTGAGAAGTTTAGGAAACAAATTTAATGAAAATTAATTCCAGGTCGATCTTTCTGCTGAACTTTTACCACAATTAGAGAGTCTAGACTTGAGTAGGAATCAGATAACTTATTTATGGGGTCTCTATTCTTTTCCATACTTGCGTACATTGTGTTTAAGTTACAATCGTCTCGAAACATTAGATGGAAATGGTTTTGAAAAAAGTAACTGTACATTTTCAAAATTGTACACTTTGTTTCTAGATCATAATTGCATTAAATCAATAATGAATCTCAGTAAAAAGCTACCAGTGATCAAACATCTGTTTCTAAATAATAATTATCTTCAAAATATTAATGGTAATATTATTTTATATACAAAGATGATATTGTACGTTTTATACATTACTGGCCTTTAATTTTGTATAAATTATTTAGGGATAAATCATTGTTCCACATTGGAATCTTTATTTTTGGATTACAACGAAATTAGGATGCTAAACAAGGATGATTTTATTGAAAATAATAACCTAAAGGTTCTGTCTTTCGAAAATAATAAAATAAAATCATTGGAATTTATAAAAGTATTGCAAAAGTTACAGAAACTTTATGCTGCCAACAATTGTTTAACAGTAAGTTTAAACAAAAGAAATAAACATTGTAATGAATTGAATAATAAATAATATTATTTTTCAGAATGAACATGAAATACAATATTTATCATTATTGAACAATTTAGAAGAATTAACATTTGAAGGGAATTCTTTGTATACAGAAACAAATAAGAGTGAAATGATTCTTCAAAACTTTGAATTAAAACAACATGAAGAGGAAGAGCTTTAATTAAACAATGTTAAAATTTTTATAATTTAATTTGATTTTAATTTCAATTCTTTTCGTATTAAATATAAGTTTAATGTTTTTATTTGGCTATACAAATGCAAAGGCAATAAAATTATATGAACCACAACATGTCTGTGTTCATGTTGTATAATTGTACATATTTTAATTTCTAAATTAATCAAATTATACGCATAGTCATTTAAAATTTTATTTATTCATTTATACAAAATTTACTCTACACTATGCACTCGTGCTATAGTTTATAGAGAAAAACCAGCTGGAAATAACGTTATAAAGCGTGTTTGTGCTTAACAACATATATCTAACCTTAGTTACAAATCATTCAAAACGAATACAAATGGAGTTAGAGACGATATTTCGGAAATGTGCTGTAGTAAATAAATGTAAACATTATCTTGAACTAATACGTATTTTTTAATAAACTTTAACGCATGTTTTGTACACGAAATGTAATGTTTTCATAGCAGAAGAAAAGTTGGAAAAAAATGAACAAAAAGAGGACCAATACTTTAAAAAAATATACGAACAATGGAAGGGCGCCAAAGCTAAAGATAAGGATTTAACTTACAAAGTGATTCCAAAATTTTATTTCAAGGTAATTTATGCAAATAAAAAATGTATAGAAAATTTTTTAGAATTCTTATTTTATGATATATTTGTTTTTTAGTTACCAAAGGAGGATGAGATTTTACCACAAAAATTACGGGAAGAAACGCGAGCATTGTTTTTACAAAGACGTTCCCGACAATTGTTAGATAATAATGAACTTAAGGCATTATGGGTGTTATTAGATAAACATCATAGTCCACCTTTGTCAGGCGAAGAACAGTTAATAAATTACGAAGATTTTAAAAAAGTAGGTAAATTAGCCGGTACTAAATGCAGTCCGTACTTCACTGCGGTAGTATTCGCTAAATTACAACAAGGCGATCCTCACGGTAGGATCAGTATAATGGCATTATTTAATTATGTTATGAGAAAAGTCTGGCTACATCAAACAAGAATCGGTCTTTCCTTGTACGATGTTACCGGTCAAGGATATCTTAGAGAATCTGTACGTTCCACTGTTTTATTTCAAATTATAAACTAGCGTGATTAATATAAATATGCAATTCATAATTCTTATTTTTTATAGGATTTGGAGAACTATATTTTAGAATTAATACCAACTCTACCACAATTAGAAGGGCTGGAGAAATCTTTTCATTCGTTTTATGTTTGCACAGCAGTGAGAAAGTTTTTATTTTTTCTTGATCCTCTCAGAACCGGGAGAGTTAGGATACAGGATATTTTAGCATGTAGTTTCCTCGACGATCTCTTAGAATTGAGGGACGAAGATTTACCTAAAGACTTGCAAGAAGCAAATTGGTTTTCAGCCCCATCTGCGCTTAAAGTTTACGGACAATATCTTAACCTCGACAGAGATCACAATGGGATGCTCAATAAAGAAGAACTTGCAGGGTAATTTGACCATAATAAATTCATAATCACTTTATAGTTAATTCTACAAAGCTACTTTTCAACAGATATGGCACAGGAACCTTGACCGGAGTATTTCTCGAGAGAGTATTTCAAGAATGCTTGACTTACGAGGGAGAAATGGATTACAAAACATATTTAGACTTTGTCTTAGCGTTAGAAAATCGCCACGAACCACAAAGCTTGCATTATTTATTTAGAATTCTCGATATTAATAATCGTGGCTATCTCGATACTTTTTGCCTTAATTACTTTTTTCGTGTACGTATGCCCATAATAATATTTCGTAATAATATTCTGTAATATATAGCTTTAACATTTAATATTTCGTGCAGGCTATTCAAGAACAAATGACAATGCATGGCCAGGAACCAGTGACCTTCGAAAACGTTAAAGATGAAATATTCGACATGGTAAAACCAGCAGACCCCTGTAAAATTACTTTACAAGACTTACTATCCTGGTAAATAATCGTGTTCCCTTATAAGTTTAAATTTGTCCAAAGAAAAATGAAAGATTTCATTTATTTATATTTTGCAGTGGTCAAGGTGACACAATGGTCAGTATTTTAATAGAATTCCATGGCTTCTGGGCTTATGAGAATCGCGAAGCCATGGCTGCTGATACCGGTGACGAATCCTCCCACGTTTAAAAGATAAACAGGAATTATGACACATTCCTGTTATTGCTCAGTATATCCTCCGATATAGTTGGCAATTTATGAGTATTTTTAAACACGGACAGAATTTTTAATTCTATTAAATAATATATTGATATGTAATTTTCTAATAAAAATATTGTCAAAGTAATAGCAATATGCAAAATTAAATAATAGGGGTATCTCTCAATATTTTTAGAGTTTTTGGTACTTTCGACAGAGATCTAATTCAATATTAGATCGTGTTTCTGAAAATCATATCTTAGCAGATAGAACATCGTTTCATTTACATTCATTGTTAAAAATCATCTGAATCTGAATGAAAGACGATACATCCGCTGGAACATTTCGCCATGCCCGTCGACCAATGAAACGTTTCCATTTCAAATGATCCTATGCAAACGTACGCTGCCCCCCCCTACGGCGACAAGCGTAATGACGTTTTAGCTGAGCACCAGTTGCTCCAATCCCACGAAGAACTTCGGTTGGTCTTAATGCGACGCTTTCTTTCTACGATGTTTGAATCGCGCGAGAATTTTCCGGTGTTTAGCGTTAATTTTGTCGCGTGAAAGTGTCGCCATTAAAACGGCAAGTATCAGTTGTCGCTTACGAGTTCATAGTGCTCGTAAACGATTAACTTATTAACTGAAAAAGATTCAAAAATAAGATCTGTCACTTTCAGTAATTCGCATGCGTTTGATTACTATGGCGCTTGCGTTCAAATTCAACGGTCGAAAACAACTCCCTTTGCGTATGATGTAAAAATGCGTTCTAATAATTTTGACAATTTGTCGATATTTACAGATAAACCACGCAGAATTTAGCGTACGTGACCGTCGATAGTTTAGGAACCGTTTTAGCGTGGGTTTGGATTAGGATATTACCGTTTACCTGCACAATGGACCCTTTCACTCAGGTATGGCCCTTTCGTACAATTACAATGCGTAAATCCAACGGTGGAAAATTACTATCGGTATTCTTTGACATATCGATGATTTTCTTAATAGAAATTATAATAAGAATTCTATATTTTTTATATACGTTATCAATATTTAAATTTGGAGTATTCAATTTTTATGAAACATAACGTACATTTCTAGTATATTTTAAAGCAAGAAATATTTCGTAAATATTATTTTTTTACAATTTTACCAAATTCAGAATAATGAAATTTTTTCTATCAATATTTAATTAGCGGATGTTAGAGCGTGCTAGAGCAAGGAGAGAAAAATTGGACACTCAATTAACAAATGCTGGACATGATGTTAAAAAGAGACGTAGTCCTTTGAAGGATGCGAATGCTATTTTGGCACAGGCTACAGGTAACATTATTATTTTCTCTTCTAACAAATAAATAATGTATATGTATAAATTTATGTCTATTTTCAAATTTAAAGTTACCAAGAGTAAAACTCCAACAAAGTCTCCTGCCAAAGTGTTAATAGAAAACACATCTCCGACAAAACCTCCTAGAAAGTCTATGTCCAAAAGCACAAGTGAAAATGGCGAACAATTAAATAAAGAGAATGGAGAGATTGGGCTTTACAATGTGAGGTCAAAGTTACAAAGGCTTGGCAAACTATATTCTGGTAAGCTATATTCCACAGTACCACCTACACAGATTTGTTCAAACTGGTTTCCTACACTGCTTTACTTTCATACGTGTGCATGATTCTCCCAAGCCTTATGCAAACAGTAAACACTATTTGGCTCTAAGAATTTGCTCTGATGTAATTCCCTCTGCTATTGATTCAATCAATATTATTTTATTAATCAAATATAACGTATTTGAGTCAATTTTTTACCTAGAAAATTAAAACAAATTTGATAGTAAGAATGATCATATAAATACAAAATTTTATATATTTTTTTACAGATGACAGTAGTCATGAGTTAAGTTCACCTATTCATAGAACAGAGGAAAGATTTAATGCAGAAGAGGAGAGCACAGAACAGAAACCATCCAAGAAAGGAGCTAGACTGGATAGACTAGCAGCCCTTGCCTCAACAATTAATAATTGGGAAGATGATCTATCACATCCAACTCTGGTAAATTAATTACGAATATTTTTAAATGTGTTTTAGAAAACTGATTAACGAGGATGTTTTTCCAGATCAAAGTAGTGGACAGCAAGGCAGAGAAGATACAAGCTAAATTGAACGAGCAAGTTAAAAGTGCATCTGAACCACAGCCAAGCACAAGCGGATACAGCAGAGGAAATAGGAATAGCAAAGGCTATAGTCCCAGGAAAGATGAGTCGTGTTTTACAAAGCAACTAAAATGGGATAAGAATGTATTAGAAACATTGGTAAGCACTTTCATTGACATAAATTTCATTTACTCATTGTATATGACTAAAGCTTTCAAAAGTTTTTCTGTGTAGTAATGTGAAAATATTAATGTGGTTTCTGAACTTTGTTTAATCGTACATGCGTTCAATGTGAGGGTATATATTAAGAGTAATTGGGTTTGTTGGACGAAAATAACATTTACAGGAGGCACAAGGCTTTAGTCGTACAAAAAGCAATAGTCGCCTTGTATATGACTATAAGGCTTGTTCTCAGGGAAAAGATGCGGGTTCTACGAGTCCATCGTCTAAACAACTTCAACGCGTCCCAGAAGACACAGTCACACGCGAAGAAAGACACAATAAAACGGTTAAAGACTATTCGAAGAGTGTTAAAACTCCGACTAAGAACTCCGGTACTCCAGAAAAAACATCGAGAAACGCGACACCCAGCACAAGCAATTCCCGTTTGGTACCGAGATTTGGCTACAATGGTTCCCCTAAAAGCCCAGCACAGTCTAGTCCAGGCTCAGTGCTGAGCAAAGCTTCGTTGTTTGAATCCAAACACGCGGAAACGAAGGCAAAAGATCCTGCTCAGATGTCTCTCTCTGAGAGGATGGCACTTTTTGAGAAGAACAAAGGAGAAGCGCCATTACTACCAAAAGCACCACTCACTATGTCTATACCCCCAAAAAAATTGCAAGAGAAAGACAAGGCCAGTTCTACATCAGGCAATACAAACAATGGAGGTATTTTTAATAACATAAATTAATTACGAAAGAAACAGTCATTGCAGTCAATGATAAAAATGATTCTGTTCCAGGAAAAGCCAAGTCTAATATTCCCAGCAACGCTGTTAATGCTCAACGAGAAAAATTTGAACATGGTTTAAGTACACAGGAATTGGAAAACAATATTTTACGTAACACTCATTTGGAAAGACAGCGTGAGTTGGATATGTTGCGATCGCGTTTCAATAGAAACAAAGAAAGGGCGCAAGTTGCCGCTGGTTCCTGTATCAGAACAAGCGAAAGCAGCGAAGGAAAATCAAACTCTCCAAAAAATTCTCCAGTTTGTCCGGTGAAACCAACACCTGCGCCAGTAAGCAAACCTTTATTCCTTATGTTGCACACAAATGTGTATTTTCTTGGTTGAGAAACTCATTACTTTTATAATAGGATTATAGCGTTCCACCACCCCCACCACCTCTTCCACAACAGCATGTTTCGAGCGTTAAAATCATTTCCAGTCAAAGTAAGAATCCGTCAGCTAAAAGACAAGGTATACATTACGTTCTCTATATTTGTTTACGTAAATATAAGATATCTAATTTTTTGTATTTCAAAGTGGTAGTTAGTCCACCGAAGACTCAATTGATACAGAAAGTACCTGACATTAAACGCATTCGAGTCGCTCCGCCTAAGCCCGGGCATCTTTATCCCAATTTGTCTGAGATTGATAATACAACCGAGTCTGAAACAGACACAGAGTACACGGTTGAGAGTACGGAAGGGGAAACTGCTACTCTGGATGAGAAAACTGATACTGAGACAGCAACGGAAGCTGAATACTATGTACAAGTAAGACAACGCTATGAAATATAAATTCTACAAAATAATATAATTGCTATAATTGTATTAACTGACTACAGGATGATGGGACTGAGATCGACAGCGAGGAAGAAGAATGCGAAGTGAACACTAGTCTCGGTAGAAGTATTTTACGCGCAGTGAACGAACAAGCATTCTTAACAAAAAAGGTATATTTATAGATTTTCAATTTGTTAACTTGTTATCGATAATGATAATACAATTGCAGAGGTCGATCGATCCAGATCCGGATAGCACAACTTCCGATATTTCAGTATTGGATGAAATGGACGAATATTTAGACGAGTGTCTCGCGCTGCAAGAAGCACAAGGAAATGGTAATATAGAAGGTCCAACGCCACCCAAATTAAACAAAGGTGGTAAAAGTCCATCGACCGCATCAACGAGCTTTAAATACAGCCAAGGGTAAGATAGAAAGACAATAGTAATGAAAATATAAATGTTACAATCAGAGTAAAAGCATTTTCTTATTTGAAGATCATCGTATCGGTCTCCTGTAAAGAAAGTTTCTCCACCGTCTCCCAGTATGGGTGAAACTTACATCGTAGATGGCGATAGCTATGTTCCATTAATGCACAGCGTCAGCTTTTACAGACGACAGCAGTCTCAAGTGAGTTCAGCGAACAATGCAATCATTACAATACACGTTTATGTTTGAAACTTATTGTTATCGTAGTAATTACTTTCAGACACCTAAAACTCCAGTACGTATAATATCGAGAACGCAAGAGCCTTCGGATACTGTACCCGAGGTGACGCAAATCGATCCTAGGAACGAAGCCACTTTGGTACAAGAGAAATTGAAGCGGTTGTTGGACGAAGTGTGCAAGCAACAAACAATTATCGGTCAAGCTAGTCAAGCTCTGAATTTATGCACTTCAACCGTGGAGTTCAATGATTCGAGGGAACAGGTCGAAGGAGAAAGACTACTACTTGTTGCCAGTAATTTTCATATTTCTTTATAAAAGAGATACTCGTTAAATATAGAGTGTCGTGTTTTAATTTTTTAATGCCAGGTATCTTCGAATTTAGTGAGTTTTAAATAAAGAAAATAAAAGTTTGATGTGAAAGATTTAAAAAGACTCACTGGATTTTGAGATAATGGCGTGGAATGATTAAAATGAAACAATATGAATTCTGCAATATAGCTCATAGGCGACAAGCTGCATTGAATGAAGTTCAGCGATTAAAAATAGAAGGTACGTTGAGACCCGTTACTCCTGGATCACCGGAAGTGCAAGAGAGCGGATCTTTAACAGTCTCTGCTATCACTTTGCCCCTTAGACGAGAGTATTTACGTAATATTGGTACAAGTAAGTATCAATAAATCGAATTTTAACACTTTACCGACCGATAGCCTATTAATCAACTGTTTTATCGGTCGGTAAGCGTTGGTCGGTAAAGAAGTTGATTAATACGCTGTCGGTCGGTAAGCGTTAGCCGGTAAAACAGTCGATTAACAGTCTATCGGTCGGTAACGTGTTAAAATATAGTGGAATCTAGAATAATCTTAGAATATTTCATCTTCTTCAATCTGGTAAATGTATTACAGACACGTGTCTCCATTTTGTTTGCTTGATGCGACATTTGGAGGAAATAGTCGCCACGCCAGTGGTTGTAGCAGAACCTGGCGACTCGTGTCTCCGATTTCCATCGACACTAAAACTGAATGACTTGTACAGTGATTTTAAAATCACTATTGAAATATATTCCCTACAAACGCAAGCTGAAATCTTGCCACACGAGATTAAGTATCACATAAACAATGTCAATGGATGTGGCAATGGTAACAATAATTGTAACAAAAAGGTAATACAAGAAAACTATTAAGGTTTCTTTTTAAACGTTTTTATCGAATGTTTAAATATTTTCCAGATGGTAAATAAAACCCCAAAGAAATTTTTAAAGCAGGATAGTCGATTAATAATGCCAAGTGTACAAAGTCCAGCAGGTCCATCTGCTGTGAGATCTCCAGCTTTCCAATTGTCTGGCTACGTTATTTTTAGTTTAAAAGAAGTACATCGGCAGCAATTCACATTAAATAAGGCAAGTGCAATTAATTTGTTAAACGTATGGATTTTAACAGAAATGTGAGATTCTTTTATTTGTCGGGATTTCCAAAAATATTGGGATTCCCGGAAGAGTTGGGATTCCCGAAAATTCGAAGAACCCACTAACTATGGATATTCATTTTAATGAGTCGATTTATTTCGATTCTTTTGGGAAATTCCATTCCTTTCTCGCCCCAAAATTTTCAGGTTTTAAACAGACACTTCTAATTCTAATTTCTAATGTACAGGTACCATCGCAGTCTCCATTGGAGGGCAGATTACAGATGCACGTGTCATGCGAACTTTCAGTGTCAGTCGAGTACAGTGGGTTCCTGACAATGTTCGAAGATGTCTCTGGGTTCGGTGCTTGGCATCGTAGATGGTGTTTGCTTAAAGGTTCCACGCTATCCTACTGGAAATATCCCGACGACGAACGGAAAAAAACTCCCATTGGAAGCCTAGATTTACAAAGTGATTATATATAATAATTTTCATGCATCATTTTTAGTTATCGCGGTTTAACTTTTGCTATTTTTGCGTTTATAGATGTGTCCACGACAAACGTAGGATTAGTCTCTCGGGACATATGCGCGCGTCCTAATACTTTTTTACTGGAAACAACGAGAAACGCGGAGCCTGGAGACACCGATAGTTTGGTCATGATTAGAAACGGGAACACGACAACAATTAGGTCATTATAACTTCCACCATTTTATGCAAGATTTCAAAATCAATAATTCTTCAAATATTAATCGTTTCTAGGCATCTTTTGTCAGCAGACACGAAGGAAGATAGGCTAAAATGGTGTTCGAAACTTAACAAAACGTTGAGCTTAATTCATGCTTGGGGCAGGGCGTCGTAACCTGAAATTTCACGCGTTATGGCGTATTAAAATATACGCTTGTTCATGGGTACAGTGCGTATATATTTACTCTACGCAATGCATACCTGTACATACTAAATAATGCAGTTAACGTTTAATTTAAGACGGCTTATCTAATATGAAAATGTATATTTTAAATATTATCAATTATAAGAAAAAGATTTTTTTTTAGTACATAAACACTTCAAGGAACATAAAGGAACAAATAATTTTCTGTGTTCCGAGTATCATACTATTTCAATTTGATATTCAGTTCCACTTAGTAGAATATTAGTAAATATAATACTATTATAGAAATAAATATATTTTACTAATTCCGTTACAGTCAAATTATTTAGGAATTGTTAGTTTTTTATAACAATTTTAGAAAATTTAATCTCACAACACGGTAATGGTAAAAGAAATTAAAAGTGTTTATAAATCTATTGAATTATCTTCCCGCTTAGGCGAAGTATAAGCTTATAATGAATTCGATGTTTTTTAAGTACGAAGAATTGAATTATATGATCAAGAAAAAATTATGCATTTTTCGGAATGCATTTTAATTAACGTGGCTACGACATTACATTTGTCTTTTAGCTTTTTTTTAAGCTATACACGGCTCATCATAGTTCTGATCATGCATTTTAATATGTATTGTTAGGCTACATATGGTATCCGTATTGTAAATAACAAAATAGTATTAATACACTAGTAGATACGAGTGTATCTACACACAAGCATTTTTTGTTATTCTACGTATATCTGTATCCATAAAAATTCTGTATTTTGTACTTTTCTATGTTAGAACTTCGTTTCGTAGTAACAAATGTCGAAAATAAAATTTTAATAAACATTTCTTTGTTAAAGTTTTCTTTCCGTATTTGTAATTTAATAAAATTCATGTTACGTTTAATTTTAAATTCTGCGCATCAGCGCTCCAGTGCGCATGACCAGAATTCCCGCGAATTTCCATCATGGCGTCAACTCGCCTGGATTTACGCAAAACTACAGCTGTGTGCCTATCAATACTAATTCAGTGAATAGTTTCTCAACTGTGATCGCCATCCACGAGAAGAGGACGCTAAAATCACCTCCTAATAATCGCTCAAGTATGACAACAATTAACAAAATACACTCTTCCAAAGTGGAACAAAAAACTGCGATCATAGTTTTCTATTCCCAATCGTTTAGGAGGTATAGCCTGCTTCAGTTGCATAGGACACCCTGTATAAATGTTTGTTATGGAAGTTTGAACTCGGTAAATAAGATGTTCTGTTTGTGTATACATTTATTTGCACGACTCGTGTCTTATTATACATACATATAGGTAGGTGTATAAAAAAGAAAATTGCTCATTTTCACGCGAATTCTAAAGCGTGCAAATGAGTGCTTCGTCGTCGCCTCTCTATTAGTTGGATAGTGTTTGGAATTTCTAACGACTCTCGTTCAAAATCTGTAGTTTCTCAGAGCTGATAGCATAAATCATATTTTGCGCATTGGCACACGTTTCACAAATGAAATTGGAATGCATTTTATCGTCATAGATGTCTTAATCTTTTTTTCTTTGTTACTTCATAGTTCCACGCGCACATTTAATTCTTTTAACGTAACTAAAAATGGAAATTGGAAATTTAATCTTCCAGAAGTTCTTTAGTTTAAATATCGTTCGCGTTTGCTCACGGAATAGAACAATCATTCCATTTCACGCGCCATCTTTGTTACGATGCATGGTAACGATTACCAGCGTTTCATCTTAACACTTTACCGACGGTAAGCGTTGGCCGGTAAAACAGTCGATTGATAGGCTCTCAGCCGGTAAGCGTTGGTCGGTAAAACAGTCGATTGATAGGCTATCGGTCGGTAATGTGTTAACGAATAAGAACGAAAAAGATAGCAAATGCGATAAGATGCAAGAATGTGGATATACAAAGACATGGGAGAACAAGGATCGATCGTCTCGAGCCGATACCTTTCTCGATCTCGCGTTTATCGGTCAGTGAATCGCGTGCCACGTTATTTTAAGGTACAGAGTATTGTAATGCACTTATATTTGTGTGTATCGATGGTCGGAAAATCCTAGGTAACGTCGGTAACGCAGAACTTCGGTTCTTAGATTAGTTTATTTGGAAACGAGGTTGATCGTAGGGTGGAATCCATCCTTATCGGCGGTGTAATCGACCCTGTAAACGATCATTCGTATTTAGTATAACTGGTTAAACTTATTTATTATTATGCACTTTATTATTATTTTTACAATCTTGTAGATGTGCGTATACATGTATAGAGTGTTTTTAGAGGCCAAAATGAGTTGAAAATCAAGAATATCATTTTGTTGATCGAGGCTTCGTTAAAAAGTTATTAACAATTAAATTTAAAAATTTCATATCGTTCTAAAAAAATTATATTTAGTTACGGGAGTCAATTACAATGACTTTTGGTGATTAGACATACCCCCGAAATCCTACGCATTTTCGAGAAAAAAATTCGAGAAAATGTGAAATTTTTCGGCAAAATTAAAACATTTCAAATCGTTTTGGAAAAATTATTGTCGGTTGCGGGGGTCAATTACAATCATTTTTTATCATTAGACATACCTTCGAAATCCTACCCAGTTTTGAGAAAAAAATTCGAGAAGATGTGAAATTTTTCGACGACAAAAAAAATTTCAAATCGTTTTGGAAAAATTATTTTCGGTTGCGGGGGTCAATTACAATAATTTTTGGTGAATAGACATACCCCCGAAATCCTAAGCATTTTCGAGAAAAAAATTCGAGAAGATGTGAAATTTTTCGACGACAAAAAAAATTTCAAATCGTTTTAAAAAAATTATTGTCGGTTGCGGGGGTCAATTACAATCATTTTTTATCATTAGACATACCTTCGAATTCCTACCCAGTTTTGAGAAAAAAATTCGAGAAGATGTGAAATTTTTCGACGACAAAAAAAATTTCAAATCGTTTTGGAAAAATTATTTTCGGTTGCGGGGGTCAATTACAATAATTTTTGGTGAATAGACATACCCCCGAAATCCTAAGCATTTTCGAGAAAAAAATTCGAGAAGATGTGAAATTTTTCGACGACAAAAAAAATTTCAAATCGTTCTAAAAAAATTATTGTCGGTTGCGGGGGTCAATTACAATCATTTTTTATCATTAGACATACCTTCGAAATCCTACCCAGTTTTGAGAAAAAAATTCGAGAAGATGTGAAATTTTTCGACGACAAAAAAAATTTCAAATCGTTCTAAAAAAATTATTGTCGGTTGAGGGGGTCAATTACAATCATTTTTGGTGAATAGACACACCCCCAAAATCCTACGCATTTTAGAGAAAAAAATTCGAGAAGATGCCGAAATTAAAAAATTTCAAATCGTTTAAAAAAAATTATTGTCGTTTGAGGGGGTCAATTACAATCATTTTTGGTGAATAGACATACCCCCGAAATCCTACGCATTTTGAAGAAAAAAATTCGAGAGTGAACAAAGTCAAGAGTGGGGGTTTTACAAAATAATTGAAATTTTGATGAAGGAAGCTAATATTTCTATACAAAAATCTTTTAAAATTCTTTCGATAGACTAGTATTTTACCTGTAAGTATGCCCATCTGGCGATGTGAACGTGAAACTACCGGAAACGTCTAGGGCTTCATCGTCGGTACCTTCGTTCTTCAGTTCCGCTGTTTCTTCCCTCTTTTGGCCATCGCTTTGTTCGTAACTAAAATGATATCCACCCACTCCGATGTTGTTCGATTCTTCCTGCTTCACGATCGTGATATCGTTTGGACTACCTTGAGGCGCCGCGAGAACTCCCACTATCGCTGCCACGAAGATTAGGATCTGTGCAAATAAAATGGTATCGTAGTAAAAATCCCAATCTTGCCTACAAGATAATAAAATGGCGCCTCAAACCATAAAAAATAAACGAAAGCTGGCTAACAAAAATATGAAAATAACGCGAATTGGCTAACGAAGGTTCCCCGTTGATCGATTAGTGTTTTAGAGCCGATGTTTAGAACGAAAGTGACTCGACCGGTTCGATGTTGTCGCGAACGACAGGTTGGGTGGCCGTTGGTCGAAATTTCGCGATTAATCATCGGGTGCGTGTAACGTCGTCGCACAAAATGTCACAGTCCTCTTCACTTTCACTGTTACGTAAATAATTTCGGTTGTCAGCGCCCCGAAATCCGCTCCGTCCCTCCCCCGCATACGATTACGCTGAAACGTATAAACCCGCGACGGTGTTACGACCAACAGGTCCGTATCTCCCCCGTTTCGTTACGATTTATCTCGTTTTCACGCGTGACCAAGACCCACCGTCTTCATAGCGAGGACTCTTCGTGCGAACGATTACGATTCCTGACCCTTTCGTCCTTAAACGACGACCAATACGTGATACCAAGAATGCACGGCGCATCTGCCTTTATATACCCGGAAAATCACCAACGTTGCATCCCCACCTGCATTAGGAGGCGGGAGATTCGCGGATGAGTCTCCCCTGGTCTCTGCTATAAGATGCATCCGCGATGTAACCGGTGCAACGCGTCCTCTCCTCGAAACGTGTTTCCATTCTTCGCTTTGGTGCTGTTTGCACAGCGTTTATGGTACTCTGAGACACGATTTTTTCGTTCAGATCAATTCACTTTATTAAAGACTCCTTCCTTTATCGTTGAATTAACTTGTTGGTTAAGTGCAATGCTGTTATTGCTACGCACAGTTTAATAGTTAACACTAGATTTACATTTAAAGCAACTTGGATAAAACAACTGCTCCTTGACATGATTTGTTCTCTTAGATCAGTTCATTTTATTAAAGATACTCTCCTTTGACGTTGGATTTACTTGTCGATTAAGTGCAATGCTCTTATTGCAACGCACAGTTTAATAGTTAACACTAGATTTACAGGCATATTCTGAGTTAGGTCTGGGTTAGATCTGGGTTAGGTCTGGGTTAGATCTGGGTTAGATCTGGGTTAGATTTGAGTTAGATCTGGGTTAGGTCTGGATTAGATTTGAGTTAGATCTGGGTTAGGTCTGGGTTAGGTCTGGATTAGGTCTGGGTTAGGTCTGGATTAGATCTGAGTTAGATGTGGGTTAGGTCTGGGTTAGATCTGAGTTAGGTCTGGGTTAGGTCTGGATTAGATCTGAGTTAGATCTGGGTTAGGTCTGGATTAGATCTGATTTAGCTCTGGGTTAGGTCTGGGTTAGGTCTGGGTTAGATTTGGGTTAGGTCTGGATTAGATTTGAGTTAGATCTGGGTTAGGTCTGGGTTAGGTCTGGATTAGGTCTGGGTTAGGTCTGGGTTAGATCTGAGTTAGATCTGGGTTAGGTCTGGATTAGATCTGAATTAGCTCTGGGTTAGGTCTGGATTAGGTCTCAGTTAGATCTAATCCAGACCTAACCCAGAGCTAACTTAGATCTAATCCAGACCTAACCCAGACCTAACTTAGATCTAATCCAGACCTAACCCAGACCTAACTTAGATCTAATCCAGACCTAATCCAGACCTAACCCAGAGCTAAATCAGATCTAATCCAGACCTAACCCAGATCTAACTCAGATCTAATCCAGACCTAACCCAGACCTAACCCAGAGCTAAATCAGATCTAATCCAGACCTAACCCAGACCTAACCCAGACCTAATCCAGACCTAACCCAGACCTAATCCAGACCTAACCCAGACCTAACCCAGACCCTAGATCTAGATAAACGTGGGACACAACAGAATTTAAATAAACACACATGCTTCATTAAAAGAAACAATTTCCATCCACGTTTGTAAGAGTTACATAAATCTCGAGAACTATCTAAATTGAAAAATCTTGTACGGCAATTAGCAGCACATAACTGAGTGTAAGAAATAGCGATATCGAAAGATCTCTTCTAAGCACCGTATTCGAGTCGGCCAAATAACCGATTGTGAAACGACCAATTAATCAAAGATTACGCTAAAAGCAGTCTTTCCGTTCAGACGTTCGAATTAGAATACCTAATCCCGGGAGATACGCGATTTAACGGAATTTCTAGCGCACAACTTCGGTTTAAATGGCACTCGTGCACTTGTTAACCGTGCCATTCAGATATCAACAATGAAACGTATCTTTCGTCGACAATGCCAAGGACCTTTCCACTCTGTACAGAAGATGATTGTTCCTGTTCTCACAGCATGTGAGTCTAGGCACGTCAAGTTCATCTATCTTTAGATCACAGTCACACGTTTATAGTAAAAAACATTATAGCAAGCATTCAGATTGAGTTGGGAATATTTAAAAAGAAATAACAGCATTTCTAAAACTTGCAATTGCAAATAATGCTCTTATAAACTACAAATGCTTCACGTTATTAGCCATGCAAACATTTATGTTATCAATGGTTTTGAGCCTCCGTTGAGCATCTTCTTCAGTAAAGAGATTTTTTGAAAATAACTCGAGATCCGATAATTTTTCAGCCATGGTACCCCAATCATTTTATACGCAGAATTAACGGAGGAATCGATCTGTGTAAAAAAAAATATGCATTTCTGTTTAAAGAAATTATGCAATTGTTAATTGCACATGCACCGCTGCATCTAAGAAAAATTCAAAGGCCTACAGATGTAGTGCTCTTCGAACCATTTATCTTTCCCCTTTAGCGATTTTTGCGTAAATGCAATAATAATGGAGTTATGACTTGTAACAGTTGCGTGTGGACCGCCCTAACATTGCAGTTAGATAGTTTATTAGTTAGTTAGTCAGTTTGTCAGTTAGTTAGTTTGTCAGTTAGTTAGTTAGTATGTCAGTGAGTTAATTAGTTTGTTAGTTAATTCTTTTCTCCCTCGAAAGCCTACGTGGAAGGAGGAGATGTAGGATGTTGTTGGTTTCGTCAACATCCGTCATCCCTAACATTGCAGTTAGATAGTTTATTAGTTAGTTAGCTAGTTTGTCAGTTAGTTAGTTAGTTAGTTAGTTAGTTAGTTAGTTAGTAAGTTAATTAGTTTGTTAGTTAATTCTTTTCTCCCTCGAAAGCCTACATGGAAGGAGGAGATGTAGGATGTTGTTGGTTTCGTCATCATCCGTCATCCCTAACATTGCAGTTAGATAGTTTATTAGTTAGTTAGCTAGTTTGCAGTTAGTTAGTCAGTTTGTCAGTGAGTTAATTAGTTTGTTAGTTAATTCTTTTCTCCCTGGAAAGCCTACGTGGATGGAGGACTTGTTGTTGGTTTCGTCATCCGGGTAATCGTCCCTCTCAAGGGAGCATCGTGACGCTAAGGCTCGTGGAACGATCGTCCACCTGTCGTACGTGCCGAATGTGAAAGCCAAATCCACGTGAACTCCGGATTCCTACCCCGGTCGTCGGTTTCGTCGCCCCGAGGCGACTTGCACGCGGTTCTAGCGTCCTTGGTAATTGTGACATTTGGTTCTCTCGCGAGGAGCCGAGGAAAGTTGGTGACGTAACTACCGGTGACCTTGCCATTTCAGAAGATGCGCCGCGAAGTGGACGCCGAGGACGTGTCCACGGCTACCGCGTCCCCAGGCGTCTCTTCTCCCGATCACCTTCCCTTCCCTTCACTTTTTTCCGCCATCCTGCGCTCGTGGACCGAAATCCAGTGAGTCTGCGTCCTGTTTCGGGTCTTATTTCGCCTCTAGCGGAGCTAATCGTGTTTCACGTCCCCCAACACCGCGATCTGGGGCCCCTTCTTGGGGTTCGGGAGAGCTTGATGGTTCCTTTGTTCGTTTCGTTACACCAGAATGAGCATTAACGCGTTCAGTGACCAATAAAGATCATGTAAGATGGAAGTTTATTTTAGTACTTTCTATTTTTGAAATAGAGGGGGTTCCCGCGGTTTTTTGTACACGCTTTAGCAGTGTGTTTTACGTGTAAAAATAAGACTAAAGTAGTCTAGAGGCTAAAATAAGACGAAAATTAAGAATAGCAATTTGTTGATGGAGGCTTCCTTAAAAAGATATTAACAATTAAATTCAAAAATTTCTAATCGTTCTAGAAAAATTATTTTCGGCTGCGGGGGTCAATTACAATCATTTTTGGTGATTAGACATACCTTCGAAATCCTACGCATTTTCGAGAAAAAAATTCGAGAAGGTGTGGAATTTTTTGACAAAATTGAAAGATTTCAAATCGTTCTGGAAAAATTATATTTAATTACAGGGGTCAATTACAAGCATTTTTGGTGAATAGACATACCCCTGAATTCCTTCGTATTTTCGAGAAAAAAATTCGAGAAGCTGTGAGATTTTTAGACGAAATTAAAAAATTTCAAATCATACTAAAAAAATTATAATTAGTTACAGGGGTCAATTACAATCATTTTTGGTTATTAGACATACCCTCGAATTCCTATCCACTTTCTAGAAAAAAATTCGAGAAGATGTGAAATTTTTAGACGAAATTGAAATATTCCAAATCGTTCTGGAAAAATTATTTTCGGTTGCAGGGGTCGATTACAATCATTTTTGGTCATTACACATATCCACGAAATCCTACCCATTTTCGAGAAAAAAATTCCTAATCGAAAATATAATTTATGTTGCCCGAAAATTCCATGCGAATCTTTAAAATGCCATAACTTCTGAACCGATTGGAGGATTTTAATTTTCAAAAACGCAAACGACGCGTATTTTAGTGGAGAATATGTACAAATAGCAAAAATATCCGAAAAGTTGTTCCTTAACCCTGTAAAATGAGAAAAACACCGTAAAAATGTTGTAATTTTCAAAAAGCCATAACTCCTACAATAGTGAATATATTTCCATGAAACTTTTTTCCGAAGTAGAGTCCATGGGCACCTACAAAAAAGTATTAGACAACTTTTCTCTAGGACGTCAAATGAAATTACTAAAAATGAAAAACAATTTTTAAGAAAAATCGACAGTGTGTAGGTGCCTTAATTTTTCGGCGAAAAAAAAATTTTTCGAATCGTTCTAAAAAAATTATTTTCGGTTGCAGGGGTCAATTACAATAATTTTTGGTGAATAGACATACCCCCGAAATCCTACCCAGTTTCTAGAAAAAAATTCGAGAATGTTTAAATTTTTCGACAAAATTAAAATTTTTCAAATCGTTTTAAAAAAATTATAATTAGTTACAAGGGTCAATTACAATCATTTTTGGTCATTAGACATACCTTCGAAATCCTACTCAGTTTCGAGAAAAAAATTCGAGAAGATGTGAGATTTTTAGACAAAATTGAAAGGTTTCAAATCCTACTAAAAAAATTATAGTTAGTTACAGGGGTTAATTACAAACATTTTTGGTGAATAGACATACCCTCGAAAACCTTCGTATTTTCGAGAAAAAAATTCGAGAAGATATGAGATTTTTCGACAAAATTAAAATTTTTCAAATCGTTTTAAAAAAATTGTAAGTAGTTGCAGAGGCCAATTATAATCATTTTTGGTCATTAGACATACTTTCGAAATCCTACTCAGTTTCGAGAAAAAAATTCGAGAAAATATGAGATTTTTCGACAAAATTAAAATTTTTCAAATCGTTTTAAAAAAATTATAAGTAGTTGCAGAGGTCAATTATAATCATTTTTGGTCATTAGACATACTTTCGAAATCCTACTCAGTTTCGAGAAAAAAATTCGAGAAGATATGAGATTTTTCGACAAAATTAAAATTTTTCAAATCGTTTTAAAAAAAATATTTTCGGTTGCAGGGGTCGATTGCAATCATTTTTTGTCATTACACATATCCCCGAAATCCTACTCACTTTCGAGAAAAAAATTCCTTAATCATGAATTCATGGGATGACCTAATATTACCTATTTTCGGACTTTCGACAAAAAATTTACTATTTTCAAGTCCTCACTATAACCTTCCAGGCATCGAAAACAGATAAACGCGTTATTTAATCGCGAATTTTAATTTATTCGTCACTCTGGGGGCCATTTAAATCCCAATGTCTTCTAATTAATATTATGCAGCTCCCTTCTCATCGCTTCGAGGCGGCTGATTGGCTAGAAATTTTGCAGGCTGTGTCATCGCGGTTGATTAATGCTCGAAAATGTTTTTTTTCTGTGAAACAAATGTATCCTACTTGATCGCCCTCGGGATAAAAACGGCGTTGATGCATCGTCTTTATTCGTAGATTAACAATTCGCGGTTCTTTAGAAGCCTGCCGACCATGTTTCCATATTCGATGACCGTTAATGTCATTTCGCGAAGATGTCACGGACGTTTAAGGGATTTTGATGCATAATGAGCAGAAACTATTGCAATCGGGGATTCCGTTTAAATGTCAGTGCAAGACGCTTGTACGCATTTCCGTGTCAGCGTAAAGATCGATTGCTCCGTATCGGTCGATCGATTTGGCGAAGATTTATCCAACGATTTATCGTTCGCATACAGAGTGGTTCAGAAATACAGGCAAATACTCGAAAAGTCTCGTCCTCTTTATATTAAAATCATAAATACGAGAACTTTTTCTTTTTTTTTTTACATTTAATTGTGGAATATTTCTTTGTTAAGGATAGTATTATACAACATGACAGGCTCAAGTTACGACTATTCTGGTAGTTTTGCTTAGCAGAGTGTCTGTTGCAAGATGAATAAACACGATGTGCAACGCCTGAGGATCGTTAAAGAGACTATGGCGCCATAGTTTGTCGAACTTTATTTACAGAATAGCAATCATCGTAGTGAAATTTGCGAACACGCGACAGTTGAATTTCCAAGCATTTGCAATACGAATCTAAAAATAAGTACAGTACTATTATAATAGGAAAATAATAGAAACAGTGTCGAAAGTAAAATTAAAAAATTTCAAATCGTTCTGGACAAAAAAAAATATATTTAATTGCAGGAGTTAATTGCAAGCATTTTTGATCGAAAAATATCGTCGAAATGGTACGCGAATGTTACGTGATCAGGTTTTTCGATCGACCGGGGCTCCATTAGCATCTTTTAAATTTGCAAGGTACATAGAAAGACCGAGGACTTAATTTCTGTGCTCGTTGGGCCCGTACGCGGTGACGCGACCGATAATTGCACAGTTAATTTGCGTAACCGCGTGTCGCGGGGAAAAAATCGCGTGAAAATGCAGAAATGTCAACGAGCCACCGGCGTCTTCTGGTGCTATTAGCCAGCGTCGACAATATGTTTCCGCGGCAGATGCGCCATTACATCGCGATAAACTTTGTCTATTCGCCATAACCACGAAGAACGTGTATGTCGAAGCATGTACGCGTTTTCCAACCATTTTTGACCGGTTTTGTCAATTAACTTCGTCGAGTGTCTAGGCAAAATGGGACGGAACAATCGACTTTGGCAAATATGGCGCCCACGACGATCGAAGATACTTGGAAGCATCTGACAAGGTAATTGAAAGTGAATTTTCTTGTTTTATTAAAAGAGATGCATAGTGTTGTTGATTCTAGCTGGACAGAAATTTCAATCTTATCTTGTTTGACAAATCTATTCTATTATCATGTTCCATTCGTTTCTATTCTGTGATTAATTATTATTTTTGTTAATAGAATTAATGAGATGTATTATACAACCCTCTAAATATAATACGGTATCTTACTCTAAGAATATTTCTTATATTTTTGTATATTAAATGCATTCTGTTGTTTTTTGAGAATAATTGCCAATCTTTTTCCATGTTTTTCATTTTATATTCAGGATTCTTGTATTGTGATCGTGATATATCAAGAAGACTATCGTTTTGTTTTACTGATTCGATCAATTTTTGTTTTTTTTGACCTAAATTTTTCGGCGAAAAAAAAAATTTCAAATCGTTCTGGAAAAAATATATTTAGCTACAGGGGTCAATTATAATCATTTTTGGTCAACAGACATACCTTCGAAATCCTACCCAGTTTTGAGAAAAAAATTCGAGAAGGTATGACATTTTTAGACGAAATTGAAAGGTTTCAAATCGATCTAGAAAAATTATAGTTAGTTACAGGGGTCAATTACAATCATTTTTGGTCATTAGACATACCTTCAAAATCCTACTCAGTTGTGAGAAAAAAATTCGAGAAGATGTGCAATTTTTCGACAAAATTGAAAGGTTTCAAATCGATCTAGAAAAATTATAGTTAGTTACAGGGGTCAATTACAATCATTTTTGGTCAATAGACATACCCTCGAATTCCTACCCAGTTGTGAGAAAAAAATTCGAGAAGATGTGCAATTTTTCGACAAAATTGAAAGGTTTCAAATCGATCTAGAAAAATTATAGTTAGTTACAGGGGTCAATTACAATAATTTTTGGTCAATAGACATACCCTCGAATTCCTACCCAGTTTTGAGAAAAAAATTCGAGAAGATGTGAAATTTTTAGACAAAATTGAAAGGTTTCAAATCGATCCAGAAAAATTATAGTTAGTTACAGGGGTCAATTACAATCATTTTTGGTCATTAGACATACTTTCGAAATCCTACCCAGTTTTGAGAAAAAAATTCGAGAAGATGTGAAATTTTTAGACAAAATTGAAAGGTTTCAAATCGATCCAGAAAAATTATAGTTAGTTACAGGGGTCAATTACAATCATTTTTGGTCATTAGACATACTTTCGAAATCCTACCCAGTTTTGAGAAAAAAATTCGAGAAGGTGTGAAATTTTTAGGCGAAATTAAAAAATTTCAAATCATTCTGGAAAAAATATTTTCAGTTACAGGGGTCAATTACAATCATTTCTTGTCATTAGACATACCTTCGAAATCCTACCCAGTTTTGAGAAAAAAATTCGAGAATGTGGGCAAATTGCAGTTCGACAGCCACAACTTTGAACGTTAATAACTTTTTAACGAAGCCTCCATCAACAAATTAGTATTCTTGACTTTCGGCCTATTTTGGCCCCTGGAATCTCCCATTACAATTTTTCCTAGGGGTTGTCGAACCCCCTATATATTCTCCTAAATCGAAGATGTTTTTTATATCATATTTATGTATTAACAAACGATTAGAAATAACAATATAGTAACTGCAAAATATTGTCATTTTCCACCAGGTCCAGAATTGATCAATTTTTACTCTTCTCGTGTTTTCTATCCAATAGAATATCGGTCAACGTACAGATCAAGAATAGATTTTATTTAACCTTCTACGTTCTCCAATCGATTGTTCGTTAACGCGACAGATGGATGCGAAACGAAGAAGACCGCGAGGAATTTTCCGCGGCCGCACAAAAGGAAATGCATCTATCCTCTAATACGTTAACGTACTTAATAACGCGAGTCCTGTCCTTTCTCTTCAAATGATGCAACCCGGCCGATCTTTCTTTTCCGTTGACGCAATTCTCGTAAAATTCTTCGAGCGACTATAAATTCTTACGACGAGCTCCCGGTACTTTGCAAAAAAAAAAAAACGAAGAAAAAAACGGTGACAGTAATGATCCCACGGAGTGTTCGAAATTTATACACTCGTGTTTATTTTTTGGAGATGTGGGCGGTATGACGTTCCACGTAACTGCTATTTACGAGCCAGGTATGCAAAACGGATAGAGACAGAGGAAAGTGATTGCACTTTCTTTTTGAACGGAATCCACCCGCTTCTGGACCCACCAATCCAAGCAGGTTTCATGTCGTTTCATTTATAATGGCAATTCAGCGTAAATAAAACACTTATTTTAGCAGGAAAGTTTCAAATAAAACACTTAAAAGCATTGAAGAGCTGCTGATAACAAAATAGAAATATAATTCGGAGTGCAAAGGGTTAATAAAAATGTGAATTAGCATAAAGATCCGTAGTCCGATGATACAATCCCCAAAAGTACAGAACGAAACGAAGAATCCTGATCCTGATTGGTGGAATCCCTTTTGCAATTTTGATTCTTCAGTGTTTCTTAGCGACAGATCGTTTGAACTTTGCGATCAGAAGTTTCTGCATCCTGTTAGTGTAATTATCTTATCGCAGGGACGTTCTGAGGAGATTCCTGGTGAATTACGAGGATCATCGTCGATGCGTGTGCATTCACGGCGCACAGGTGGTACGACCTCGTCACCTTGTTGCAACGCGGCCATTTTATCGTTTCCACCCCGACGAAATAAATCAATCCACCGCGGTTCGTGTGCAGCGCGAGGAAGGATAATCGAAGGACTGTCGAGAGCAGAAAGTTCACGCGATTCTGTATGCCTCGTCGCAACACCAACGAGCTCATCGAAAGTAAGGATGATTTCATTTCATTATACAAAATGTAAAACACTGTAGCAAATTTAAAAATTCTGAGACACACGGGGGCCAATTCCAATCATTTTTGGTCAATAGATCTACCCTAGAAATCCTAATCATTTTCGAGAAAAAAATTCAAACAGGTCGGCGAAAACAAAAATTCCAAATCGTTATAAAAAAATTATATTTGGTTGCAGGGTTCAATTCCAATCATTTTTGGTCAATAGATCTACCCTAGAAATCCTACTCAGTTTCGAGAAAAAAATTCGAGAAGTTGTGAAATTTTTCGACAAAATTGAAAAGTTTCAAATCGTTCTGGAAAAAATATATTTAGTTAAAGGGGTCAATTACAATCATTTTTTATCATTAGACATACCTTCAAAATCCTACCCAGTTTCGAGAAAAAAATTCGAGAAGTTGTGACATTTTTCGACAAAATTGAAAAGTTTCAAATCGTTCTGAAAAAAATATTTTTGGTTACGGGGGTCAATTACAATTATTTCTTGTCAATAGACATATAGTCGAAATCCTACCCAGTTTCTAGAAAAAAATTCGAGAAGTTGTGACATTTTTCGACAAAATTGAAAAGTTTCAAATCGTTCTGGAAAAAATATTTTTGGTTACGGGGGTCAATTACAATTATTTTTTGTCAATAGACATATAGTCGAAATCCTACCCAGTTTCTAGAAAAAAATTCGAGAAGTTGTGAAATTTTTCGACAAAATTGAAAAGTTTCAAATCGTTCTGGAAAAAATATTTTTGGTTACTGGGGTCAATTACAATTATTTCTTGTCAATAGACATATAGTCGAAATCGTGCCCAGTTTCTAGAAAAAAATTCGAACAGGTAGACAAATTTTTCGGCGAAAAAAAAATTTCAAATCATAATGAAAAAATTATATTTAGTTAAAGGGGTCAATTGCAATCATTTTTGGTCAATAGACCTACCCTCGAAATCCTAATCATTTTCGAGAAAAAAATTCGAGAAGTTGGACAAATTGCAGTTCGACAGCCACAACTTTGAACGTTAATAACTTTTCAACGAAGCCTCAGTCAGCAAATTACTATTCTTGATTTTCGCCTTATTTTGGACCCTAGAATCTAGCATTAAAGTTTTTTCCAGGATTGACCGAACACTCTGAATATTCAAATTGTTAATAAATTATTTTGTTGGGAAATAAGTGTTGTTTCTTCTGAGATCTCGTAAATCAGTTCAACGAAGTTTGCATACCTATAGAAGCTACTCTTCACTTACATCTCAACATTGTTACGTCACAATTATGTGTAACGCGAGAAATTAAAGATAGCAAGCGTGCAGTATTTTATCTATGTACAATACATAGCTTCTCGAGCGAAATAATGGCCATCGTGTTGGAAACATGAACTGTTTGATCGAATCACGAGGCACTCCGGAGCAAGCTTAGGGTCCTGCTAGCTTAGGTGTATCGATTCGCCTGGAAACGATGATTCCATAGCTACCTATAAAAGTCTACACGCTGGTACTTGTGTTTGTAGAGGTTCGTCTGCCTACAGATGGCATTTAACCGATCCGTGCCATCGTGCTCGGAGGTTACATTACGCAAGGAGCGCCTTTAGCCAGCAATGGCGACGGCGACGACGACGAGGACGACGACGACGTTGGGTTCCTCGCGGTCCAGCTTGGGTTCTTGCGAAATTCCACGTCCGCGAGTTCCTCGTTGAAAAGCAGCCGTGTTCGCGTGTTCCTTCGCCAGTAGTTTGTCTCTTTCAATGGGACCGACGATCTAGTCGTTAGGCGATCCCCGTTTAGGCTTATTCGGCTTAATTATTGCTGGTTCAATCAACTAGTGGCTACAGTACTCAACAAAATTATAGGACACTTCTCATATTTGTGTATTTTATGTATGCAAAAGAAAAGAATGCATATCTTATCGAGTTTGGAAATTATTTGCATTGAATAATTCGAAAATTCTGATTCCTTTTTTTATTTTGTGGATTTGTCGAGGACTTACTTATCTGTACATGTAGCAATAACAATATTGATCAAAAATGTTTTAAAGCACTTGTCTGTGTGTCAATATCGATCATTCTGGCCATAGGAATTGCGTTTCAAAGGGTTGAATTTGCACAAGTTCCAAGATCCTAAAGACTATGTTTCTAAGATCCTAGAAGACTTGACTTCTTTGGAATTATAACACAATAATACGATCAGAAATAGTTGTCATGTAAATAACAAGATTGTATAACTTATTTGAGGTTCTTGGAATTCGAATTTGTAATCTACAATCTTGAGAACTCAACGTGCAAGTCTAGAAACTATTCTTAATTTTTGCTGTCCTTCGAATCTACGCTGAACATGGAAAGAACTGAAAAGTTGCTTGGTTTAGGGACGAGAATGAGTTATTCGGTTCACCGGGTGTTGACAAGAACGAAACTTTCATTCCACCGACGACCATTTATCTCGCGTGCCAAGTAGACAGAACAGCGAGCAGGAAGGCGACGCGTTTAGTCGTCATACCTCAATCCTGATACGCATCGCGACAATCAGCTCGTTAAAAAACATATTTACATAAGCGAACGCCTTACATCTGTTGCACGAGCCGACGAGATAGATCGCTGAGATATCAACGACGGATTCGAGTCAGCATCCACACCGAAACCAAACGAACAGTTGACTTTTCAGTACTTTCTTTTTGCGTTAGAAAAATAAATACTACGACTTTCAAATTGGTATTCCATGGCCTGAAAATAAACTACTAATTTCTGAATATGCTCTGACAGATAACAGTGTTAAGTAACCTGTCGATTCCACGATAATAGGTTTCTAAAGATTCGTCTTCACGTAGCAGTAAACTAATTAAATGGTGTTCATGCTCTCCTGATTTAGCATGGATTATCACCTCTTTAAAAGGAAGCTTCATAATTTATGAGGAAGTTAAAACTTCAATAGTGTCCCTCGTTGAAACAGTTTTAATTCAATCTACAAACTTAATAACTCTTAGTTCATATTGTAATAAAAATGTTAATGGAAGGCTAGTACTATATTTTTCGACGATATAGATTTCATTGAAGGTTCAGATCGATATTGCAATTAGTTCTCGCGTAATAAAATCATGATATAAGCGATACGACGCGACGTTCTGGTGACTTCAATGCGTGGTAAGAGCACTATCGTCGGTCGCGAAACTTAATAATTCCTCTCTTGTTTCATATTGTAATAAAAATATTAATGGAAGGCTAGTGCTATGTTTTTCGACGATATAGATTTCATTGAAAGTTCAGATCGATAATGCAACTAGTTTTCGCGTAATAAAATCATGATATAAACGATACAACGCGACGTTCTGGTGACTTCAATGCGTGGTGAGAGCACTATCGTCGGTCGCGAAACTTAATAATTCCTCTCTTGTTTCATATTGTAATAAAAATGTTAATGGAAGGCTAGTGCTATATTTTTCGACGATATAGATTTCATTGAAGGTTCAGATCGATATTGCAATTAGTTCTCGCGTAATAAAATCATGATATAAGCGATACGACGCGACGTTCTGGTGACTTCAATGCGTGGTGAGAGCACTATCGTCGGTCGCGAAACTTAATAATTCCTCTCTTGTTTCATATTGTAATAAAAATATTAATGGAAGGCTAGTGCTATGTTTTTCGACGATATAGATTTCATTGAAAGTTCAGATCGATAATGCAAGTAGTTTTCGCGTAATAAAACCATGATATAAACGATACGACGCGACGTTCTGGTGACTTCAATGCGTGGTAAGAGTACTATCGTCGGTCGCGAAGTGAGAATCTGCCATTCAGCTTGAAGAATCCGCCCAATATGTTAATAAGAAAAGAAACTCATGAATTTCGATTTGCATATTCCGATTTTGATTGTAATTTATCATCTTAGGTAACTTTTCTCTCGTTTCTGCGTGGATACGTCGCTTCAGAAGCAAAATAACTTTCGTCGTGTCTGAGAGAGTGATTAGAGCCATTAGAAGATTATTCAAACAGTTTTTTGTCACCCAGTTAGCAAGGTGCTTACGTGGATGTCTCGATCGCTATTAAAAATCGTCATAATTTACTAGTGATGTACTAGTTCAGTGGCCTGTCAGGCAGTTTATTAGGTAATCGTTCCGTTGTTACGTTAAATCCGTCGAATCGAAACTTTTTGTCCTCCGATCGAGGGGATCCTCCTTCGTGCACAATCGATTATACAATATCGTCTCGCCTCACGATTAACAGTGCAAAAAAGAAAAAGTCACGACCCGTGCATCGGTGCACGAGCCTCTACGAACTCGACCGATTATCTAATGTCGTGGCATCTATATTTACAATGTGCAGGGGAGACCACTCAACGAAACCTGATCAACATAAATTTCACTAAAACTATGCAGCACTGAAATTTACGAGCATCGAAATCGACGCAATTGATTTCAGAGCCAATTTCAGACACTGATTAACCTGTTTCTAAAAATGTAAACAATCTATATTGTATTGATTATCACTTGAATGCTGTTATTGTTGTTATTAATAGCAAAGAGCTACTTTAAATTGATTACAAAGATCTCAACTCATGATTTTGAAAGTATTTTTGTTATTTAGATATTTTTTTAAATTACAGTCGTTTGTTTCTTCACTGATTAAATGGTTTTCCACCGAGCTTTGAGGTGTTTTAAACCCGACATAACGGTTCTGTAATATCGTGACCATAAACTAGAGTCTTTTTCATTCATAACTGCCATTACATCATGCTCTTAAAGGGTATTGGCCAGAATCTTTATCGAACACTATGAAACAGTTATTTTCTGAACCTTCTTGATCTCCTATACCAGCTGAGGGCCATAAAACTACACAAATTACTATAAATTACTATACAAAAGTAGACAAGTTATTCTAAAATCGTCCCAGAACCTTTTCGAATCAAAATTTTAGATTAAATTAGAGACTAAATTAGAGACCTGAAAGCTGCATGGAAACTTCGAGTCTGTAAAGGTTAAATTAATACGAAGGAGTGCTTCTTCGTACATATTGCATAAAACGCAGCAAAGTATGTAACGCGTGTCTGTTTTCGCAGCAAATTGTTCGTTAAATAAAGAAGTCCACGAAGGATGGAAAGATTATCGAGAACGTCGAGTATAAGATGTAACAACGAGACTTCTTATACCTTCGATTACGTGGTTAATCGTTGTGCAGCTTCCGATCAATTACAAGGATGATAAAAAGAAAAATTCAGAGAACAGATCTTCTCGCGAAGAGGAGTCATCATCTTCCCTTTCCATTTCAACGTGGCCGCTCTTCCCGTGAATTATCATAAGTGATCGGGCTTACGTAACGGAGCAGCCACTTTCTTTTTAAAGCTCGTGCACGTATTTTCTTTCTCCTTGCTCGCGTTAGACAACGGGGAACGCTCGGCGGAAGAATGGCGGACGCAGCGAAGGTTGCGTTTACGCAATCCTCCCCGGTTCTTTATTTTTAACCTTTCAGGCTTTGAATATATTTGCAAGATTTAAACGCTACGATACCGCGAACCATGTTTTCGATACACGCTGTGAATTCTGTCCAGGGGCAATCAAATGCCACGGTTTTGCTTTTGAAATTTGAAATTATTGCAAACCAGTCGTCTCACTTGTTTATTCTATGTTATTTCTTTTTATCGAATTTTAGTTTGTCTATTTCAGTTTGTCTAGTTTGAAATTCTGTTTTATATTTTTGACTATTTTTAATTCATAAGAGATAATTACTTTTATTAAAAATAAGAACAAAAAAATAATAATATCTATCTTTCAAATTCTGTTTTATATTTTCGACTATTTTTTAATTAATCCCTTGTCGTAAGAGATAATTATTTTGATTAAAAATAAGAACAAATATAATAATATCTATCTTTCAAATTCTGTTTTATATTTTTGACTATTTTTAATTAATCCCTTGTCGTAAGAGATAATTACTTCTATTAAAAATAATAATATCTATCTTTCAAGGAAACATTGAATTTATAATGATATTAATTTGTTTATTTTTATTTTAGATTTATTATGATATTTATTTGAATTTTGTCAATTTCTGAGGCCTCCAATTTATATCTATAGAAGCTGAATAACTTTGATGTAAAATAGGTATTCGTTAGAGAATATTCATTCTGATATCGAAATTCATCTTTCGGGAAGGCAGATACCTGTTTACGTGACCTCCGGATCTTCCCGCTTCGATCAATTTTGTAAAAAAAAAAAATGGAAACGCTGGAAGGTCCAGGATGTCGTAACGCAGACCAATTTCAATTTGTGGCCTCTTCGATACACTGTGTTGGAGCTTTTAACTGGTTTTATCGATATCCCTATTAAAAGAAGACCCCCATTGCATAACGAAAACCTTCTGTAACATCGACGATCCTTCGTAATATCGACTATCTCGTAAGTTTCTTCGATCAGAAATGGACGGAGTTTAATTTCTTGTCATAAATAACCAATAACATCAACGCTCAGCTATTTATTCGTGACGTTTACTCGACAGTTAAATTCAGATTCATTTTTAAATAGCTTCTACTCTATGATCGATATTTTTTATTTTTATTTGAAATTTTTATCCAGATAAGAATTTATAGTTTTAACAACAGAAATAAACGTTAGGTAATAACTGCTCATCAGAGAACTTATAATGACAACTCTTCGAGGCATTCATTTTTTAAACGATTCAGAACTAATCGGAAACAATTTCAGAATTTGAAATTATAATCACTCGTACTCGTGATGGCAAAAGCAATGCACAGGCAGTAATTCTTATAATTGTAAATTCTAGGATCTCCGGAGAATCTTCGTAGTGGAATTGTTTAAAAAATAAATGTTTCAAGGCCAGTAAACGTTAGTTAAGCATAGAAATTTACATGTTTCTGCACGTGCAATGCAATAGAACTCTAAACTTCGGTAGTATGCATATGTTTCTTATAGAATTATGCACATTTGGCATTAGGGAAAGATTTTTTATACTTGGTACTCTGAGTAGTAGTAAAATATGGTCGCCATTTCATTTTATTAGTAAAATTTTATTGTCAGGATTGATTAATTTAGTTTCTGATAGCACAGATTTACTTATATGTCTATTTGTTTATAGTTGTTTCTATTGTTTGAATAGTGTTTACTGCATTTACATGTGAAAGGCTTGAAATTTATATACAATGTTCAGTATATATATTTCAACTTTAATTTTGTTTCAAATTAATAAAATAAATTCGAAAATGCTATTGTTAAAACACACATATCTCTCTATTAGTTTATTAGTTTATTAATCAAGATCTTACTGTATTCAACATAAGCTACAAAATTCACTAACTCATGCAAAAGAGTTTTAGACTTATTAAAAGACACTAAAGTATACCAATTGCTCCAAATGTGACGAGTTCCACCAGGTAACCCAATTGTGGTCACTAATAACCAACAAGGTGCATGTGACCTAAAACACTCAAAAAAAAAAAGAGTTGAAAGTTAAAAAATTGCTGTTACTTCAATTTTAACGTTTCCAATCGACTTCCGGTTAGAATGACCCACCAGGTGTGTTCTTTGAGGGCTTCCTGATGCTTCCTCTGAAGCATCCAATTGTTCCATCCAATTTTGGTCAGACTCTTTCGGTGAAACGATGCTCTTGGGCTGCTCTTCCTCGAATTCCTGTCTGACATTCACCGCCTCTTCTCCATTGTCGGTCCATCGTCTGGGCCAATGCCTACACGACGATTTCGACACCGTGGCCAAGCACATTTGGGCGAAACGAACTCTGGAGGGGGTAATATTCATATCGAAATCCGGCTATATAATCGCCCCGTGGGGCTATCATCGAATCAGTATCGTGATTTAGCTCAGCTCAGGGTCTAGACCGCCTCATCTCCCCCGAGAAGCAACGATCAATCAACCAAAAACGCCAACGATGAAGCTGGTGCGTGTTCACCGTTGACTAGAAAACACTCGTAACACCGGATACCAAGTGCATTCGCGTCTGATCTAACGAAGACGAAGATCCACGTTGTTCTCCCTCGAAATCGTTGTTACGAGAGAGCAATTAACGCTTTGCTGGGGATCGTTACGTATCATTTAACGATCACACGCTAGAATCCGCTATCATTGTTCTCCAGTTCGTCGTAGATCTTCAGCGTACGGTTAACGGATCTACGTATCATTCTCCTCGTTGAACCAGTGACGTAATCAAGCTGGACTATTACACTACGTGAAAATCGCGATAATTAAAACGGTCAAACGCCATTACACCAGGACTCAATCACGCAACATGTGTGCCTCGCGAATTAACGAGACTCCTTTAACACGCTCACTGCCAGACTTTTCGATTTTTAAACCATTGCAAACTGCGTAACATCAAATTCGACTCGGTGTTTATTTCTGTAAGCTTGCTCGTAGTCCGAACATGAGAATTAATTTTTCTAGTTTCACTGTGGAAGTCAAAGTATTAACGAGGCTCCTAAGTTGACTGTCCATTGATCCCCATGTGGGTCATGCAGTTTTTATTCAGTTATTACTGTTAGCATTAACGATACTTGCTATTATAGTGTACAGAGTAAATATCCTCAGTATCTGAGGGATTTTTTATAAAAAAAAGATGGTAGAATGTTTTACTTTTCTGAGAATTTTATTGTCTCTTTGGAAGTCAAAGTATTAACGAGACTCCTAAGTTGACTGTCCATTGATCCCCATGTGGGTCATGCAGTTTTTATTCAGTTATTACTGTTAGCATTAACGATACTTGCTATTATAGTGTACAGAGTAAATATCCTCAGTATCTGAGGGATTTTTGATAAAAAAAAGATGGTAGAATGTTTTACTTTTCTGAGAATTTTATTGTCTCTTTGGAAGTCAAAGTATTAACGAGACTCCTAAGTTGACTGTCCATTGATCCCCATGTGGGTCATGCAGTTTTTATTCAGTTATTACTGTTAGCATTAACGATACTTGCTATTATAGTGTACAGAGTAAATATCCTCAGTATCTGAAGGATTTTTGATAAAAAAAAGATGGTAGAATGTTTTACTTTTCTGAGAATTTTATTGTCTCTTTGGAAGTCAAAGTATTAACGAGGCTCCTAAGTTGACTGTCCATTGATCCCCATGTGGGTCATGCAGTTTTTATTCAGTTATTACTGTTAGCATTAACGATACTTGCTATTATAGTGTACAGAGTAAATATCCTCAGTATCTGAGGGATTTTTGATAAAAAAAAGATGGTAGAATGTTTTACTTTTCTGAGAATTTTATTGTCTCTTTGGAAGTCAAAGTATTAACGAGACTCCTAAGTTGACTGTCCATTGATCCCCATGTGGGTCATGCAGTTTTTATTCAGTTATTACTGTTAGCATTAACGATACTTGCTATTATAGTGTACAGAGTAAATATCCTCAGTATCTGAAGGATTTTTGATAAAAAAAAGATGGTAGAATGGTTTATTTCTCTGAGAATTTTATTGTTTCTTTGCACGTTCGAGTGGTAATGGCGATTCCATCGAAGATGACGCTGTTTTGTTAGATCTTGGAGCAGTTTCCTGACGCCCAGGTGTTAATCGTTGGCCTTTCTTCGCAGCTCGTTGTTCTCGCCTTTGTCGTCGCTGTCGCGTACGCTGCACCTCAGGGCTTGCCCGACGACGTTGTCCTGGTGAAGGAAACACCTTCTGACAACATCGGTCTGGGCGGTTACAACTTTGGCTACGAACTCTCCAATGGTCAGTCTCACCAGGAAACCGCGGACGTGATCAACCCGGGGACCGAGAACCAGGCGCTTGCTGTACGTGGAACCTTCTCCTGGGTCGACCCTCAGACCAACATCAGATACACTGTTAACTACGTCGCTGATGAGAACGGTTTCCACCCTCAGGGCGATCACATACCTGCCTGAATTGTACCTTTAGATTAAATAAATTTTGATATTAAATACCTGGTTATCGAACAACCCTGTTAACCCCTTTGAATCTTACCATTTTAGAATTTATTGTTACTGTCTTTGAAATATCATGTTACCATTTTGAACACTTGAAGTGGCATCTTGGTACCATTTTTAACCCTTGAAATGGCATCTTGTTACTGTTTTAAATCATTGAATTATCATCTTGTTACCATTTTTAATCCTTGAAATATCATCTTGATAGCATTTTAAAATCCCTGAAAAGTCATCTTGTTACCATTTTAAACCCCTGAAATTATCATCTTGTTACCATTTTAAATCCTTGAATTATCATCTTGTTACCATTTTGAACCCTTGAAATATCATCTTATTATCATTTTGAATACTTGAAGTGGCATCTTGGTACCGTTTTAAACCCTTGAAATGGCATCTTGTTACTGTTTTAAACCCTTGAAATGTCATCTTGTTACCATTTTTAACCCTTTGCACTCCTATGTCGAGTGTGATTCGACATCAATTATTATCTCAGAAGAGATAATGCTGTTTGGTTTGTTAAACCAAACAGATATCATACACTTGAAAATTACAAAGTACAACAACAGTGTAAATAAAACACCTAAAAGCATTGGGAGCCGCTGGTAACAAAATTGGAATATAATTTGGAGTGCAAAGGGTTAAACCCCTGAAATGTCATCTTGTTACCATTTTAAACCCTTGAAATATCATCTTGTTACTGTTTTAAACCCTTCAAATGTCATCTTGTTATCATTTTAAGTCCTTGAAAATATCATCTGGTTACCATTTTTAATCCTTGAAATATCATCTTGTTACTGTTTTAAACCCTTGAAATTTCATCTTGTTACCATTTTTAATCCTTGAAATGTCATCTTGTTACCATTTTAAACCCTTGAATTATCATCTTGTTACTGTTTTAAATCCTTGAAATATTAATTTGTTACCATTTTAAATCCTTGAAATATCAATTTGTTACCATTTTAAATCCTTGAAATATCATCTTGTTACTGTTTTAAACCCTTGAAATTTCATCTTGTTACCATTTTTAATCCTTGAAATGTCATCTTGTTACCATTTTAAACCCTTGAATTATCATCTTGTTACTGTTTTAAATCCTTGAAATATTAATTTGTTACCATTTTAAATCCTTGAAATATCAATTTGTTACCATTTTAAATCCTTGAAATGTCATCTTGTTACCATTTTTAATCCTTGAAATATCATCTTGATAGCATTTTAAAATCCCTGAAATGTCATCTTGTTACCATTTTTAATCCTTGAAATATCACCTTGTTACCATTTTAAATCCTTGAAATATCATCTTGTTACCATTTTTAACCCTTCATTATTGAGTAAAACTTGTGATTCAACTGGAACTTGGAACTAATTTAGACCAAACAGGGCCAAAATTAAATTTCTTTTTAAATAATCCTATATGTGGTAAAAAGAAACTTCAAAAGATTTGAATAAAACTGTATTCGTTTTAGTTTTCATGGAAATAGATAGTTTTAAGTTTTAAGGGAAAAGATTCTGATTCAATTAATACCACAATATTAATGTTACATTTATTAAGGCTTGATTAAACATTTTTAGAAATTGAAAACCATCGATTTACCATTAAATAATTCGTTAAGAATATAGGTACATAAATCATATTATTCGCTTTAAAAAATACCCCTGATAATTGTGGGGGATAAATATGAAACCTGCTATTTTAGAAAATATACAGGTTTTATTGAATTAATTAAGAAAAATTTCAAGTATTTTAAACGATAAACCACAATATAAGTCTACTGTTATCAATTTTGTGGAATTGTTTAAGTAATCGATGTTAATAAAACGATAATTTCAATTAAAAGGAATAGCTTTTGCCTGGAACATTTTTATTATATCTATCATTAGTGAATAAAAGAATAATAACAAAAAGTAGCCTGATTTTGTAGGTTTCGTTTTATCCTCTTACATCGATTTTAATCAGAAAAATTGGAAAAAAGTAGCATTGTTTGTTAGAAACCTTCAATTTTAGAGGTTTTCTGAATTTCTGGGTTAAAGAATTTTCCTTTGTTTAGAGACTGTGGTCCCGATAGTAATATAAAATGTAATTTATTTAGGTTTAATAAACCATACAGCGAAATTACAAAGGTGGTGAAGAAGAGATGTTTCATAAAACTGTTTTCATAGTAATTTACAAGCATGGGAATTCCCCTAGACCGATTAGGCCAGCTTTACTTGGGGGTTCCCCTATGGTCGACCAGTTCTCCGCCATAAAACGCCATCTTGCAACCATAAGCGTTCCACAAAGGCATCTAAGGGAAAAGCAAATCTTTAAATTAAAAAATTGTGTAATAAATTCTCTATTTCGTGTCTTTTTCTATGAAATTATATCGATCAAATATTAAAAAATAAAATAGACTGACACAAAATGGAGTTTAGTAGAAATAATTATTCTTCACAGTTCAGTAACAAAAATACATTATTAAATTATTAAAAAAATAAAATAGACTGACACAAAATGGAGTTTACTAGAAATACTTACAATTAGTCTTCACAGTTCAGTAACAATAATAGATTATCAAATATTAAAAAAATAAAATAGACTGACACAAAATGGAGTTTAGTAGAAATACTTACAATTAGTCTTCACAGTTCAGTAACAATAATAGATTATCAAATATTAAAAAAATAAAATAGACTGACACAAAATGGAGTTTAGTAGAAATACTTACAATTAGTCTTCACAGTTCAGTAACAATAATACATTATTAAATTATTAAAAAAATAAAATAGACTGACACAAAATGGAGTTTACTAGAAATACTCATTCTTCACAGTTCAGTAACAAAAATACATTATTAAATTATTATAAAAATAAAATAGACTGACACAAAATGGAGTTTAGTAGAAATTCTTATTCTTCACAGTTCAGTAAGAAAAATACATTATTAAATTATTAAAAAAATAAAATAGACTGACACAAAATGGAGTTTACTAGAAATACTCATTCTTCACAGTTCAGTAAGAAAAATACATTATAAACTATTAAAAAAATAAAATAGACTGACACAAAATGGAGTTTAGTAGAAATACTTAGTCTTCACAGTTCAGTAACAAAAATACATTATTAAATTATTATAAAAAATAAAATAGACTGACACAAAATGGAGTTTACTAGAAATACATATTCTTCACAGTTCACTAAGAAAAATACATAATCAACTATTAAAAAAATAAAATAGACTAACACAAAATGGAATTTAGTAAGAAATAATTATTCTCCACAGTTTAGTAAGAGAAATATACATATGTATATCAGAGGAATAGTGAACGCAAGACTATGTTGCATAAAGTGTCAACTTTAAACTGTTCCCAATGATGCGGAGAAGATAATTAGGCGGTTGATGAAGCGGTGTCGTAATAATACACGTAAAAGTCGTAAAAGTTCGACCACATAACTGGTTTTCCTTGATTCATCGATACGCGATGTTTGGAAATCGATTATTTTTGCTATGCTTGTCTTCGAACCGATGATTCTTTGAAACATTCATGGCAACAAAGATCTATCAAGAGGATTGTTATAACAGTATCGGCCCAAAGGACTCACTGTTCACGATTAAATGGTACTTATTGTCACTTCGTAAAAAGGACATGAATATGTATCTATAAACATACGGATAACATTTTATTATGCGCATTATTATACAGATTCTACTATTATTAACTATTCTAAAGGTTACATCTGTCATTAATGTCTTTTTTCTTCTTTCGTTGTGGGAGAGAAAAGGTGACAAGGCGAAACAGCGAAGATATAGCTTCGAAAGTATGCTCGTGTCGATATTACAATATTGGAAGAAGAAAGGTTTAAAAATTTACGCTCTCTCGAATTTCTTCCTCTTAAACAATGCTCTCCTATCGATAAACTTTATTATTTATATTATTGACAAGCTTAAAAATATCTATTCTCCATTAATTATGGTTACTTATAAAATATATTCTCATTTTTATATTTGTATATTTATTTAATAATACAAATTTTCATACAAATTAATTCAGCTTCAAATTATAATGTTCCTTTATGTTTTTAATGTCTACTAAAAATTAATTTTTACTGTATATGTGTATAGGAACAATAAAATAATTATAATCTCATTATAAAGATGCAATTTACTTTGTTCATTTATTTTTTATAAAATTGAACTTGAAAATACATGCTTTATAAATAACTATAATATACTATATACTATATGGTTTGTTAAAATCGAATGGATTCTTTCTAAAACCATAATTGTTCATTAGTGGCATTATTAAATATTTCTACTATTATTTATTTATAATTATTTAATTCTTTTTTATCGATTACGGTATTTAATAGTAATTTTAGTGTATTTAATCGTAATCTAATATTCCAAATTAATTTTCGTTGGCCAATTGAAAATTAATCAAAATAAGAATTTCGTATCTGATTGTTTTTTACTATTTAGTAATTTTCTTCTAATATATAATGAAATTTGTAGTTTCGTAATTGAGTATCATTGCATAATACTTAGTTGAACACAGTTTCGTATTGAAATCAAATATAATTTCACGGTTTCATCTTTTCTTATGGGACACATATGAAATCTTATAAAAAATCGAGAACCGAAATTTCGCCAGAGCCGCGCAGTTTTACGATGAAGGTCAAACTGTAAACGATCGTGCCTCTAATATATCGAGGAAAGGTGAAAGGTGAATTTATCGAAATTTGGCAGAAGGAGGATCACTATAAAATTGCAGACGGTCCTGAGGATCCACATCAGTCTTCCAAACCAGACAAGCCACATCTATCTACCATCAAAATGAAAACTGTAGGTATCACAATACTAATCTTACTACAAAGTGAACTAAAAAATATAATTCGAAGCCTATAACATTGTTTATCATTTTGAAGTTGTTGATAAAACACTTAAAAATCGCTCTTTGCTCTCGATATACAATCCATTAATTATTTATTAATTTCTTCCACACTGTTACGCTTCCTCTGTGCAATAGAAACACATAAACTTCCTGTGCATTAATTTAAATAAAATAAAATTACTTTTCTTGTATCATTTGTAATATGAAGATAGTAAAATTTATAAAATAATTAATTTGAACTGTTTTTGTCATTTCGTTTCAAATAAAATGCATCCAAGTTTATTAGTGAACATATAGTGTAACAAATTTTATTTTTTCTAGATCATTGCTTTTGGAACCCTCGTCGCTGTCGCGCTGGCAGTTCCGGTTCCTCCCCCACAAGAGGCAGTGGTGCTTCTCAAGGAAAGTCCTTCCGATAACGTTGGTCTAGGCAATTACAATTATGGTTACGAACTATCAGACGGACAGAGTAAACAGGAAACTGCTGAACTCGTTGCTGGAGGAACGGATGGGCAGTTCCTCAAGGTTCGAGGTAGTTTCTCGTTCGTCGATCCACTTACCAACGTTGCATACACGGTGAATTATCTCGCCGATGAAAATGGTTTCCATCCTGAAGGACAGCATCTTCCCCACGCTTAAACGTATCAAAGGACCCTCGATAGAGATCAACCAGCAGCCGCCATCTTATAACAGTTGATATTTAAATTGGGAGAAAAATTCGAAACAACTGTATATATCACCTATCACTGACACGACAATGTCGGTTCTACTTTTGTACAATAGCTTCATTAATATTAAATCAATAAGATAATTATTAAAAATATCGTTGTTCCTACTTTTTACACATTGTTTATTCAGGGAGAATCAGGAATATCAATTTCTTGATTAAAGCTTCGTTAAACAGTTATTAAAAAATTCTAAATCGGTCCAAAAAAATTATTTTCCGTTGCAGGAGACCATTACAATCATTTTTGGTCATTAGACTTACCCGCGAAATCCTGCGCATTTTTGAAAAAAAAATTCGAGAAGGTGTGAAACTTTTCGACAAAATTAAAAAATTTCAAATCATACTAAAAAAATTATATTTAGTTACAGGGGTCAATTACAAGCATTTTTGGTGAATAGACATATACTCGAATTCCTACTCAGTTTCGAGAAAAAAATTCGAGAAAGTGTGAAATTTTTAGACGAAATTAAAAAATTTCAAATCCTACTAAAAAAATTATAGCTAGTTACAGGGTCAATTACAAGCATTTTTGGTGAATAGACATACCCTCGAAATCCTACCCATTTTCGAGAAAAAAATTCCTAATCGAAAATATAATTTATGTTGCCCGAAAATTCCATGCGAATCTTTAAAATGCCATAACTTCTGAACCGATTGGAGGATTTTAATTTTCAAAAACGCAAACGACGCGTATTTTAGTGGAGAATATGTAGAAATAGCAAAAATATCCGAAAAGTTGTTCCTTGACCCCGTAAAGTGAGAAAAACCCCATTAAAATGCTCCAAATTTTAAAAAGCCATAACTCCTACAATAGTGAATATATTTCAATGAAACTTTTTTCCGAAGTAGAGCCCATGGGCACCTACAAAAAAGTATTAGACAACTTTTCTATAGAATGTCAAATGAAATTATTAAAAATGAAAAACTATTTTTAAGAAAAATCGACAGTGTGTAGGTACCTTAATTTTTCGGCGAAAAAAAAATTTCTCGAATCGTTCTAAAAAAATTATTTTCGGTTGCAGGGGTCAATTACAATAATTTTTGGTGAATAGGTCTACCCCCGAAATCCTACCCACTTTCTAGAAAAAAATTCGAGAAGGTGTGAAACTTTTCAAAAAAATTAAAAATTTTCAAATCAATCTGAAAAAATTATATTTAGTTAAAGGGGTCCATTACAATCATTTTTAGTCATTACACATATCCTCGAATTCCTACTCAGTTTCGAGAAAAAAATTCGAGAATTTGTGAAATTTTTCGACAAAATTGAAAATTTTCAAATCACTTTGGAAAAATTATATTTAGTTACAGGGGTCCATTACGATCATTTTTAGTCATTACACATATCCTCGAATTCCTACTCAGTTTCGAGAAAAAAATTCGAGAACGTATAAAATTTTTCGACGAAATTAAAAATTTTCAAATCATTCTGAAAAAATTATATTTACTTAAAGAAGTTAATTACAATCATTTTTTATCATTAGACATATCCTCGAATTCCTACTCAGTTTCGAGAAAAAAATTCGAGAAGGTATAAAATTTTTCAACAAAATTAAAAATTTTCAAATCACTTTGGAAAAATTATATTTAGTTACAGGGGTCCATTACGATCATTTTTAGTCATTACACATATCCTCGAATTCCTACTCAGTTTCGAGAAAAAAATTCGAGAAGGTATACAATTTTTAGACGAAATTAAAAATTTTCAAATCAATCTGAAAAAATTATAATTAGTTATAGGGGTCAATTACAATCATTTTTGGTCATTATACATACCTTCGAAATCCTACCCAGTTTCGAGAAAAAAATTCGAGAAGGTATGAAACTTTTCGGCAAAATTAAAAAATTTCAAATCCTACTAAAAAAATTATAGTTAGTTACAGGGGTCCATTACAATCATTTTTGGTCATTAGACATACCCGCGAAATCCTGCGCATTTTTGAAAAAAAAATTCAAGTTTATAGCACGTCGTACCTATTCAAAATACAGTACTAAACATATATGTATATATATGTATATATTCGTTCGTGAATATTTCTGTTGATAGTTGTTGTCCTTGTGCAGCTAACTGTCCTAGAGATTAGACGTAGATATCTACATATTACGAGGTATAAATTAAGTTTATCTGCATACACTACACGAAAGTATTCGGACGATTCATTTACAAGTATAAATTGCAAAACATGATATTCGTCTATTATATCATATTCTTCTTTTAAATCTCCATCTACAAGCTTACAGTCGTGAATAATAATTTTAAGGAGTATTTAAAAAACGAAATAAAAACTTATCGAATAAAGTATTGTATAAATATTTTAAATCGTTCGAATGAAGCGCCACCTACAGGTGATTAGAAGAGGCGACATAGGATTCGTGTACTCATAACCATGGTATTTGACATGTCGAGTTCTGTTCCTTTCCTCCGCATAATGTGAATAATCTTTATGACTGTTTTTACTGGATTTGTTTATTTTATTAGCGCTTCAATACGCAGATATTGAACCAACAACCATAATGTTTTCGAGTGACGTAGCACCGTAACGAATTTCTCATCCTACGTGTCAATTGAGGTTAGGACCGAACGGAACGGTCGTGCGATGTGACTGATCGAAGTTATTCGAGCATGCCGAAATTCAGAATGCTTCCGCGTACATCGCGGATCGTAGCACTGTGTTCCGCCGCGAATTTTATTAACGCGGCCGATCGTGTTATAATGCCTATAGCAATTGTCCCGATGACCGACGAATTCAAATGGAATTTGCATTGGCAAGGTTGGATACTCTCCGCTTTTGCCTTTGGTTATTTCACTAGTCAGGTACGATTAACCACTCATACGTTCTCTGATTAATTTACGCTCCTCAGTTTTTGTTATTGTTTTTAACCAATTACACGTTACATCTACCAAAGAACATACATGTTACCTCGTTGCTTCGTGTGGTACCATATGTAACACATTTCTATAACCTTTCTGCTAAATCAGATTATTGGTGCAAGTACAGCAAATAGATTTGGGTGCAAAACAGTGCTAATGTTAGCGGTTTTATTATGGTCTATTAGTACAGTTGTAACTCCAATTCTAGCACAATCAATTCCATTGCTCATCATTTGTAGGGTGATTCTAGGACTCGGAGAAGGTCTAGGTAAATTATTATTCAACGTTCAATTCCGCATCTTTATTCTAGTTGATCTAACACAGTATTTCTTGTAGGTTTGCCAGTTATTTTCCACCTGTTTGCTCATAATGTTCCTGTAGAGGAACGCTCTCGTGCATTTGGGTACCTCGTAGCTGCTGGTTCTGTTGGACAAGTAGTCGCATCTATCGTAAGCCTTATCAATATTTATAATTAAATGTTTATCGATGTGTTACAGTTAATTAATTTCTTTTGAAATGTACAAAATACTTCCAGTTGTGTGCAAATGTATTATGGCAAACAGGTTTTTACTTATTTGGGTCAATTGGTATTCTCTGGACACTTCTGTGGTTAATACTGTATCACGAAACTAATTCTCAGGATGAAATTCCATTATTTGTACCTAAGGTGGTTGTTGTTTTTTTTAAAATTATTAAAAAGTGAACAAAATAAGCCAGAATGACTAATTGACTCTTTTTAATTTTTAAGGTAATGCAAATTAGGAGTTTGCGTTGGACTGAATTCATTTCACACTGGCCTTTATGGGCACTGTACATAGCGCATTTTGCAATGAACTGGAGTAACTATATAATAATGCAATGGTTGCCAACTTACTTAGCAAGAAATCTGTCGGCTAATAAAGAAAGTATTAGTTTGACGGCGCTTCCGTACATTGTAAATTCTCTCGTCGGTATTGGTACGTATTATTTTAATAATATCGAGTAAATAAATTCTATTAAATAATTTATTATTTTTTTGTTGCAGTTGCTGGACACAGTGCTGACAATTTCATACAGAAGAGATGGTCGGTCTTGTCTGTGAGGAGATTGATGACGAACATAGGCCTAGTTGGTCCCGGCGCATTTTTATTAGCATTTTGTGCCGTGGACAATTTACTCGCTGCAGTGATGTTAGCATTGAAATTGTTCTTTCTAGTATTTAAACGTTACGATATATCTCACATTGTCACTTTGTCTGTTGCAGCTTTGTTTCGATATCCATGGGCCTTTGCGCATGCAACTCTGCTGGCCATCTTAGCAATCATGCAGATATAGCACCTAATCACGCGGGCATCACTTTTGCCATTTCTAATACTATCGTAAGATTGAATTCTCCTAACTGTGACCTTAGAAAAACTTAATAAGCTCTCTTTAGTCCTTCTAGGGTTAATAAATGCTATTTTTTAGGCGACTATACCGGGTATTCTGTGTGGACCGCTGACGGCTGAACTGGTGACCGCGTCTCACGGTCGTTGGATGCCAGTTTTCGTGTTGGCAGCAGCAATCAATTTCACGGGGGCCATTATATATCAGAGTCACAGTTCCGCACTTCCAGTATTGTGATATGCTTCGTCGAGAACGAAGCTCGCGAGCGTAAAATTCGGAAAATTTATACGATCAAAAGATGCTGTGAAAATGTACCTTCGAATCCTGTTCATTTATTACATGCAGGACATCAATACGGCACATTTATACATCACACGTCGGTTAATTAAAAACATATCATGATACTGAGTACGTGAGATGCGAGAGATTCTCATAATCTTATCGTTCGGTTCGCAGTCGTAACGTTAGCGCGGATTGCTGTTTATATATAGTGCCATAGCTTTACACACACACACGATGGAATTGGTTAATCATGTTAATTATCGAATGTAAAATACAGCCTAATTAATTATTATTTTTTAAATCTTTTTTAAGGATGAACGGATAGAAGGTGAGATGTTCAGATATGTGTATATAAAGGGTGTCCTTGAAAATTGGCGCCAAACTGTGGCGGCTTATAATACTAATCCAAATAAGCAAATAAGAATCGATGATTATTATTTTGAATTTTTATATGAATTCCTTCAAATGGCTTTGTATTCCGAAAGTAACGATATTTGGATCCATATTTATCATGAATTTTTTTATGTATTTTGATGAGTAATATATGCCTTGAAAGTTTGACATCAACTTTCATCGACATCTTATATGTATAAAAGAAACTGAATTTCTCATTCGTTATTATAGAGAACGAATGTATATTCTGTAAAACATAAGACTGTATATACATATATATATATATAGAGAAATTTAATTGTCACATATTACATTTAAATGTCTTTAAAGCACCGTCACATAGGAAGATATTAATGATTAAAAAAAAAATATGTTTTCTAAAATATGTAAATTATATCTTTAAAAAACTACCCTCGTTATACAAAACTAAAATTTACATTTTCGCTGTATTTAATATTTAAGTTTACATAGGTTTCAGCGACGCGTCTTTTCTTAAATATTCCGATCGAAGCACACGCGATAGTGCATTTCGAGATAGATTAGTGTCCAATGCATGCAATCCCATTTCCAAAAATGGATTTTCCTTTAGAGATGATTCCATTCCCGTTTGAATCGAAGTATCAAAGCATGATGCATTACTATCTCGTGTTAAACGATCATCCTTTTTTGAATATTTAACATTTTCGTTTATGATTTCGTAATTTTTAATTGTTTCCATGCTCTGTAATGGAGAATTGTTTTCGTTATCGTCATTGTCGTTTGCAATGTCGTACATATCGAAAGATTGTATGTTTAATCTTTTCAACATGTCTGCCACATCGTCCGACGATGAAAACAATTCTTTAGGTTTTAAATCCTCATTATTCACGAAATTCTTTTCCGCGTCGCTAATATAGTCCTCCAAATATTGTTCAATATCAGAACTCATCTGTTTCGTCGATTTTAAGGGAGCTTCGTTCAAGTTCCCTTTTTTAAAACTCGATGATAAATTACCACCTGATTTATTCTTGACAGAGAGCAGAGATCTTGTTTCCAATTGTTTTTTAAAACTATTGTTGGAACCGTTCGAAATTTCATCGACAATTTTTTTGCTATTTCCTTTCGGGAAAAGTACGTTCTTAATTTTGTCAACTTTCTCTTCGAACGGAGACTGCGAATCATTCAACGCTTTGGTCGCGACTCGTAGATACTGATTCGATTTAGGATCCAAATACGACTTTTGAATTTTGTCTATTTCCCGCGTCATTTTATCCAACGTGTCGTACAATTGTTTCGATCGAGATCCTGGGACTAAATTTCTGTTCCTTAAAGTTCGCCAATCCGTCTTTGCCTTTTCTAAATCGCGATCGATCTCGCTGATGGGATTTCGTCTTCCTTGAAAATTAAAAATATCATCAATAAACGTGATAAAGAATAATTAGTAAAAATCTCACGTTTTTCAGTACGATCCATCGTCTGTTTTCTTATCATTGGTAAATTGGTGTTTTTATTATAAACAGTTGCATCTTCTTGCTTTTCCAAATTGTTTGGCGCTGAGTCGCAGCGCCATTGCAATTTAGGCAGACCATTGCTAGAATTTTGTTTGATGTTTAGAGACTTATAGGGGGAATCTGGAAACGTGTAACAGTTTAAATGTTTGATAGAATCACGTTCTTTTCGTTTGAGATTTATTTACCTCCTTGACCAATGTTAAACGAGCTTTGTAATCCCGGTTTCACGTTCCTCGTGTCCGATTTGGAGTTTCCGGGTGGATCGAATTCGTACAGGAAACTGTGCGTCGCCGTGACCCTCGTCTGCCTTTTTACTTTCCTGGGCACACTTTCTGTAGACTGTTAGTGTTTCTCGAGGTATTAAAAGCAATTTTAACAGGCTAATAAAAAGTTATTTAAAAGGAAGTCATTTCATAAGCCTTTGCGACTTTTTAAAAACGAAAATCTTACAAAAATCTAACGAACAAGAGGTGCATTCGTGACACAGTTCATGACCCAATTATAATAGTACTTTTAACACTTGAATGGGATGATAATGATTTGTCAATCTGAAATGTGGAAGAACGGAATTGTTTTTGTGAATAATACAAATTTTTTCGTTTGAAATTTAGATATCTACGAATTGTTGACAATTTATAGTAAAATAAAATATTAATATATGATAGTGTTGAGTCGTTCGTAATTACTCGATCAGTGGCGCCACCTGTAAGGTTGAAGATTCGCGTCTTTCATTAATCAAGTCTTTTATCAGGTGTACAAACGAATAATTCAAATTATCTTAAGCAGTTATGTAATAAAGTTTAAAATTAATAGATTTTCCCGCTCTTTTGCGGTCATATAGTGTTGACATGTGTTAAAACAGAAGATAGTTTAGCGAAAGGGCCAACATAACCTTCACAAGTATTCAACACCGGTCCGATATGCACTTCCAAATGGCTTGACGACTTTACCAGGTACAAAAACGTAAAATTTTTCCAAAATAGAATTCATCAGCTGTCTGAAAGATGGCTTAAAGTTATAGAAACTAACAAAATTGGATTATTCATGTGTACACCTAATAAAATAGAAATATCCACGAATCAAACTTTACACGAACTTGCCCTATCCATCGTAATAAAATATTAAAGTTTCTAATAATATTTAGGGTCTATGTAATGGTTTTCTTATAATTTTAACACTTTACCGACCGATAAAACAGTTAATTAATCGGCTATCGGTCGGTAAGCGTTGGCCGGTAAAACAGTTGATTAATAGGCTATCGGTCGGTAAGCGTTGGCCGGTAAAACAGTCGATTAATAGGCTATCGGTCGGTAAAGTGTTAAGATTAAAATGTTTGCTCGATGAAATACGCAATGACTTATGAAACAATATCAGTTTCAATATAACACGTCTAACTTTGTTTAACCTCCATCTTGGTACTCTCCTTTCAACATCCAAATGTAACTCGTTCTTTTCACACTTTGAATGTTGTTTGAACTTGTAACGATTCGCATCCACGATTCGATCGTCGTCAGACGATATTGCAGATTTCGGTGTTTCTTTCTTATTAATTTTAACCAACCGCGGCCTGCGAAGTTCCATAAATCAGTCTTTTCAAAAACTACGCGCATAATTCGTTCTATTTTCAAGCGTACTAACATTATGGATCTCTTTTCACTTTTATTTGCTCGATCAGCATTATGAAAAGAAACGTGAATTAAATTCATCGTAATTATCTTTATCAGTTCGCGTGTCTGACAAAACTGTTCTTACTTGTTATAAATATTCGCTCGAACGTAATCCTCGATTATTTGTTCGGGTTTAACAAAATGCTGAAAAGCGAATACGACTTCTTTTCCTTTCTTCAAGAAAATCGGTCCCTGGCAAACAGGTTTCCTTTTTGTCGAGCTCCAAACAGATTTGCTCCAAATTTTACGATCGCTGAAATACGTTCTTTCATTACGTTTGTTTATCGACATAAATTAATGAAAATCATAAATAAATTTTCTTGTTTTCTTGTCGTTAATACTTCTTGCCAATTTGTAACATCGAGGAAAGATCATTTCAAGTATTCTTCCACATCGAATGTTAATAAAAATTGTCAAGAATTGTAAAACGATCAAGATTTTCAAGATTAGAAGTAATTCGAGACTTCAGCCATTTTGTGGTCTCGAAGTGATTCGAGATTCCACCGCTTGAGGTGTTTGGCGCCCTTTTACGCATGCAAGCGCGCCATTTTGCAGATTCCGTACCTATCACGACGTGACGGCGACGTTATCTCTTTGAATTTATCAATTTTCTGCGAATACTCTTTGCTCTCTGTCCGTTGTTTCGTGGCTTCGACGAAAACCGACAATCCGTTGATACGTTTGATCTCTTCCCGATTATGTACCTTGGACGTTAACGATGCTTCGGGATATAATGGCAGAAATGTCGGTGAACAGTGTAGCTTGTTGCAACTCGGAAAACCTTCGAACGTTCTCGCCAGTTCCGAGAATGATCCTAGAATCCTCGTTCAACTTTCGAAACGAAGTTTTAACCTGCCGTAAAACATGTTTTGATCGAAAATATTGCGCCAGAAACAAAATAAAAGTGATCACGAATTTTCTATCGAGGCCAACGTCCGACGACTAACGAAAGAAAGTGCAAAGTTAGATGTTTCGCGAATGTTTCCTGTGATCGGAACTTGGCCAATCGTGGAGAACATTTGATAGCAGAAACGCGATGGCGACGTTCGAAAATTTGCCTTAACCCTAACAAAATTATGTTCTTCGTACGGAACAGTTCGTAATCTGTTTTTCTTTATTTTGTCACTGGTAGCTTTCGCCATTTTGTAATATTGTCGTGACGATGAATTCCGTGTTGTCAACGTCTCCGTTCGCAAACTTTGAGGATCCGACGCGCAATGGAACTTTACACGCCGAAGCACGTCTCCTTCAACAACTTTCGAAGACAAATGGATGTCTCGCGAGAAACCAGAAGTTTCCGAGAAACGAAGCGTTGCTTCAGAATCTGCAGAATCTTCCTCCGGAAGAGGAGTACGAGATAACTCTTACGGTAACATCGAGCAGCGTATCTCGTCTACAAGGAAAAACTGTGCAATCAGGCACCACCGTCGCTAAAGTGCATTCCAAAACGACATTGAAGAAGAAGGAACCAAAAAACAGTAGGTTTCCACTGATATCCATTTCCCGCCAAAAAGATAGCACTCCTTGAATTTTTTTCTCGAAACTGGGTAGGATTTCCAAGGTATGTCTAATGACCAAAAATGATTGTAATTGACCCCTTTAACTAAATATATTTTTTTCAGAATGATTTGAAAATTTTTAATTTTATCCAAAAATTTCATACTTTCACGAATTTTTTTCTCGAAACTGAGTAGGAATTCGAGAATATGTGTAATGACTAAAAATGATTGTAATAGACCCCTTTAACTAAATATATTTTTTTCAGAATGATTTGAAAATTTTTAATTTTATCCAAAAATTTCATACTTTCACGAATTTTTTTCTCGAAACTGAGCAGGATTTCGAGGATATGTGTAATGACTAAAAATGATTGTAATGGACCCCTTTAACTAAATATATTTTTTTTAGGATGATTTGAAATTTTTTAATTTTGTCTAAAAATTTCGTACCTACTGGAATTTTTTTCTTGAAACTGGATAGGATTTCGAAGGTATGTCTAATGACCAAAAATGATTGAAAATGACCCCTTTAACTAAATATATTTTTTTCAGAATGATTTGAAAATTTTTAATTTTGTCCAAAAATTTCATACTTTCACGAATTTTTTTCTCGAAACTGAGTAGGAATTCGAGAATATGTGTAATGACTAAAAATGATTGTAATGGACCCCTTTAACTAAATATATTTTTTTTAGTATGATTTGAAATTTTTTAATTTTGTCGAAAAATTTCATACCTTCTCAAATTTTTTTCTCGAAACTGGATAAAATTTCGAGGGTATGTCTAATGACTAAAAGTGATTGTAATTCACCCTTGTAACTAAATATATTTTTTTTAGGATGATTTGAAATTTTTTAATTTTGTCGAAAAATTTCACAACTTCTCGAATTTTTTTCTCGAAACCTAGTAGGATTTCGAAGGTATGTCAAATGACCAGAAATGATTGTAATTAACCCCCGTAACCGAAAATAATTTTTCCAAAATGATTTGAAATTTTTTATTTTTGTCGAAAAATCTCAGATTTTCTCGAATTTTTTTCTCGAAAACGCGAAGGATTTCAAGGATGTGTCTATTCACTAAGAATGCTTGTAATTGACCCCTGGAGCTAAATATAATTTTTTTAGTATGATTTGAAAATTTTTAATTTCGTCTAAAAATTTCACACGTTCTCGAATTTTTTAATCGACTAAAATAATTTTTTACACCCATTAAACACTCTAAACTTCTAAAATTAAGGAACTGGTATACTTCCAGGGTGTGCTATCATTTTGTCGCGCACTGTATCAGTGAAATTCGCAATTACATAGTCGCCAAACCAATAAAATGCAATTTAGTCGGTCTCATCGCAAACATTGTTAAACAGGTGCGCATGGCAGTGATTATATCGACTCTCAGAAGCATGCAACATCGTCTCGTGACTTTCCAAGTCGAAAAAACGAAGTTTCCAAAGAAAACTACGACCGCAAAACGGTGGCTCCCAATTCCTTGGATTTCAAGGTCCTCGAAAGGAACTCTCGTTCTTCCAAGAAGCAGGAAACCCAATTGTCTTCAAACAACACACGAAATGCAGAAGACAGAACCATTGGAACTGCTCTCTTCAGTTGTCCGTTCGAGTTAATAGAGATCTATCCCGGAAACAAGGATCAATCTTCAAGTTTCAATAGACGATCCTCCGAAGTGAGTCGAGAAGGAAGCTCGATGAGATCCTTCCCGAAGGAGGACGACGAAACCTCGAAATCCTCGGTCTTGGAGGAAGATATTTATCTCTTCTCCAAGGCGAGATCGAAGAAAACAGAAGAAGTATGCCAAATCGACGAGAATAAAGTAAAATGTACGCGGAGAAACGAGAAAGATTGCGTGGAAAGCTTTTACGAGTCTACTTCCGGTGTCTTGCAAAATGGAGACTCCTCAGGCCAACCGACTCGGGATCGAGGGAAGATCGATCGAAGTTCCAAGCAATTGGAGACCAACAAGAATGTAAATTCTGTAAGATCAGGTTTGAAGAGAAAGGAGGAAGAAAAAATGGCGAACGACGTTTCGAAGAAGACACTGGAGGATCCAAGGACGATCGAGGATGAAAACCAAAGCGTCGTTTCGAGTTCCTCGCGCGAATCAAACGTGTTTAATAGCGACACTCATTATGAGAACTCTGTAAGTTCGAGCGGAAGCGGGATTTCGAAATTGATGATCGACTCTGATCGATCCAGCACTTACGAGCGTTCAGAAAGCGATGTATCATCGATGGAGAATACAGTAATCGATCTGAGAGAAAAGAAATCTAATTCTGAGAGAAAGAACGTAAATACGGACGAAAATAATACGAAGATAATTATCGATAAACGAGAAATTGAGAAAAATGGTATCGTTGATTCGAATAAAATTGGTTCGTGCAACGAGGATAGTCGAATATCGGAAATAACGAAGGATCGAGGCTTTGAAAAGGGATCAAGATTCGCGATGAAAGATTCTGGGGATAGAAATCGACTGAATGTTAACGGCGATGTAAAAATATGTAAACTTTTGATGGAAATACACGAGCATCTGTCCAGCGATTGGCAGAGAATGGAGTGCATCAGGGCGAAGCAAGATGGCGGCGTTTCAGTCGACTCTCTTTGCTCGAAAATGACGCTACAACTTCTAAATAGCACCATCGAGAGGTACAAGAAAGTAATTCATTCTTTTGTGTGCAATTTACGACCTTTTCTTTTGGAAAGTTTGGTTTAAAATGCACTATGGGTCACAAATATTGTTGCAAGGTAAAAAAGCAGTTTTCAACAGGTGCAAGAGTTACATTTACGGTTCAAGCAATAGCCACAAAGCTGAATTAAAGATTACCAAACTGTTTTCGAAACACGTTATTCAGCTAGTGAATGCAGTGAACCAGAATAAATTAATAATCGAAGAACACGGTGGGGATACTTTATTTTTACAAAGATAGTCATATTCTGTAGATTATTAATTTGTTCTAATTACAGAACGCCAGTTAAATAGCATGCAGTCTAAAGAAATTGTCAGAGAACAGGGTGGAAATAAAAAAGTAAGGTTTAGAACGCGACAAGGAATTTAACACTTTACCGACCGATAAAACAGTCGATTAATAGGCTATCGGTCGGTAAACGTCGACCGATAAAACAGTTGATTAATCGGTCGGTAAGCGTTGGCCGGTAAAACAGTCGATTAATAGGCTATCGGTCGGTAAAGTGTTAATATCGTTTAATATAGAATTTAGTATCATTTTTTAATATAATTTGGACGCAAATAATCGCGATTGATTAATTTCTGATGGATTCAGAGGGGAATTTTGAACGAAGATTCGTTTTGGGATCGCTGGACATGTGAAATAAGTTGCGCGATCGGATCCATCTTCAAACTGATCAAATGTGTGATGACTATGAACGAAGAAAAGGAGAATGTTCAAAATCAGCAACAATGTAAATTGAGAAATTGTCGTGGAACGAATGCATCGTCAGCTAACGATAAAAAGTAATTTTTAGAATAAATTTTTTGCTCGTGCAGGGACTAGAATAGATTGTTTAAACAAAGAATGCATATTTGTTGTTGATCAGTGTAATTTGTCATTTATAACGTTGTAATCAGTTTTGTAATCAGTAGACTGCGGATCTTTATGCAAATTCACATTTTTATTAATAGAATTAATGAAACTAATGAATTAATGAAATTAATTAAATAATTCGTATCTTACTTTAAGTATTTCTTATATTTTTGCATATTAAATGCATTCTGTAGTGTTTTGAGGATTAAAATTCCCCATAAATGCATATCCGCAGTCTAGTATTCAGAAATTATATTTTGTAGACACATTGTACAAATATTTAAAAACTACTCCATCAAATGCTTCCATATAAATTTTTCTGGTGCAAATACTAAAAACAAAATTTCAGACAGAAGTGTGGAGTCGTTCGATCCAAAATGGCGGATCTAAATCCTACAAAGAAGAAGAGTTCTATTGAAACACAGATGACTGTCGCTTTCAATTCGAATAATCCGTTGAAGCAATCGAAATCCAAAGCATCCGTGAGACTCGTATCCCCCAGGAATCTTGAGAAAGAGAAATTCATGGAGGCTACGCAAAACAGAGTTGAGAAGAAAGTGAGCGACAATGGCCGCCACACTGAGAAGAAAAGAGTCGCGAAGAAGACGACATTGAGCGCGAATTTCAGTCAATCGAAGCAGATGGCGCCACGACAAAAGCATCGAGTTTCTGGTAATCCACAACCGGTTTGGAGACCTGGTGGATCGGTGAAACTTCCGTCTTCGAGCAGCGCTACAACGTTGACGCAAAAATATCGCCCATTCGCCAAGGAAAAAGGCAATCAACCGGTGGAAAACACGAAGTGAGCCTAATATTGAATAGAAAATTCTAAAGAATTGGGGAATAAACATCTCGACCTCTCTTGTCAGAGTTATTGATATCAGGGATCCCATTTTCATCTGCTTAACACTTTGTCAAATGACCAAGGTCAAGGATCATGTAATCTATTTTTCGAATTTTCCTTTCAGAGAGGCGAAACAGAGTAGAGCTATAAGCGAGTTTAAGAAAAAGGTTTCCCAGGAAACGTATTCCAAGGACGTGTTTCCTACGCTGGAAACTGACGCCTGCAAGATCTCAAGAAAAAGAAGCAACGCGAGCTTGAGGGCTAGTCCACGTCTCAAGCCAAGACCAGGAACTTTGGGAGTTGCAACGCAAGGCTACAGTGAACCTCTGCGGAATTCTGAGTCTGTTTGCTCGAAGAACTCTGAGAAGACATCATCTTGGGAGAAGATAGCTAGACAGAAGACTCAGAAGGAATCTAGGGTTCTTAGAGTATTGGAAGAAATTATAAAATCCACACCGATAGAGAAAAGGGGGAGCAAGAAGATTAAAAACGTAGTTGACTGTTATCGTGTTCAGGTTGAAACGAATTCTCCTCAACTGGAGCAAACGATCAAAGAAGAAACGAAGATTCAGGAAGAAGAACCCACGAGGGACGTAGACTCGAGTCGACCTGAAAATCATCGATCAATGGGGAAGCTTCTAGAGCAACCATTAACATATGATGTTACTCCGTTGTTTACTAATGTTAAAGAAAACACCACAGATGAGGAAGTGAGCGTAAAGATTGAAAATTCTCAACAGAATGCAGATTCGAGCTTCGTCTCTGTGGTCAGTGCAAGCTGCATGGCGGATTTCAGCTCGAGCTCCGATTGCGTAGCCAAAATCGAGTCCTCCAAGTGCTGTCAGACATCCTTGAACTCTGGCTCTTCCTCGTGTACCTCGAATCCGGAACAGAGGGACGAAAGGTCCAGAAAACGTAGCAATCTACGCGTGTCTTTTGTTAATTGCATCGAGGATCGACAACGATGCAATGGAGAAAGCTGTAGGAACTCGATAGTGGTCAGAGAAGAGAAGAATTTATCAGTCGTAGGAGAAGAAATGTCTGAAAATTCAACACTCTTTAAAGAAAAGAAGGATTCATCAATTGTAAAAGTAGAAAATTTAAAAGATTCAATCCGGGAAGAAATATGTAATCCACTTGTTAATGAAGAAATATTGAAGAGTCTATCAACTTCCAAAGAAGAAAAGTCCAGCAATCCATCAATAGTAAAACTAGAAAATATAAAAGATCCAATCTGTAAAGAAGTATGTAAGAATCCACCTGTTGGTGAAGAAATGTTGAAGAGTCTACCAACTTCCAAAGAAGAAAAGTCTGAAGATGTATTAGTTACAAGAAAAGAGAAGTCTAGCAATCCATCAATTGTAAAAGTAGAAAATTTAAAAAATGCAACAATTAGAGAAGAGAAACCCAGAAACCCATTATCTCTAAAAGTAGAGAAGTCAATAACGAATCCTCACACGACGTCATTGACAATGTTGAAAGAGTTTCTTTACAACCAAGGTGTCGATATCGACCTGGTGAACAAAGCTGAACAATGTTTGAAAGATAAACAGAGAATACGCAGACGTTTGAAGCAGATATCTGCTAGCTCTGTCGACGTTTCATCCAGCGTTCATGGTAGCAAAGGCAAATTGAGAAGAGTGGTGGAAAGCAACGAAGACGATGTTAATCATGCAGACAAATTAAGACACGTTGCAACTAGTACAGAGAAGAATAGCAAAGATGCTTTCTCACATACTGGTTTCCAGTGCACAACGAAAAGCTTGCAAACTATACCTGAGGAGAACACTTTTGCATCGACCAAACGACAGAATATAGGAACACAGACGGAAATCGCTACGGTGAAACACGTGGCTAGCGAGTGTCGCGAGAAGATGACCCAAAAAACAGAAAACTTGATGAAAAACACCAGAAACGTCTCTACGATGACTGACTCGTTTCCAATCAGCGATAATTTCACGGAAACTGTACGCGTTTCCTGTGTTTCGAAATCGGTAGCCACCGAACGCGTCGATTTTTCTACGAGCTCAGAGAAATGTAATGATTCGTTAGAAAAATCGACTCGTAAGGATGATCGAGGTTCGCTGAACAAGTGTCGTCACGAGTTGTGTCAGTTGTTGAGTCAGACGCAGCGTGACGAACAAAATGAGTCGTCATCCAGCTCTTTGGATCTGTCTTTCGAGTACTTGGAAGAAATCGAATCGAACAAGCTCGCTGAAGTTATTTCCAGCGAAACAATGGCGGCTCTTCGGGTCGCTGAGATCCAAGCACGCAACGTGTACAGAGCAATTGATATATATAAACGTCATTTGAAGGTCAGGTCGAACGAACTTGAAGATCAGACGGAAGAGACGACTAATAAAGACTTCGAAAGTTGCAAAGAAATATTGGAATGCTTGTACAAGAGCAACGATTTTGATATTGTCGTAACGAGAAGCTACGATCGTTTGGGCAGTGACGAAGATCGCGAGGCATCCGAAGCGTCCATCGATCGTGAGAATAAATCCGAGCGCGTAATTTCTAAATTTGTTTCGACGTCGAACGTTCCATTTGACGAAGATATATTTGGCGAGATCGATTCAGAAATTCCCAGGAAGTCGTCCAGTAGCGTTGTATTAAAGGACACGAGATCTTTAGTAGAATTCTTGGTCCACGAAACGGAAAACGCGACGATCGAGCAGATACGTTGCACCCAGAAAATCTCTAACAGTAAAAACCTGAGGTTTCGCAAGAAAATCTCGAAAACTAACAATGGAAAACTGCGTAATCGGTTTTTACTGTTCTCGAGGGAAAACGTGTTGCCTCTTGTCTATGGTGTCGTGTGCTCCATTGTGTTTTGGTGCTTGCAATTCACGATCACCTGCGACATCGTCGCGTGATCCCTTCCGCCATCTTGTATCCCGTTTGTATCACGTTTGTGTTTGTAAATGTTCCGTTGCATTTGTATGTTGTGTCTGTGGTTCTTTTAAGCGATTAAAAACGACGCTTTTTGCATTCAGTAGGGTCGTTTTTAACACTTTACCGACCGGTAGCGGTCGGTAAGCGTTGGTCGGTAAAGAAGTTGATTAATACGCTATCGGTCGGTAAGTGTTGGCCGGTAAAACAGTCGATTAATAGGCTATCGGTCGGTAATGTGTTAATTAAGTCTTAATAAAAGGTTATTTTTAATATGTAGCTAAATCATAATTAACGTGGTCAAAATTACTACTTTTAGTACATCTTATCTTCTGAAATTATCTACTTCCTTTATCAAAGTATATCAAAATTTAATTCCATAAAATAGTCTCTTCTTTTTACTGTTTTTGGGTCATTGGTCATTATTTAACTCCTCACAAAGTTTAGGTAAACTAAAAATGTTACTAAAATACTCCAGACATAGTTTATTGAAACATTTCATATCATTATAACATTGGATTTGGATCCTTCGCGTACAAACTTCCTCGTATAAAAACATTTAGAAAATCTTGAAGAACAAGAAGAGATTCCACGCTTAAGTCTTGCAAAGGCCATACACATATATATTAATAATCTATAAAAAGTTATCAAATACAATAATAAAAATTAAAGATGACCGACATAATAATAACAATGATGGGGGCTCCTAACATTCTTCACGGACCATTCTCATTCATTTCGCGTGCTAATGTACAAGAGCTCCCAGTTATTTTTAGGTGCAATTCTCTTCGCTTACATAAACTCCGTTCCGAGATGTGATCTCAGCCTTCGTCCAAACACGCATAACGTTCGTAATCCTTATATCTATGCATTCAGACGACTCACAGAAAGATGTTTTTAACCCGGTATTCGTCATCGATCGTAAACGGAATAACTTCCGTAACTGTGAATGGCGGTGACTCGCATTCAATGTCATGAATCATGAATATCACTCATCATGAAGTTCACTCGTCCTCGTCGAGGACGTCGATGGTAGCCGATCCTGTGATGTCTACCAGCTGCTTCGAGGTGAAGGTAGCGATGATCTTCTGTTGTCCAGACTTCTGTGGGACCAGTTGATGCTCCACGTAGACCTCCTCTTCAGGATCAACGTCCCTGAACACCAAGGTTTTGTTCCTGGATAGTCCTGGACCGGCGTAGTTGAACTTACACTCTGTCAGTATCCTCTTCAAGGGATTCTTGAAACTGAGACTGATCGTTGATGGCTTCCCTACCGTAGGATCGCCTTCGATCTAGAGAAATATTTGATCAATTTAATTAATTGTATCTTTAATGTTGTCAGGTCGCTTTAGCTTCAATCGATGATGCTACCTTGACCACGATGCTCGGTTTCAAGACCTGGAAGTCGTCCTCGTCGGCCCAAGTTTGCCTGGTTTCCTTGACCGTGGCAATGCAGTACAGTTTCATGATGCAATACTCCACCAGCTTGTCCAAATAGTCGTCTACAGTGACCGTGAGCCTCAACTGCTCGCCTGAAAGAAGCCAAACGTGACAGACATACTAACGTTCATAAATCACGGCGAATAAGAAGCTTGTAATAGAAATTTACTGGCGTTTGGTTGAAGAACAAAGTTGCCTGATGCTCTCTTCACTAGATTAGCTTTGACTCCTGTGTAGTAGACGCTACCAGCCGATAGTATGGCTTGAATGGTTCGTGGCTTGTCTGATTTGTTCTTTATGTGCACTATCATAGCGAATGGCTGACCAATGTTCACGCGTTCAAGGTCCACGAGGTCGAACTCGACATCCTCTTTTCCTGGCGCAGGCAGAGAGTAGAACCTTTTTGCTACTTCGGTGCTGCGTACTGCTCTGTACAGCGTCAAACGCTCAGCTTCGGTTCCTGAGTGTAAAATCAATGATATTGTTAATAATAAGACAATTTTATTCAGAGTGAATTGCATAACATTGATAGAATGAAGTACTTAACACTTTACCGACCGGTAGCGGTTGATTAATCGGCTATCGGTCGGTAAACGTTGGCCGGTAAAACAGTCGATTAATAGGCTATCGGTCGGTAAAGTGTTAAAAGAGAAGAACCGTTTCAGAAACAAATTCTGCATATGTAAACAAACAAAAAAAGAGTTTGTTTACACATGTGTTTCATCTGACTTTGTTATTGTATTATTCCCCAGCTTTATGTTAGAACAATTCTTCTGAAAAAAGTAGTTGATGTATTGAGATAATTATTTATAAGTAAAATTCAATATTTAATGTTGAACCTAAGTTGGACCATGAGCCATTATAGTGCTAGGTGTTATTTTTACCTTCTTTTGCCTTGTACAATGGCGTTATGTCTTCTCTGTCGCGGTCGCCATTAGGATCGAAGATCCAAGGCGCTTTCGTCAGGATCATTCGACCAATGCTGTTGGCAGAAACGATTGTTTAAATTTTCTTCGAAGGAAATAAATGTTAGTTAAGAAAATGATCCGTAAATCATGAGGCGCCAGTCGTGCAATTATGCAATTTTGACCTTCGAACACGCCTCGAGTTTGCATAAACATTTCGTCGTTGCGTCTGCCAAGATTATGTCGATTTATAATACACGGTGTGCCTCGCGATAGTGTCAAGGCCACGGTTGCAGATGCAACGACGAATTTAGAATGAGCCGATGAATCATGAAGAAATGAAAACACAGGCGGTAGACTGTATTTATTTTGCGATTAACCATCTTCACGATCGCTGTAATTACTTTGTGCAATGATGCAGAAATGCATTTTATTTTTCTTGCAATAGGTATTTACAGGATGGTTTAAAAAATATTGTATATATCTTGTAAAATTACGTTTCAAAAAAGAAAAAAAAATGTAGAATAATCTGCCTTATTTTTAATTGTCAATCTTCAACAGTGACGTGAGATTCGACTGTTTATTTAAAATAAGATAAGATAGAGGAGCCACTTCTTTTAAAATTCTTTTGAATCCTCATCAGTACTCACTGGTACTTGTTACAGTCGATTTTCGAGTAACCAAGATCGCTTTCCGGGTCCTCCTTCCATCTCATAAAGTCAGCGTTCACGGAGGCCACCATGAACGTTACGTCATAGTTGTAGCCAACTGCGCCTTGCCTGATGGCTTCCACGGAAGCTGGTCCACATTGGTAAAAGCCCTCGGAGGGCTCTTGGGGCGTCGAGTCGATCGCCTGCCAGCCACCATAACCTTTGGGTAAGTCTGGTCGAGCCATCCAAACGTCGTTCCAAACGTGATAATTCCATATGGAATCCTCGCCATCGAGATTGTTGGGATCGTAATCTAACTCCTCGTTGTCTATGTCGTAGTAACGATCGACGGAGAGAGAAGCATTTGCATCGTGGGCGGATACTAAATTAGAAACCACCCTGGATGGTATACCAAGAGCACGACACACGGTGGTCACCGTGCCAGCAAACACCCAGCATTGTCCATATTTCACCGATTCGGTGCTTTCCAAAAATTGCTCCAGAATTGGAACGCTTCCGGTCCAAGCAGCTGGCGCAGTGCCATCGTCGTATTCGCCGTCCCAGCGGCCTGTTATCACTCCCTTGTCATCGTTGGAGTTTATCTGAACAGAATCATTAACACATTACCGACCGATAGCCTATTAATCGACTGTTTTACCGGCCAACACTTACCGACCGATAAAACAGTTGATTAATCGGTCGGTAAGCGTTGGCCGGTAAAACAGTCGATTAATAGGCTACCGGTCGGTAAAGTGTTAATTAATTAATTTCTGGGTGAACAAAGAAACAGAACAAAGAATCTGGTAATAACTCTTTACGGCTGTCCGAAAATCAGTAAACTTCCAAGCGCTATATCTTGAAAACTAATGAAAATCGGGTAAATAAATTGCAGGTTAATGAATTCGTATTGAAAAACATTATCGGATGATCCAAAAAAAAATATATAGTTCCATTTAAAAAACGAAACTTCATAATCGTATCTTTGAAATTAATAACATAAATGAAATTTCCGTTTACGCCGGAATGAAGATCCTATTTTATCCTGCAATTTTCATATAAACAATTTTTCCGTATCGTCGATAGTTATTGCAGTATCGCGACTCTCACACTTTAGCTGGGACACCCTGTATGGCGACACTTCCCACAGTCACCGCCAGAGGGCTACGTGCTCTCACAAGTAATCGACCGGTCACCTATTCTTATATAGACTCCTCGATTGATTAGAGAACATAACAGGAATAGACTTACGATTCTTGAGATAGCCCTGCACATTTTCACGGGGTCCCCTCTGGAAACAGCCTTAATACCGGATCTTTCCAGCAGCAATTGACAAGCTGGAAGCACGCAGGCGTCGAATTGACCGAATACCCATTCTCTGCCTCGAGAACTTCCCCATGGGCCCACCCACACCTTCCCCACGTCGTTCAGAACGTACTCGTCCAGGAGTTGTTCGTCCTCCATGTACACGAGATCCTCTAACAACCGAAACAAACAATACAGACTCCATAAAATAAAAGAGGATTGATATAGTTCCTCAGTTAAATCATTATGGTATGTCTTTACATCTATTATACGTATTTTAATTCACATTCGGTTGAGTAAGAAGGATAGAGAAGAGAAATCCGAGCTTTTAAACGTTTACACGTGGTGTTCTCCTGTGGCTAATAGATTCTGACTTTAATAAATTGTGGAACGCAAGGAAATAGAAGCGTGAGTAATTAACCTATCTTCATTTTCGTTAAGATATAAAACTAATGTTCGATTTCCATTAATGAACATTGTATTTGGTCCAACCTTTCATCCAGGGATTGAAGAGCAAGTAGATGTTCTTGTCGTAGTTGTACGTGTTCGGAGCTTTCCTTCTTCCCAAGGTGGTGGTCTCCACGTTCAGTTGCCACATGCCGATGGGACTGTCGATGGGACTTCTGACTTCCACGGACAAATCCATGCCGCTGACGCCGATCATGCGTACACCCCATGCCTCCAGATCGGTTAAGTAAGTGTCCCTGTTGGTGATGGTGTTAACGCCTCTGGTTCCTTTCAGAACGTTTGGATTGGGACCGAAGCTGAACAGCAGCCTGACGATGTCCGTCTCATCTACGTATTCACGATTGAATCTCAAGGCCACGTTGAAGGGCTGACCTCTTCTTAACACAGTCGTCGGTGGATCCAGGTGCACCAGCTCGTAATTGATCGTGTGATGAGCGGTTGCGTTCTCTTTCTCGTAGAGGTACACAGAGTCGACGACCAGTGGTTCTTCAGACGCCATTTTGTCGGTGCTGTTTCAACATAATTCAGATTACATTGTTACGAGCATCTGATGGTTAGAGTCTAGTCACTTATAATTGTACAAATTCTAAGTTAGGTCTTCTAGAGTAGACTATCTTTTACATGTAAAATTTTTACCAATGAGGATAATAATTAAAACGGTTTCTTATTTATTATTAACCTTTTAGATGAACAGGATTCAATGAAATGTTAGTAACATTGATATAGAAAAATAAACGATACTGAAAATAAAATGAAATAAATTGAGACATATTGAAGATTTATGGGCAACTTTCATTCACGACACAGCGTGCAAGCGATGTGTAAATGAGTGGGAGCTAGTTTTTGCTAGTAAATTCTTCGAAATTTTACGCATCGATCATCGGAATGGGACGAGGAACTGGCGAAAGAAAAAGTAGTATTCCGCTACACGGTAACGCGAGTTTTTTTCTTCGAAGACTCGACGCATTCGCCGAACTTGTTGCCATAAACGTGCACCGACAAATAGGTACGCAAGAATCCTCGCCTTGTATAGGAATTTACATTCGAATCGTCTGTTCTATAAGAGTGTTCTAATCGAATTCTAATCGATTTAGTTATTCGTGAACTATGGGACAATTCACGGAATTATTTAAATTTATTTATAAATAATTTTCATTTGTTTTAAATATTAAAATTATTATTTATTATTCTATTTTTTAGGATGAAAGATCGACGATGAGTTAAACCATTTATGTTAGTTTATTTATTGACCCACGCTAAATACCATGGTAAATAGATAACAAATAGCCGAATTTGTAATTATTAATTGTGAAACGTTTCATAAATGTGGAAACTTCGTTTTGAATTGTTTAAATGATTCGTTTATTTAGTGATTATCGACGTGTAATGATTAATAGTCTCTATCAGCGCGTTTCGAAATCGAAGTCTCGAAGTTTCCCGGAACATTTTGTAACTGCTATCTCGAGGATGCAACATGGCGGACCCAGGTTGCACCCAAATACCAGGCGCGTTTTCGATCGCTGGGAATTTACCTTTGACTCATCGAGTCATTGCGTAAATATCCGGGATACATATCCCGGAACGTGACACGACTTGCAACAACCTATTTTCACCCCTGTAATGGAATCCATCCGACATCGACGAATCTCCACAATGATTCATCGATCTCCGATGAAATCTCTTCCGAAAATCGTTATTCAAGTCCGATACTACTGCATGATGTTTCCTCTTACGTTTGACAATTGCAAACCAAAAATTCAACAGAAATTTAATCAGAGAAATTTAAAACTTGATATGGACTTTGATAAATGTGTTGTATTATTCGGTAACTGAAGAATATTTTTATGCAATAACAGCCTTTTCTCAGTTAATAGAAATTCTATAAATACCATAACATTTATACTACTGCATGATGTTTGCTGGAACGTTTGACAATTGCAAACACAACAAAATTCAACAGAAATTTAATCAGAGAAATTTAAAACTTGATATGGACTTTGATAAATGTGTTGTACTATTCGGTAACTGAAGAATATTTTCATGCAATAACAGCCTTTTCTCAGTTAATAGAAATTCTATAAATACCATAACATTTATACTACTGCATGATGTTTGCTGGAACGTTTGACAATTGCAAACACAACAAAATTCAACAGAAATTTAATCAGAGAAATTTAAAACTTGATATGGACTTTGATAAATGTGTTGTACAATTCAATAACTGAAGAATATTTTTATGCAATAACAGCCTTTTCTCAGTTAATAGAAATTCTATAAATACCATAACATTTATACTACTGCATGATGTTTGCTGGAACGTTTGACAATTGCAAACACAACAAAATTCAACAGAAATTTAATCAGAGAAATTTAAAACTTGATATGGACTTTGATAAATGTGTTGTATTATTCGGTAACTGAAGAATATTTTCATGCAATAACAGCCTTTTCTCAGTTAATAGAAATTCTATAAATACCATAACATTTATACTACTGCATGATGTTTGCTGGAACGTTTGACAATTGCAAACACAACAAAATTCAACAGAAATTTAATCAGAGAAATTTAAAAATTGATATGGACTTTGATAAATGTGTTGTACAATTCAATAACTGAAGAATATTTTTATGCAATAACAGCCTTTTCTCAGTTAATAGAAATTCTATAAATACCATAACATTTATACTACTGCATGATGTTTGCTGGAACGTTTGACAATTGCAAACACAACAAAATTCAACAGAAATTTAATCAGAGAAATTTAAAACTTGATATGGACTTTGATAAATGTGTTGTACTATTCGGTAACTGAAGAATATTTTCATGCAATAACAGCCTTTTCTCAGTTAATAGAAATTCTATAAATACCATAACATTTATACTACTGCATGATGTTTGCTGGAACGTTTGACAATTGCAAACCAAAAATTCAACAGAAATTTAATCAGAGAAATTTAAAAATTGATATGGACTTTGATAAATTTTGTACAATTCAGTAACTGAAGAATATTTTTATGCAATAACAGCCTTTTCTCAGTTAATAGAAATTCTATAAATACATGAACAATATAATTGCACAGCTTCCTTGACAAAATGACAATTTGAAGGTAGTTTGAAAATGATTGAAATTAATTCTCGTTCCTCGTTCATTAAGTATCTCGTGAAGAGTTTTATGGTAATGTCCTTCCAAAGGAACCTGTATCTCGATAAGAGTGAAACCGGTCGAGAATCTGTTTTGAATGAATTGCGTAACTGTTAGCATAATTGAACAGGGTTTTTCTTGTCTCCATAATTGTACCTATCGGTTTGATTAATATGTACTTCCTAGTGAGAATGTCTCATTGAAGGAACGAGTAAAACAAACGATGTTAATGCATAAAATTAATGATTCTACTTTTAATTTGATTATGCTATTTGATTATGATTCTTTCGTTCTGAACTGTCTGTAAAATATATAATATGGAGAAGAAGCATTTAACTCTCGACTGATGAGGTTTGGTAAAAGGAAACGTTTCACAGTTATTACTAATATTCGGTACAAGAATAGACAGCATGATCTCACTCTGATATGGTAATTTTAAGTTCCAAATTAAGTGGAATGCACACTCTGTCTGCTCGAATATAGGTAGTGTAATTTGCTATACAATTATGAACTATACAATCAGTGTGAAACAAAGCTAGTAAAGAATAAATTTAATTTATTATCTTTGTTTAATTGTTACAATAAATCAAATACTTTAAAAGAGTCGTTTGAAAATGAACGTATCACTTTGATATTATTGTATCAATTGTTGAGGGAATATTTTAGTCCACTACTTTTGATTTTTGGCATTTTCTTCTAATTTGATTTTTATTATATAGATATGAAGAATATTATGATCGATTGGAGACGAGGACAGTGAGATATTTCACACTTTGTTGAAGCAAAAGAATGTGGAGAGTATACCGTAGAAAAGTCCAAGGTACCAAAATGCAAATAATCCATAAAACAGTCAGAAAAATTGAAATATCTCTCGGGAGAATTTGCTCGAAAAATACCTGAGCACAGGTATGCAAATTAGTGAATATTTAACAAAAGATTTTGTATTATTTTTATGAATTAACAGGAAAACAAAACGTAAGAAAAGTACACCCTTACTGACACGTGTAATGAACATAGTAATGCCACAGAAATAATAAAAAACAAATTATATAGAGTTTATCACACGTTAAGAGGCTGATTGAAAATGAAAGATTTTTACTTCGATTGGATCGATGACGAAGCCGGAACGATTAAGAATGAACTTACACTTTCGTCGCTATACTGACATCCTCAGAGTATTACTGGCTTTTTATACGAGCCTCAGCTTCCTTCGAGCTGACCGCAAAATCCCCACCCGCTATAGTGATCGACAACGCGTTAGGTCTTTAATATCTCCACGCAACTCTTTTAATTGTACCAAAATATTAAAGAAACAGTTTTTAAATCTTGTCAACGCAAATAGATCATTAACACATTGATCTACATTTGATCTACAATTCCTAAACTGCAATGAAATTAATAAGTTTTTAAATCTTGTCATCGCAAATAGATCATTAACACAATTTGATCTACAATTCCTAAACTGCAATAAAATTAATAAGTTTTTAAAATCTTGTTAGTGGAAATAGATCATTAACACAATTTGATTTACATTTGATCTACAATTCCTAAACCTTCAATGGAGTTAATAAATGTTTTAAATTCAAAATAGATAAACGCAATTCGATTTAATAAAACTTAATTTTATTACTATTATTTATACTTGTACTCTCATTGTTGATTATATTGTTTATTGTTTGAGACTCTGGCAGCTATTAGTACCTTCATCTTGAGCTATCAGACTCCATTTTGATAACATTTTCTTTGTACTTGAGTATTTATGAATTTTTAAGACCTACTTCTTTTCTGATCCAATTTGTTATTGTATAACTATTAATACCTGTGCATATATTACGCATAAAACAATTAGGAGAGATTTAGAGTACGCATTGACTGAATCGAGGCGTGAAGGAAATATTTAAGAATTATCTTATCGACTTAACACGCATTGCTAATTAGCTAGATGCATCGTAGCTGGATGTTGCGGTTTTCCACAGAATTGATATCGTATTGTAACGAAGGTTACGAGTACATATGAGAGTATAATAATAAACCATAACTGCAAATGTTTCGAGTCGATAGAATTCAACAATTGCAAGAAGGAAAAGTTTCTTAATTAAGAGGTTATGGAAACGAAAGTAACAAAACATGGTATTCATAACTTTAACCCTCAAATTAACTTCGTCCCTCTTTTTAAACGAAATAATTACTTGGTACAACTGAACTAGAAGATCGAAGGAACATTGCTTCCTCTTATATCTTTCTAGGTTAGTGATCTAGCTCGTAAGAATGTAAAGGGAAGATCGATGGATCTTTGATTCCATCTAACACCCGAGCTAATGGCTGCGAATATAGAATTGTTTCTTGGTACAATAAACGAATTTAGATTTATTGTTTGGCTAGTGTTTGGTTAGGTATTAATGGTAGGCAGGTTATTTTTGTTTGAAGACAAGTTCTTTCAACTCTCTTCGTTGATTGTGCATCTTTTATTGGTTGCATTTTCGTTTGTTTCTTCTTCGACCAACGATCGTTGATCACAGAAGATCTTTATTAACGGAGGGTGGTTAGGAATTAATTAGGATGGGTCTCCATTCGCAGCAACCTCCTCGTGGTGAGACCTGGGTAATGTTATTTAGCGTTTAATTAATAATCGTGTCACTCTCAGCTGGGTAATGCAATTATTAATTAAAAACTAAATAATGTTAGCAAATTGGCTGCGATCCGCGATGCATAGGTCATCATAAATACAGAGCTTCTTTGCTAGGCTAGTTTTGATTCTCATTGAGTCATCAAAGATTCTAAAGTATTGTCACAGACGAGATATACAATTAGATCTTTCATCCAATGGATTTTTCTGACCAATTTATCATTCTCATATTTGCCTTCTAGTTCTTAAACAAATGAAATCCGATCCACGTCTTAGCATACTATTTGGAATCTCGACTGCCCAGACATTTTTACTTTTCGATCTATGTTGGCTCACATAAGTGTACCATAAATGATACACGTTCTAAGACCCCTTGATCATACTTTAATTCTTTATAATTCCTATCTATGAGCGTGCATATGTATACCATTAATACGATTGCCCAGAAATACTTTAAGATTGAAAATTAATAAATTAAAATGAGAGTCCACCCTTCGCCCAGTATATAAGAGGTGTTCTTATTTTTATAATATGAACTTAGGCATCAATTGCTGTAGGAAATAATTAATAATGATTTATCTCGATATGATTTCAGGTAACTAAGCTTCTGCTGGTCTCTACATGTCTCTGCTGGTCTCTGCTGGCCGCCACTGGCATCTGCTGACCTCTGCTGACCATTACTCATACTTCTGACAACGTATAACGATTGCAACTTGATACTGCTTGCCCCTGCTGGTCTCTGCATGCCTCTCCATCTCTCTGCATGCCTCTGCATCCCTCTGCTGTCCCCTACTGATCCCTACTGACCACTGCTAACTTCCCCTGATACTTCTAACAACGTACAACGATCACAACTTGCTACTGCTTGCCCCTACAGGTCTCTGCATGCCTCTGCATCCCTCTGCTGTCCCCTGCTGGTCTCTGCTGGTCTCTGCTTGCCACTGCTGACCATTGTTGACCACCCCTTATACTTCTGACAACGTATAACGATTACTACATGGTCCTGCTTGCCCCTGCTGGTCTCTGCATGCCTCTACATCCCTCTGCTGGCCCCTCCTGACCCCCACTGACCCCTACTGACCACTAGTGACCTTTGTAATAACTTCTCCCATGATATATATGTATTAAACCTTTGTATAATGTAAATCTATTGCAATAAATGATATAATTTCAAAGAATTCTATGTTTCTCATCATTTTTACCTTTCCTTTCCACTCCAAATCATTGCCTTAGTTATAAGACGTCCTGAAACACTTCAGAAGACGTGAAACTCAGAAATTTGCTAAAAATTCCGCGTTTCCAAGAAATTCCAGGAATTTCTAGCTGTTTCAGGAATTTTTCGGTGTTTCAGGCTTTTCCAGCGGTTTCAGGACATTCCAGCTGTTTCAGGCTTTCCAGTTGCCCGAAATTTTTCGTTGTTTCAGGCTTTCCAGCTGTTTCAGGCTTTTCTAGCGGTTCCAGGAATGGAATTTTTCGTTGTTTCAGGCCTTTTTCGGTGTTTCAGGCTTTTCTAGCGGTTTCAGGACTTTACAGCTGTTTCAGGCTTTCCAGCTGCCAGAAATTTTTCGTTGTTTCAGGCTTTCCAGCTGTTTCAGGACTTTGAATTGTTTCAGGACTTTCAAAAATTTAAACGGGACCCCGCTGAAATCTTCTCGAGGAACTTAGAAATTTTTCGGCCGAGAATTTCAAAGTTAATTTTTCGTTTTCGACTTTGTTATCAGGCGGACATGATGTGGGAAGAGGTGGCAGGTATCTTATAACTATGGGAATGCTTTGGAGAGGTAAAGGAAGGTAAAAATGACGAGAAGACATCGAATTCTTTGAAATTATAACATTTATTGCAATAGTTTACATTATACAAAGTTTTAATACATATATATGATGGGAGAAGTTATAAACAAAGGTCAGCAGTGGTCAGCAGGGGCCAGGGGGGTTAGAGGGGCCAGCAAGGGACAGTAGGGACCAGCAGGGGCACGCAGTAGCAAGTTGTAATCGTTGTACGTTGTTAGAAGTATAAGGGGTGGTCAGCAGCGGTCAGCAGAGGCCAGCAGTGGCAAGCAGTGGCAAGCAGACACCAGCAGGGGACAGCAGAGGAATGCAGAGGCATCCAGAGACCTGTAGGGGCAAGCAATAGCAAGTTGTAATCGTTGTACGTTGTTAGAAGTATCAGGAGAAGTTAGCAGTGGTCAATAGGGGTCAGTAGGGATCAGTAGAGGACAGCAGAGGGGTGCAGAGGCATGCAGAGAGATGCAGAGGCATGCAGAGACCAGCAGGGGCAAGCAATAGCAAGTTGCAATCGTTGTACGTTGTCAGAAGTATAAGGGGAAGTTAGCGGTGGTCAGTAGGGGTCAGTAGGGATCAGTAGGGGACAGCAGAGGGATGCAGAGGCATGCAGAGACCAGCAGGGGCAAGCAATAGCAAGGTGCAATTGTTGTACGTTGTCAGAAGTATAAGGGGAAGTTAGCAGTGGTCAGTAGGGGTCAGTAGGGATCAGTAGAGGACAGCAGAGGGATGCGGAGGCATGCAGAGAGATGCAGAGGCATGCAGAGACCAGCAGGGGCAAGCAATAGCAAGTTGCAATCGTTGTACGTTGTCAGAAGTATAAGGGGAAGTTAGCAGTGGTCAGTAGGGGTCAGTAGGGATCAGTAGGAGACAGCAGAGGAATGCAGAGGCATCCAGAGACCAGCAGGGGCAAGCAATAGCAAGTTGCAATCGTTGTACGTTGTCAGAAGTATAAGGGGAAGTTAGCGGTGGTCAGTAGGGGTCACTAGGGATCAGTAGGGGACAGCAGAGGGATGCAGAGGCATGCAGAGAGATGCAGAGGCATGCAGAGACCAGCAGGGGCAAGCAATAGCAAGGTGCAATCGTTGTACGTTGTCAGAAGTATAAGGGGAAGTTAGCAGTGGTCAGTAGGGGTCAGTAGGGATCAGTAGGAGACAGCAGAGGAATGCAGAGGCATGCAGAGACCAGCAGGGGCAAGCAATAGCAAGTTGCAATCGTTGTACGTTGTCAGAAGTATAAGGGGAAGTTAGCGGTGGTCAGTAGGGGTCAGTAGGGATCAGTAGGGGACAGCAGAGGGATGCAGAGGCATGCAGAGACCAGCAGGGGCAAGCAATAGCAAGGTGCAATCGTTGTACGTTGTCAGAAGTATAAGGGGAAGTTAGCAGTGGTCAGTAGGGGTCAGTAGGGATCAGTAGAGGACAGCAGAGGGATGCGGAGGCATGCAGAGAGATGCAGAGGCATGCAGAGACCAGCAGGGGCAAGCAATAGCAAGTTGCAATCGTTGTACGTTGTCAGAAGTATAAGGGGAAGTTAGCAGTGGTCAGTAGGGGTCAGTAGGGATCAGTAGGAGACAGCAGAGGAATGCAGAGGCATGCAGAGACCAGCAGGGGCAAGCAATAGCAAGGTGCAATCGTTGTACGTTGTCAGAAGTATAAGGGGAAGTTAGCAGTGGTCAGTAGGGGTCAGTAGGGATCAGTAGGGGACAGCAGAGGGATGCAGAGGCATGCAGGGGCAAGCAATAGCAAGTTGCAATCGTTATACGTTGTCAGAAGTATAAGGGGAAGTTAGCAGTGGTCAGTAGGGATCAGTAGGGGACAGCAGAGGGATGCAGAGGCATGCAGGGGCAAGCAATAGCAAGTTGCAATCGTTATACGTTGTCAGAAGTATAAGGGGTGGTCAGCAGCTGTTAACAGATGCCAATGGAGTATACAATTAACTAGAATTTAGGGTATCGTTGGATACATCTATGGCAGGAAGCTAATGCATACTCAAAAAGGAATCTCACGAGGGAAGATTCTAGTGTGCATGTCCAAAATTCCCACGAATGTCCATCACTGCTCTAGAGAAATAGGCCGAAGAAATAATGAGAACGCAAATGAAATATTCAATGTGCAAATTTCAAACATGTACAAAATTCATTGATAAAATACATAGAACCATTAGTAATAATATTTGCTATTATGAAAACGTCATTTATAAACGGAAAACAGATTCCTTTTAAATCGCGATGGTCACTCAGGAGTATTCTTTATAGCTTTATAGCTTACAAGTTAAAAGAATTGAATATATAAAAATCTATGAAGTTTCCAACACACGTTTATTAAGACTGATCGTTTCTTCCAATAAATTTCACCGATCTCTTAATCGCTACGTATAGTTTATTTACATCCTGTGCAAGGACACGAACAAAAGAATCGCGTGGTAAAGGGGTGCATTGTTCAATTTTTCATAAATTTATTTGCACTCCGTTTTATCGGACTACAGAAATTACATTGTAAATTATTGGTCTGTCTGTGATTTTCAGGTTTTCACGTTCTCTCCTCTCCAATCCTCACTTCCCTCGTTTCTTGATAACGCTGAAATTGGCCAGGATCCGGTGTACGCGTTTATAAATGCATTCTACAGACGTTTCGTTTCGGTGTAACAAATGTTTGTGGAGCGGACACAATCATCAACAAAGCTGTACATTTTCAAACCTGATGGGGCACATCACATTTAAACGCAAGAAAATTATTTACAGCTAATGCAGATACGCATTTCGTTACTCGATCTACGATGGCACGCTTTAAAAACCTATCAATGCTTCTGTACTTATAATTTGAGCACCTGTAAATATACAGAGTCGACTATTTATATGGGGGGGGGACACCTTAAATATCTCTGGTGTCCATGGATACATGAGAGAATTGTTCAGTAGAGAAAAACTGTTCTAAAAACTGAGAGAAATACTTTTTCTAGCCATTTAACCGTATAATTTTTATATCGATCGATTCTATTACGAGAAGGGGCACGAAAAATCCAAAATAACATTCAACGAAACTTAAAGGGATTCTAACCTTAACAGAGAAAGTAATACTTTTGCCTTTTGAGTTATATAACTCATTCTGGACAGATTAATCCAATCATAAGTTAAGGTTAGAATCCTATCTCTACATTTCCTATTCTCCAGATCAGTTATCTCATAGATCCATAAATCACCGGATAGAAATAAGTGTTATCGTTAAAACGAGCCATCCTTGTATCACTCCTCTGTACCTGGAGCTTTTAATTTGCTTCTAACATTCGATGTAACAAAAACGAAAATAAAACATTAACACAAAGTATACGGTACAATGTTTGCAGCCTAACTTAAAAGTTTCTTAATACAATGAATGGTCTTAGTTACCTAGCAGTTGTATGCGCTTTAAATGCTTAACATTAGACTTTACTGGAAAGTACAAACATGTAAAATGTTCTCTGAAATTTACAACGGATCAAATGTCTCGCAACAAGTAAAATACATTCACTGTTCTCGCAAAAATGTGTGTTAATCTTGCAGATTTCGGAAAAAGAATAACACCGTGGTGTAATGGACCAAGTTTTATAATGCAGAAGCAATAAAAATTTGAATAATTTTTCCATTATCGTAGAATTGATGTACGCAGAATAATCAAATGAATTAAACTTGGCCCATTACACTCGACATTGAGAAATTAATTACAACGATGTAATCGAAGTTGACATCAGATTCCAAAAAGTACAGCTAAAAATTCAATCGTCGTTCCCACGACCAGCTTGCACGCGTTCAACAAGTACAAATCAAGAAACTCTATACATGAGTACGTTCTAGGATAAATGGATCGTAAGTTGAGCATCCATCTAAAGTGTCTAGAAACATTACAGTAAGGCAAATAGTATTCGTACGTAAACGGAAAGGGGAAATCATCGCGCCCTGTATATGGCATATGTTCACTTCCGTTTAAATCCTTTCCGCGAAACAATCTCGCCAACCGAATGATCATCGTCCCTGGCAACGTATTGATTTTTATTTTCAATACGCTTACGAAAGTAAACTCTTTTCGAAACGCAGTTCACCGACGAAACAGACAATTTTCTTAACATTTAAACGAAAAATCCAATGGTTCCAAAATTTGGCACAAAACATTGGCGATTGCGTCTGGATTTAACTGCTTTTTGCTTTTTTAAATGTCGAATGTTCCAGTGACGATTGTCGTTCAGTTTTGCTTCCCTTAATAATATTATTAATAATAATATTCCTGTACCTCACTTTGGTCTACAATTTGCCAATTTATCAATTTCTAAGATACCTGCACACCACTTCCGTTTTAAATTCGCATTATCTCGCTTTGGTTATCCATTGCAATAAGAGCATCGTCTAATTTCGAATCCAAAGTGTTCGATTTAAACGGAAGGTATAAAACAAGGTTCGATGGAAATATGCAGCGAACAAACTGTGATATTTATTATTTCATACGTGAATTTGCGTTTCGTAATTATCGTTTTACAATGCAGCCGATTTTCCTTTCTATGGCACATGCCAGGCACAAGTTTCCCTTCGACTCCAAAATTTCTCTACGCACTAAAAGGCATATTTAATGATAAACTTATAAATCCAATCAACGGCACGTAAAATACATCAAACATTTTAATGCGTGTAAGTGTTCGTATTTCCAAATTGGTAAAATATAAAAAATAAATTACATATTCTACTAAATAATTACCCCGTAAATGTGATCCCTATTCCATACTTTCCGCAATTTACAATTTAGAATACGTTCCGCAACCATCGGCAATCAAAAAGTACGATAGTAATAGGTATTGTTTAAATGATTAGAAATTAGCGTTAACCACCATATACAATCACATATTTAATCATATTAAATGATAAAATGTATCAAGAAACAATATTTAAGTGAATTTCGCTTGATGTACATACACTTTTTGTTATAAATATAGCTAAATAATGTAACAGCACTTCTCTTAGATCCCACATGATCTCGAAAATACGGCCGCGTTTGTATCTTATACAGGGGGTGTTCACCCCTGGGAAAAATTACAATGGAAGATTCTAGAGACCAAAATAAAACAAAAATCAAGAATACTAATTTGTTGATTGAGGCTTCGTTAAAAAGTTATTAACGTTTAAAGTTGTGGCTGTCGAACGGCAATTTCACCACCTACTCGAATTTTTTTCTCGAAAATGCGCAGGATTTCGGGGGTATGTCTGTTCACCAAAAATGATTATACTTGACTCCCGTAACCGAAAATAATTTTTTTAAAACGATTTGAAAAATTTTTTTTTCGCCGAAAAATTTACAACTTCTCGAATTTTTCTCTAGAAAGTGGGTAGAAATTCGGGGGTATATCTATTGACCAAAAATGCTTGCAATGGACCCCTGCAGCCGAATATAATTTTATTAGAACGATTTGAAATTTTTTAATTTTGTCAAAAACTTTCACACCTTCTCGAATTTTTTTCTCGAAAGGGGGTAGGAATTCAAGGGTATGTCTATTGACAAAAAATACATGTAATTGACCCCTGTAACTAATTATAATTTTTTTAATATGATTTGAAATATTTTAATTTTGTCAAAAACTTTCACACCTTCTCGAATTTTTTTCTCGAAAGGGGGTAGGAATTCGAGGGTATGTCTATTCACCAAAAATACTTGTAATTGACCCCTATAATCGAAAATAATTTTTTTAGAATGATTCGTCAATCCACACGCGCCGTTCTACAGGCGGAACTTAAAATATTAATAACTTTTTAACGAAGCTTCGATCAACAAATTGCTATTCTTAATTTTCGTCTTATTTTGGCCTTTGGAATCTTACAATAAATTTTGTTTGGTCCGATCGTGGTAACCATACAGTCTTTCCATTAAAAAACGCGGCCGCGTTTCAACAAAATGCGTCCTCGATCCTACTATCACAGTCAAGTCTCCTGTTTCTCGTATTCCATATGTAATCGCAAATATAATAACGCTTTTGTCCGAACGTGTCTTACGTCTCATAGAAGAACGTATGTGCAGCCGTATCGAAATATATGGTTCAAGCAAAAAATGGAATATTTCACGAAGCAGCTTTTTATTTGCGCCGTTTCCGTCGTCCCGACTCCTCGGAGAAATTAAAGAAACAATTCTTCGTTACGCTTATCGGAACGGACGATGAAAAATTTCGTAGGAACACCTGTGTGTGCGCGAAAAATGCAACTCTTCACCGAAAAAGCGCAGTATTCGATGTTCATAGACGAAAAGTATTTTGTATTCCGCACAAGCTCGTTATTCGTCGTTGCGTCTATCTCTCATCCCAAAAATTTCTTTTTTTTTTTGTTCAGTTGGACACTACGTTGGCGCGACTTCGTCCAGCTGCATCGATTAAAAAGATAGTGCTCCCCAACTAGCATCGAATACACAATAATCAACAAGTAATCGCGGAATATGCATTATTCTATATACATTTACGTATATATATAGAACAATAGCTTTTACATAGCTTTTTTTTTATATTATTTATATTTATATTTATATATATATACCACTCTGTTCAGTACACCCTTATCGTATATGTGGGGCATATATATATACATATACATATATGACTAGTTCAAAAACGAAAATCCCTTCGCTCGCCGTGCGTGCTCGAACATTTATTCTTTTGTATTCATCGAGAATTCATCATCGTCAAAAACAAAATCGTACAATTATTGTTCGCATGCGCGTTTCTCAGCCGCTGTCCGTGTACGTGTGCAATACAAACGATAAGTTTTTTTACACGATATAATTTGTTCTGTCTGCTTACCAAGCATCATCTTAATAAACGCCTGCAAGCGTGACTGAAAGTCGAATCGAGTTACGCATGCTCGATCTAGAAAGATCTTTTACAAGTTTCCTGCTTGTTTTTTTTTTTTCATTTAATTCGTTTTTTTTTGTTTTTTTTTGGAGGGGTGTTTTTTATTTTTTTTATTTTTGGTTTGTTTGCCGTTTTACGAACTGTCTATCGTCAGAACCTTCGAAGTCTAGGTACTAATAATAATAATGCCTATAGAGGACCGTCGAAGCGACACCGTCAATCAGTCGCACCGATCGTGTTCGCGCGCCAAAATACTCGACGCCGACCGACGAAGACAACGACGTATTAATACGAGACGCTTCATACGCTAGCGAGGCGACCGGGGACTCGTATTATTTGGTTGCGTTAAATTATTCAGCTTCGTCGGGGGCTAACTCGGGGCGTCTTCCGGTTCCGCCACGCCGCCGGACACGCTCGAATCCGTTTCACTGCTTTGGCTCATCGTCACCATCTGCTGTGACAACGTCTGCAAACTCTGTCGCACCTGAAACAATTAATTTCACCCAACAGTTCAAATAATTGTGAATTTTTAAACTTTACAATTAGCTCTACGCTCGATTACAGAACAAACGTCGCTGTATTACCAATGCTTCTATAGTTTACTAATTGATAGGAATTTATGAGTTTTGGTCCACATTTCAAAGCATACCGTGCCATATAGGATTCAAACAGAGATTAAGAATTGTTCTTTCAAAAAATTAGTATTTTCATAGGAGTAGTAACAACTGTTAAAATGTTCAATATTTTATACAAATAAACATCAGATTTGTTAGTTTAATATGTATGTACACTACAAGTTATAAGCTTGAGACCACTTTTTTCGTTGTTATTCTTATAATTCTTTATGAAAGTAACGCTTTACAGTCCATGAAATATTTAAAATTTATTGAATAAAGAAACAAGTCAATATTGTCCTGATAAGGAGAGGTAGCACCTGTGGGATCGCCAATTTTATTCAAACTATTCCTGCTAATTTCAGAGCAAGAATACTCATTATTTACAAAGGCATTTAACACTAAATTTTTGAATATACACTGTACAATAACTTAGTTTTCAACAAAGAATTACATGTTTTTAGTTAACTGAAGAATGGATCTTAAACTTACTAATCGTAGTGCGTATAATTTACTTTTTAAGATGAGTACTTCATTTGCCATCAGGTATCAGCGTACCTTCATTATTTGATCAAGATTTGTGTTTAGATAATGCAACAGCCGATCCTGCGTGAAACGTTCCGGCGAAACGAGAGGATGGTTGAGATACGCTGTGTGCAACCTGTCGATGCGAAACATCATCAGTGCCGCCGACACGTAGAGAGCCGCTAAAAGAGCTATCAGAATAGCTATCACTGTGCTAGTTTTCAGTCCGCCCGTGAATAGGGACAACATAACATTCGGTCTGCTGGATGTAGCTGGAAGCAATGGTACCGGCAATGACTCCACTCTGAAACAATCACACAAAGAACAATTAACTCTCGCGTTACAGAACATTGAAACGGTTTACAATGGTAATATTGGGGAATTAAATCATTAAATTATAATAAACGAGATTTTCATTTCTAATTCGCGTTCGTCGAACAAATAAACCGGATCTCCCCAACTCTCAGCGAACTTATTTTTCGATGGTCGTACGTGGCGCCATCTTCAATCTCACCGACTAACTACGAGGAACGCTAAAAAAAAATATTTGTCTAAACTTTGATGATACAAGCCACTCGCACGATCCGTAATAAAACAACAAAAAGATGTGTATTTTTAACTAAAAAATTTCAGGATTAAAATAATCTGAGTGATATTTCAGATACAAATTTCAGACGACGAATAAAATAAAAGTAAAACTTTCAATTAAATAATGAAATTGATTATCTATTATTCGAATTAAATTTTATCAATCACTGCTGTCTAATCTTGTTTACACTCTAAGTATATATTTTTATTAGCTATACAGTACTTCCCTTTGGAATCAGATAAGAGAAAGAAGATTTGTTACATAGAAGAGGGTAGATAGCTTAAATATCTCTACTGCACTAATTCTCAAGATGACGTCCATGATAAATGTGACAATTTTATCCCCACTACTAGAGACTGAAGAGTCGACTAAAATACTGATACCAGTGGAGGAGATAAGCCTTCGCAATAATACTGAGAAACGTTGGAGAATTCTACATCTGTATTACATTATTTTGTATGGTTTTTAAAGAAGATTTATTTACTTTACTGGTGGCGGCAAGCTGGGCCTGGTAATGAGCGAGGGCGTAACACCATCCGTGTCTGTGCAGACGGTCGGGGGCCTGGAATTGAGATCCGTGCCGCTCTCGGACATGCTGGAGTCGTCCTCCTCGGGGTTCACCTCGGAGTCGTCGACCACCAGTGTGTCCGGTACAAGGTGCTTTTGCTCGACCACAAGCGGGAGAATCTTGGGCGACGGTTCTGGCTCCATGGCGGCATCCCAAACCTGTTTCATCAGCTTGAAGGTCGAGTCCCTGGACAGAAGGGAGCAGAATACGTGCCTCTCCTCCTCGGTAGCGATCGCCACCGCATTCGGAATGATTCGCGCGGTCTTCTCTTTGCTGATCTTCAACACCGAGACCGTCGGTATCAGCAGCTTCGTTACGTAGCCAAATACGTTGCTGTAAAAGGCGAAGTAGTTCGGCGTGATGTAGAGGTGCCCTTGGAGCAGGATATCGCCTACCAGCGCACAACTATAGTAGTTCAATACGCGCTCGTCCGCAGCTACCTGGAACCAAGAAACAACAAAGATTACGCACCCGTTCGAACTTGCTTTTCTTATGAGTCACCCAAATCATTTTTACTTTTCCTCTCTCACGAATACAACCGGAAACCAAAAATAACAGCGAAAATTTTTATTCTAATGTATGAAATTTTTCGACGAAATTGGAAAATTTCAAATCATTCTAGAAAAATTATATTTAGTTACAGGGGTCAATTACAATAATTTTTGGTCGATAGACTTAACCCCGAAATCCTACCCAGTTTCTAGAAAAAAATTCGAGAATGTATGATATATTTCGAGAAAATTGAAAAATTTCAAATCGTTCTGGAAAAATTATTTTCTGTTGCAAGGATAGTTTACAATCACTTTTAGTTATTACACATACCCCCGAAATCCTAATCACTTTCGAGAAAAAAATTCGAGAAGGTGTGAAATTTTACGGCAAAATTAAAAAGTTTCAAATCGTACTAAAAAAATTATAATTAGTTACAGGGGTCGATTACAAGTATTTTAGGTGAATAGACACACCATCGAAATCCTACCCACTTTCGAGAAAAAAATTCGGGAAGATGAAATTTTTCGGCGAAAAAAGAATTTTCCAAATCGTTCTAAAAAAATTATAGTCGTTTGAAGGGGTCAATTGCAATTATTTTTGATGATTACACATATCCCCGAATTCTTACGCGTTTTCGAGAAAAAAATTCGAGAAGGTGTGAAATTTTACGGCAAAATTAAAAAGTTTCAAATCATACTAAAAAAATTATAATTAGTTACAGGGGTCGATTACAAGTATTTTTGGTGAATAGACACACCATCGAAATCCTACCCACTATCGAGAAAAAAATTCGGGAAGATGAAATTTTTCGGCGAAAAAAGAATTTTCCAAATCGTTCTAAAAAAATTATGTTCGTTTGAAGGGGTCAATTGCAATTATTTTTGGTGATTACACATATCCCCGAAATCTTACGCATTTTCGAGAAAAAAATTCGAGTAGGTGGTCAAATTGAGTTTCTACAGCCACAACTTTAAATGTTAATAACTTTTTAACGAAGCTTCCATCAACAAATTGGTATTCTTGATTTTTGTCTTAGTTTGGCCTCTACTATCGCTCATTAAAATTTTTGCCCCAATTTCCCACGAAACTTTGCCAACATATTTTGAAAACATTGTTATATAAATATGTTTGTTTCTTCCTAATATTGCATTGAAAATTAGGTAGATTTGCACCACCTATAATTTCCATTAAAACTACATGCATGCAATGCATATTCTCAACAGTGTGATGTCATATTTGATCTCTAGCGCGCCTCCATGTTTGAAACAAAGACTCGAAGAAGAGTTCTGTCTTCGACTCATTTGCATCGGTAATTTAAATATGTCAAGGGCCGCCTACGACGTCCACGCTTAGTTTACAATTATCCATCGATAGCCAGCCTCCTATCGCCGACAATTTCAGATGATTAATCCAATTGGGACTTATTAAAGTGCAAATTATGGTACCTGAGAGAAATGCCTGTGGAATTTCTTCTGTCTCGCGCTGCTGGTAGTCGTTGGCGACGATGTAGACGAAGATCTGCTAACCTTTCCTGGAGTCTGTGCGATACTACCAGCTGCCATTGATGGTGTACTTCTGCTGAGCGGTTTTGAAAGATGACTGAGAACACAAACGACACAAACTATAAAGCAATCGATCGACCAAACAATTTTACACGAAATCAAATATTTTCAACCACAATATTTAATGAAAAATAAAATATTAAGTCTGACAGAGTTATCGTGTATTTAACCCTTTAGAGTTTGGATGATATCTCTCCTGGACGACTTCTCGATCGCAGATCAGCCGTATATCCACCGCGTAGATCTTCATATTACTCATGGATCGCGTCACGCTGACCATCGCTTTATTTTAAATGATTGCATAAAACATATGCACCTCAACGAGTTGCTGCTCCTCTTCCGGATCCTCGGGCTCCATACATCGTTGCTCCATATGTCGTATTCCTGAGCGACCATTTTACGAATTGGATCGAACGCACAGATCTGATAGATCTGACAGATAAAAATCTAAGAGGTCTAAGACTCTGCAAATCTGGTTGGTGTCTGACGTCGTTCATGCATCGACGAAACGAAGCGTTACCTTTTATGGAACTGGCACCAATTCGTCAACAAGCACCCGGGGAAATTATTTCGTTAATTGCGGTACGCGTACGGGCAAGTTGACTTAATGTTAATTAAGGTCGATCGAAGGCGAACGAGGATGCGGCGCGAGTAATTGGATCCGTTGGAAAACATCGCACGAAGTCAACTTCTTTTCATCGAGCGCGGTTCTAGCGGGAACGGAAGGGTTGTCGCGTCGAAAACGCAACAATTCGTCCGCCTCTAAAGGCTCAGAGATGAAAGAAGACCGTTCCTCTTAGGTTGAGAACGTCGGAACAAAAGAGTCACCATCATCGAGACCGGAGAAAATAGTTCCCGCCGCGACGAGAAAGCTTGGAACAACTATTTAGCGTCACTGAGAGAGTTAACTAGCGAGAAACACGTTCGACGATCGGTTTCCACGGTTTGACGGATCTATTCTAGCTTTTTAAACACAGAGCACCCGATGGCAATCGCGATCACGGTTAGACTATCGATCGTTCGGTGGACGAGTAAAGAATCGTGACGAGACCGACGAAGGCGTGATCGCCAATGGTATCGATGAGCTCCCGGGTGTTGATAATACCTGACAGGATATCGTAACTTTCTTCTACAGACGCACGTCGATTAGAGGAATTGCTAGAATAAAAATTCTCTGATAAGAAACGCTGGTCTCTGGACAATCGTCGATATATTGCAGCGAGCAACTGCTGTGTAGCGACTGGGAAGATTAGACGCGTGTTTAGGCATATTGGAACAATTTTAATGGGAGATTCAAGACGAAAATCAAGAATATCAATTTCTTAATTGAGGCTTCCTTAAAAAGTTATTAAAAAATTTCTAATCGTTCTGGAAAAATTATATTCGGTTGCGGGGGTCAATTGCAATCACTTTTGTTGAATAGACCTACCCCCGAAATCCTACCCACTTTCTAAAAAAAAATTCGAGAAAGTGAAATTTTTCGGTGAAATTGAAAAGTTTCAAATCATACTAAAAAAATTATAACTAGTTACAGGGGTAAATTACAAGTATTTTTGGTGAATAAACATACCCCCGAAATCCTAACCACTTTCGAGAAAAAAATTCGAGAAGGTGAACAAATTTGGTGAAATTGAAAAGTTTCAAATCATATTAAAAAAATTATAATTAGTTGCAGGGGTCAATTACAAGTATTTTTGGTGAATAGACCTACCTCCGAAATCCTAACCACTTTCTATAAAAAAATTCGAGAAGGTGAAATTTTTCGGTGAAATTGAAAAGTTACAAATCATATTAAAAAAATTATAATTAGTTACAGGGGTCAATTACAAGTATTTTTGATGAGTAGACCTACCTCCGAAATCCTATCCAGTTTCGAGAAAAAAATTCGAGAAATTGTAAATTTTTCAGCGAAAAAAGAATTTTCCAAATCGTTCTAAAAAAATTATATTCGTTTGAAGGGGTCAATTGCAATTATTTTTGGTGGATATACATACCCCTGAAATCTTGCGCGTTTTCGAGAAAAAAATTCGAGTATGTTGACAAGGATATTATCAAACAGGTGGCAACGAAATGGCGGATATTGCGCAGGTGAAATTCTTATTTTGCGCTCTTTAGTTCTTGTATGAACAGGTGTCATGCTATCTCGCGATATGTTATCGAATGACTAATAGATTTCAGACATTTTATATAAAATTTCCAATTATTCATAACGACATATTAATATCAGATCTGTTAAAATTTGACGAAAATCGATACGAAATTCAGTTGTTTGCTAAATTGCTTAATTGTAATCATCCCGACTGATTTCCAAATGCATTTTATAGGTAGTGTCTAGACGTTTGTGCAATACCTGAAGAATCTTTGCATAGAGAAGGTCAGATGAGTTTATTGATACGGTTTCTTGGCATTTATTCCAACAGTACCGACATAATACCTCAAAATATACTAAACGTAATATTTGTTGCAACGTGCGCAGGTGTTCCGATGCGAATTTTCAAAGAAATTGATATATTTTAAATTTGAAGGATTAAATTTAAGAACATTTATATCTGACGATATCTCTGACGTGGAGGAGCTTTTGAAACTCACATTTTGATGATAAACAATCGATATTTTGATTGAAATAAACAAAAGAAATGTATAAGTAAAATCAAACATAAATTTCAGTCACGCAAAAGAAAATTCATCTATCATATTTCGCCCTCCCTGTCTCTCTTTAAGTAATTATCAATGATTAATCTCTGCAGTAATTAGATATGTTAATATTGTGATTATTTTACAGCTTTGTATTTCGTATCTTATCTTAGAATGAATTCAATTTTTCAGATACCGAATAATCCATAAATAACATCTATAAACAAGGAATTTGAACGGGTGATAATTGCTACTTTTGGCGATAATGCAGACGACAAAAGTGTATTTAAACAACGAAAATCATTTTAGACAGTTTATACACGTATTCGACGCATTCACTGCCATAGTGGTCACCGGTGACCGTCACTTAAAACTTACACTGTTTTTTTTTCGATTAAATCAGGCATATCAAACACATTTTCGTTCCAATGGTCAATCTTCATTTTATTAAAATATTTTAACGCTCATTTTTTAATTATAGCATTCTGTTGCGAGCAAACACGTGTAGGATTGGCAGGAAAGTAATAATTTCTACAGAAATAAGCAAAAGGATACATTTATTTACAGAAAAGCTTACATCGATAGAAAAATTCATCTTAAATAACGTTATTTCATTTTATTCCTTTTCTTTAACATACACCAAATTTAATATAAAATTTTGCATCAGGTCATTTCGCAAATCTGCTCATTTCCGTTTAAATAAAAAAAAAAACGTAAGAAAATATTAATCATCCACAGCGTGACAATCGTGGATAATTTTAAATCGTCGTTAAATTAATTTATCGATGCCTCTTTAATAAAAATCAGAGTATTCAAACAGAAATTTCGTATCAATTTTAATTAATTAAATTTAAGTCGCTAAAGATTTCGATTTTCAACAGATTATCTTAACTTTTTTTATAAAAGCTACCATAAATTTTATTGATACAATGCTCTGCTTTGTTAAATTCGAAAAACAGATAAACTCAAACTTCAAACTTCGAGTTAATAGTTAAACAGATTTGTAAAATGACCTAATATTTTCAAAACTGTACAAATATATCTGATTTTGATTTTCCAAGTTCTATCTTCGTTAATGTGAAAAGCTATTCGCGTAAACATGTATCCCTAAACATAGATAGCGTGTGAAAAAAAAAAGTATTAAAAAGATTTAATTGGTTCTCTTCGTAGATACTGTATCAACCGAACAAATAATAGTGAATTTTAACTAAAAAAAAAAAAATGGTCGAGCGTGTCGCGTGTTTGACATGCCCAAATTAAACGGTAAATATCGATGAAACGCAGCCATTAACGAAATCGTGTTGACGTGAAGCCTGTTGGTCCTGCGAGACCTTCAGGTGGAGCCAAGATTCGTGTTGGATTCGGGGTCCATCAGAGCGAGCAGATAAAGTCTGTTCTGCGGATTATGGCCGTCAAGGTTTATTGGGACAGTGGGAAAAGCAACACCACATATTACGAGTTAGTTTGCTAGCTCAAAATTCAGACTAGGATCGTCAAAATATCGAAAAACTGAGACAGACTCTTTTCTCTTTGGACTTTGCCCAAATTCGTCACTGTCTCGAAACTGGACTATGAAACCCAAGTTGTAGGCTACCCATACACCCTATACTGCACGTCCACGACTAGAGAAAACTAAAAAGAGACCCACTCACCTATCGTTACATCTCAAGGCCGTGTGGCTTGGACTCCTCGGAGGCTGAGAAGTATTAGCAGTGGCCACAGTAAGCTGGGAGCCGCTAATCGACTGCTGGCCAGCTTGTTGCCCACCAGGGACTACTTGAAGAGGCGTGCTGGGCGCCGATCGTGCTCCTATGGACCCCGCAGACCTACAACAAACAGAATCCATCGATCAACGCGCCATTTCTTCAGTAAATCCCTCAACTGGTAGTCAACTGGTCATTACAGTAATTGAGATCGCCATTTCGTTCGAAAGTAGAATCGGTAGCGATTTTTTAGCTAAAACTAAGACACTTAACAACATGGTCAATAATCCTCTTACTTTTTCACCCCCAAAAAATGCTTTATTTCAGGTATTTACAGTGGTTTTACCCCCTTGATAAATATTCAAATTGTCAACAGGTCAATTTTGGTGCGTTTCAATGTGAAAAATTCTTAGAACGTACCTAGCCCTGGTGACCGGGCTCGAAGAGAAGCAAACATCGATCAAGGCTCGCGTTTCGAACTCCATTTTGTTAACTCTTCTCTTACGCTTGTACCGATTAACTCGAAGGCACGTATCTCCGAGAGGCGACTCGCTCAAAGCTCGTAGGTAATCCAGTGTCAAGAATGATTTTCAAACTGCCCAAAAATCAAGTTGAACTTAGATTCGCGTACGTATGCGGAGCAGACGTCGAGCTGCGGACAAATGCAGTGCGATGAACACTGTTTTCGTGACAAAAAGAGAAACCGGAATGTGCAGAGTGGTCTACGTCGAACGACGAAACTTCGTGGGAAGTTTTACGGTGAAGGTGACTTTTCGATAAAACAGTTGCTTTTCTCTCTTGGTGGTTCAGTCGAGAAACCTTTGATTGTTCCTAACTCGAAGGGTTACTCTTGTCCTAGTAAATCCCACGACAGAAAAGAACAATTTGTGTGTCGATGTGGATAAGTGGTTTGAAAAGTTCCTTCGAGATCAGCTGAGGATTAATCGTCGTCCAGCGACGATTGTAAATGAGAGCTCAACGCTTGATCGAACGTCAAAAATGGAGATTAAATAATCCAAACGGGATTTCAGTAGAAACCACGAACGTATCGATGCTTTTTCAATATCACCCTGGCCGAGGAGCGCATCTTCTCTCCGAAAGAGCTCAACGCTAGGCGAGCGATGAAGAAGATACTCATCTCTGACGTAACGAGCTAAGAATTTATTATTCGACGATCACCGTTCGTGACAGCGATCAGGAATCGTTGGATCCTTCGATCGATGAAGCTGAAGTCGAAATCGAAGTAGAATCTGAGGAGCAAACGCGTGTTCCACGGACCAGCCGGGAAATCAGACTGACGATCCAACAGGCGTAGCCACACGGCCTGACCCATCGATGCCCTTTCGATCCTTTGAATAATTAACAAACGCACCGCGACTTTGCGCGATTATTATATCTATACACCCCCCCTGCGAGTGTATAAGGAAACGCGTTTCTCCACGATCGATCTCCGGACTATAGAAAGCAAAGAACGCGTGGTGGAAGGAACAATCCAACCGGAAGTAGGGGTCTAACAACGCTATAAACGTGATTGTACACGTACTACGCCGTGGATCAAGTTACGCAGCGTGTATAGGCCGCTTTTACGTATCTAATGGAAAAGGTACACGTGTACGAGCGTTTATGACGATAAAAAATGATAGATATTTCGTTCACGAGTTATAGTAGTCCCTATTGTTCGCGAAATCATCCTCATCAACACCTGACACTGCATCGACGAAACAAACGTTGCAAGAAGCTAATCATACTTCAAACATGGGAAAACGAAGCTTAAAAATATGAAGAAACATTACGAACTGCTTAAATTCGGGGAAACTAAATTTCGATATCAAAGAAGAGACAATACACCGTCGAAGGAAGCAGACAGGTCATCTTGTTGCATAATAATGCAAGGCCATACACTGCAAGATCAACAAAGAGTGTCATATATGCATCCCAAACGTGGCAACGACAGATTGACATCGGTTTCGATCTCTTCAACGCCACCTTACAGATTTACATTTTAAAACAGCTGAGATGACATCGATAAAAATATCAAATTTATCACTTAAAATCCCCAATGTTCTCCCATTATTATAGAAAGCAATGGAGATTATTTTTAGTGAACAAAAATAATAAAAATTTGATTTCACTTCTAACTATAACTCTTCTAACGCTCAGAATTCTAATATCTATTTAATATCATATTTTTTTAGTTAGAACGTAAATGCAAAAAGTTTTGCAAGACAGCTGCTTGGAAAGTTGACCCTGAATAATGTTAACGTGGTCAAGACACAAGAAATGACAAGTGCGATACTGAATTATTAAACTCGTTTTACACTCTAAAATGTTAGCTAATATCGAGGACATTTCTTCGCAAAAATGCTTCTAAGTTGATGAAATTAGAAACGATCTTCGATCTCAGCCAATTTCTTTATTATAACTGTTTATTAGAATATTTAGTATGATATTGGAACGTGTTGATCAACAACTGAAACTCAGTGACTAAACGACTGTGAATTTTTATTCGAATAAAAATTTTTCTAATCCCTATATTATCTTGCTTTACTTGGTTCATGAAACAGAAAAGGTAATGCATGGTTGCCCTAACGATTCCAATTACTTTCTGCAGCCACGGTTTCTTTTTCCTCCGTTTCGCGGTTCATTGGAGCATTGATATTGCTCTCACATTTATGGTAAATGATGTATATACGTATGTTCAATTGGGGACGATGCGTCAGTATTTCTCCGCCATCTTCTTTATTATTGCTCGCTTTTGGGCGATCGTGCCTTACAATTCACGTCCTCTTTAAACACGGCCTCTTATTGATGCGCAGCACGAGAGGAACGGTCGACCATTTGGACCCGTGCCAGGCAATCCGATTCGGGGTTGCATGTACATATTTTCCGCGAAATGGCCAACCGGTTAATAGAAAGACGCATTCCGCTTCCGTGAGGAGAGCGCGAAATGTCTATCGAAGATTCAAAACGTTCCAGATAGAACACCTTTCGATCCAGACGATTCGAAACTGTTCATCGTTGCTACGTCGATCGTGATTCAATGTTTATTTTAACACTTTACCGACCGATAGCGGTTGATTAATCGCCTATCGGTCGGTAAGCGTTGGTCGGTAAAAAAGTTGATTAATACGCTATCGGTCGGTAAGCGTTGACCGGTAAAAAAGTCGATTAATAGGCTATCGGTCGGTAATGTGTTAAAAGAAAGTAAATTGAATTGTTGGATCAGAAAAAAAACAATTGAAAAGCACGTTGCACCAAGGATAGACTATCCAGCAGTTGTTGTTGCGATAAAACTGATAACTTTGAACTTGATCCAGCCGTGAGTCGTAAATTTCTAATACACTTGAAAGGAATTAATTAAATTCTTCTATTAATCTTGGTATAATTCGTAAGAAAACGCATATACGCAAATGACTATGATCAGTCTTTATCTTATACCACCTGAAGGCCATATGAATGTTGTAAAACTTGTACCATGTCCTTACAATGTCAATAATCCACAACGATATGACGTATACCGTGCATTATTGAAATGCAGCAGGTGTGCATCGTTGCAAACGCGTTTCGAAGGCCGCGAAGCAAAAATACAACAATAAGACACGCGGTTATTATCTGGTACATTATACGAAACATCGACAAATACGTAAATACATAGATAGCGATGCATACATGATAACGTACATGTAGCATAAGAGTTTGCTAATATTTTTGCGTAATTACAAATGCATACAAGGTGTTCAAGAATATAAATTTTTTACCTGAGGCTTCGTTAAAAAGTTATTAAAAAATTAATTTCATATCGTTCTGGAAAAATTATTTTTGGTTGAAGGGGTCAATTACAATCACTTTTGGTGAACAGACGTACCATCGAAATCCTACCGACTTTCGAGAAAAAAATTCGAGAAAGTGAAATTTTTCGGTGAAATTGAAAAGTTTCAAATCATACTAAAAAAATTATAATTAGTTACAGGGGTCAATTACAAGTATTTTTGGTGGATAGACATACCCTCGAAATCCTTTACACTTTCGAGAAAAAAATTCGAGAAAGTGAAATTTTTCGGTGAAATTGGAAAGTGTCAAATCATTCTGGAAAAATTATTTTCAACTGCGGGGGTCAATTACAATCACTTTTGGTGAACAGATATACCATCGAAATCCTACTGACTTTCGAGAAAAAAATTCGAGAAGGTGAAATTTTTCGGTGAAATTGAAAAGTTTCAAATCATTCTGGAAAAATTATAATTAGTTACAAGGGTCAATTACAAGTATTTTTGGTGAATAGACCTACCCCCGAAATCCCACCCACTCTCGAGAAAAAAATTCGAGAAGGTGGAGAAATTGCAGTTCGACAGCCACAACTTTGAACGTTAATAACTTTTCAACGAAGCCTCAATCAACAAATTGGTATTCTTGATTTTCGCCTTATTTTGGACCCTAGAATCTATCATTAAAGTTTTTTCCAGGAATGACCGAACACTGAAAAAAAAAAATTTCAAATTCTTCTAGAAAAATTATTTTCTGTTGCAGGGGTCGATTACAATCATTTTTGGTCAATAGCCATACCCCCGAAATCCTGCGCATTTTCGGAGAAAAATTTATGTTAAAATTACATATTAATCTCTCTGGAAAAACGGAGGCTATAAATGAATATTGTTGATTTCATGCATAATGATGACTCGAATGTGAATTATTTAAGAGAGAACTTGAAATATGCAAGACGCAGGACGCAGAACGCAAAACAGGAGCGTATATCTTCGAGACGATTAAATTTATTCGTGATAAGGTAAAGGAAATAAAAATAAACGAGAAACACGAATATCGGGATTCGGATTTTGAAATTCGACGCTCGAAGACAATCGAATTCAGCCCGATCGCATACATGTGCAATTATGCAAATGTAATTGTATGCATTTCCTCCGTGTTGCTTGCGTTTGCATGTTTTCACTTGCTTTGCCCGTAAACAGATGGACATCCGATTACGCGGTTGCACGATAGCTATTCGTCAGAGTTTGAACGCCCACTTGGTGGATCGTGAATGCAAACAACAAAAGAAAGAGGTATTTTTATTCGCCAAAAATGATTTGAAATTAACCAAATTAACAACTTTTTCACTATTGTTATAATGCCTACATATTCTTCGTCAAAATACGCGTTGTTTGCCGCCTCAAACATTAAAATCCTTCAATCCGTTCAGAAGTTATGGCATTTTAAAGATTCGCATGGAATTTTCGGGCAACATAAATTACATTTTCGATTAGGAATTTTTTTCTCGAAAGTGGGTAGGATTTTGAAGGTATGTCTATTCACCAAAAATGATTGTAATTGACCCTCGCAACTAAAAATAATTTTTTCAGAATGATTTGAAATTTTTCAATTTCACCGAAAAATGTCACCTTCTCGAATTTTTTTTTAGAAAATGGGTGGGATTTCGGGGGTAGGTCTATTCACCAAAAGTTATTGCAATTGACCCCCGCAACCAAATATATTTTTTTTAAAACGATTTGGAAAATTTTTTTTTCGTTGGAAAATGTCATCTATCCGAATTTTTTTCTCGAAAGTCGATAGGATTTCGGTGGTATGTCTATTCACAAAAAATGCTTGCAATGGACCCCTGCAGCCGAATATAATTTTTCCAGAACGATTTGAAATTTTTTAATAACTTTTTAACGAAGAAATATTCTTGATTTTTGTTTTATTTTGGCCTCCAGAATCTCCCATTAAAATTTTTCCCAGGAACACTGTATATTTATTGAAAGAATTCAGAATCAATAGGACATTGCGACGTAGAGTCTTGAATGATTGAAAAGTATATGAAGTTTGCTAAACCAACCAACACGAATTTCCTATAACTTTGTTTTTCTATATATAACATATCCGCCATTATCTTATGTCGACAATTAGTTTTCGTTCTTTCTCGTAACAAAGTATGAAAGAAAACTTTTCGATGGCCGTGTGCCACCAATGGATGTCGCCACAATGAATAGAAAGTGGCCGTGTGAATCATAGGTGATCAGGATATGGTAATTTTATTAGACATATTTGATTATGCATCGATTATAACTATAAACCGGTTTTTCGACGCTCGTGTGTCAGCCCACTAATAAAATTGAGTAAGAAGCGAGTTACATAAAAAATTTCCATATGTTTACGATCACAGATAAATGCAAAACAAGCGTATTAGCATTTATCAATATTTTTCAATCTACTGACACACTGGACTTTGTATATATTGTAATAAGATAATTGCAATTTACACTGCTTTGGAAAGAAAAACTCCTTATAATATTTCTCCTAAATCTGTGCTAATTTCAAAAGCAAAAAACAACGTATTACATTTTCTCGAAGATTTAAAAGTCTTCAGAGCATTAATCTGAAAGTTCTGTAATGAAATTTGAAAAGAAATCTTTATTTAATATTTGAATATATATATATACACATGCAAAATATGTACAAGGATATAATTGGGGGGCTAAATCGTGTATGTACAAATCCGCTGCAAGTTTCAAATTGATTCTTTTCTATATAGTATAATAACAAAATGTCAAAATTAAAGAAAAGACTAAAAAAAATGAAACTCTAGATTAGAGTATCCTCTTAATACCTCTTGTGACCTGTCGTTAATAAAAATTTCGAGAAACTATAATTGTCGAAATTAATGAAACTTAACTTAGGAAAAAAAAGTCCCTAAAATACCCTTTTAAGAGCTCAGAGATCAGTAAACCGAGTTTCAGTAAACAGAATCTCAGCGTAACGTTTCCCACGAATTCGTTTTAAAGATTCAAACGTAATTTATTGCTCCGCCTAATGCATAAACCATGAAACGGGTCACGCAATATCTCCGTGTCAAATCTCGGGTCTCTTTGAATATTTAGAAACAGTAGGATCTTTCCATTCCGAGGGGCAACGAATTTCTGACGAACGCGTTACGTTATCGATACTGATGGAAGTTTGTCACACATCCCGTGCGCGTGTGAGTATGCGCAGAGGAGTGTGCGCGCGCATGAGCGTTGCGTCGCTTTCCAGCGAGATTGTTGTGTGGTCGTCGATGCGTTGTATTCTTCTGTATTGTTCATTATTATTAATATATATATGTATCCAACAATCCTAACAGATACAAGAATCGAAGAATTAATTATCGAAGGGTGGGGGAGTTGGTCTACGGTTGCAGAGGAAAGACGGAAGAGGATGTGGGTCGTTTGCATTCATCTTTCTTTCAACGGCTAAGGTTTTTCACGGTACTTTACACGCTTTTCAGCGACGACGGTTAAACGGGCATAGACGAAGAGGAGTCGTGCTTTCGTCATACGTAATTAACTTTCAAACACGTGCAGGGTTATAGGTGGATGTTCGAATGCACGCGTGAAAGAGAGAAGGTCCACCGAGGTTTTTTGTTTATCGTGAAAAAATCACTTACGCTCGAGATTTTTATGCGTCGTCTCGTCGCTTTACACGGCGGTCTCTGCTGAAAGAATAAAAAACCTGGTGATTTTCATCGCACTCGCGCTGACCGTACATGTACCCATTGGCTGTTTAATTTGCATGCAGAGCTGAATTTATTCCGAGCTGATCCGTCGATCGATTCTGTCGAAACCAGTCGATTATACACGGCGCTCTCGTAATCGAGAAAACAATGCCCAAAGGAATATTATACCAACTCCGAAACGCGACTACAAAGTACGGTGGACCTTATTCATCGATTTTCATTAAAAAAAAAAAATAAAATAGTAATCGAAATAATCGAAATGTTCGCTCTTGTTAATTTATCACTGCGACAATTCAGGCGAGAAAGAAATTATTTACCCAACAGTCTCCTAAGCGAGAACGGAAATTAAATTAAACTGAATTTATCGCGAACGACTATTGCTTTCAAAATACTATCTATCCTTAAGATTATCGGTTTTTTCACGTCGATAAGGACACGATAAATTATCTCGATAAAGATTATAAACTAAAAACGTCAAATGTTGATTGATCTAGATTAATCTTTCGTTTTTTTTTTATTTTTATTGCGACGTACATCGTCGTGGAAGTTTACAAATGATAAAATTGCTTTATCGATAATTAAATTATCATCGTTTATTTGAAATTGTTAAACAGAGTGTCCACAAGTGTATTTAAAATTATTAGTGGTACCACGTGTTTTGTACAATAATTAAACAGCGTTAGGAAACACGTTAATTTTGGTGGACTTTATCTTTGAAAAGATGGAAGCGTTTCCGGATGTTGGAATGGTCAATTACCCGATTTCAACACTTCGATTAAAATCAAATATACGGTACGTGAATTTCCATAATGTTTTATCATTTTGCATATAAAAATTATATAATCGTTGTTTCTCTCCACAAATAGATATATAATAATAATAGATAAGATATAAATCAACAGAATGTTAATAGCACTAATAACGTAGTGTCTCGAGGCATTCGAGATTACGTAAGAGCGATTAAATTAATGAAAAACAATGCTTCCCAAGTGCTTGGAATTGTAATATCGTGCCGATGACGAGAATAAAATCTCAAAGGTCTTCGAGCCCGTCGCGTAGTACTCGTCGAAAGCCAATTTTATTCCAATGAATCATCAATTGAATGAATCAAGCGACAAGTCGCGCGTACTATTGCGGGATCAGTGACATTATCAGGAACTAACATAAGTCATTATCGAGCTGACATTGAACGTTCCGAAAGAAATCGTTTCCGGTCGCTTCATCGTAACGTGGCGTCAAGTATTTCCAATAAAGCGTACAATATCCCGAGAAACAGGTTGTCCCTTAGCTATATTTCTCTACAGATGGATACATGTATCGAACACGTGCCAGTACTCGACCTCTATAAACCGTTCGATATTTCATCTCCAAGTTTTCAACGAGCATCGTTCAACGGGATCACTTCCCGAAACCATCTTCCTTCGACTGTTCTGCGTACCTTCTCGTCTATTTCGTACACTGTCACACGAAAATAAGCCTACTCGTTGATCAGAAACAATAAATCGAGCCATAGGAGCACGCCTCGTTTATATCATCTACAGGAAGTTCGGACAACCCTGGGGAAAATTCTAATGGGAGATTCTAGAGGCCAAAATAAGACGAAAATCAAGAATATCAATTTCTCAATTGAGGCTTCGTTAAAAAGTTATTAACGTTTAAAGTTGTGGCTGTCGAACTGCAATTTGACCACCTACTTGAATTTTTTTCTCGAAAATGCGCAGGATTTCGAGGGTATGTCTGTTCACCAAAAATGATTATACTTGACTCCCGTAACCGAAAATAATTTTTTTAGAACGATTTGAAAAATTTTATTTTTGCCGAAAAATTTACAACTTCTCGAATTTTTTTCTAGAAACTGGGTAGGAATTTGGGGATATGTCTATTGACCAAAAATGCTTGCAATGGGCCCCTGCAGCCGAGTATAATTTTATTAAAACGATTTGAAATTTTTAAATTTTGTCAAAAACTTTCACACCTTCTCGAATTTTTTTCTCGAAAGGGGGTAGAAATTCGAGGGTATGTCTATTGACTAAAAATGCTTGCAATAGACCCCTGCATCCGAATATAATTTTATTAGAACGATTTGAAATTTTTTTATTTTGTCAAAAACTTTCACACTTTCTCGAATTTTTTTCTCGAAACTGAGTAGGATTTCGAAGGTATGACTAATGATAGAAAATGATTGTAATTGACCCCTGCAACCGAAAATAATTTTTTTAGCAAGATTCGAGAAATTTTTTTTTCGCCGAAAAATTTCCAACTTCTCGAATTTTTTTCTAGAAACTGGGTAGGAATTCGGGGGTATGTCTATTGACCAAAAATGCTTGCAATGGACCACTGTAACTAATTATAATTTTTTTAGTATGATTTGAAACTTTTTAATTTTGCCAAAACTTTCACACTTTCTCGAATTTTTTTCTCGAAACTGAGTAGGATTTCGAAGGTATGACTAATGATAGAAAATGATTGTAATTGACCCCTGCAACCGAAAATAATTTTTTTAGAACGATTCGAAAAATTTTTTTTCCGCCGAAAAATTAAGGCACCTACACACTGTCGATTTTTCTTAAAAATAGTTTTTCATTTTTAGTAATTTTATTTGACGTCCTATAGAAAAGTTGTCTAATAGTTTTTTATAGGTACCCATGAGCTCTACTTCAGAAAAAAGTTTCATTGAAATATGTTCACTATTGTAGGAGTTATGGACGTTTGAAAATTGGACCATTTTTATGTGGTTTTTCTAACTTTACGGGGCGAAGGAACAACTTTGTCACTATTATTATAATTCCTACATATTTGTTGTCAAAATACGCGTTGTTTGCCGCTTCGAACATCAAAATCCTTCAATCCGTTCAGAAGTTATGGCATTTTAAAGATTCGCATGGAATTTTCGGGCAACATAAATTACATTTTCGATTAGGAATTTTTTTCTCGGAAATGGGTAGGATTTCGTGGATATGTGTAATGACCAAAAATGATTGTAATCGACCCCTGCGACCGAAAATTATTTTTTTTAGAACGATTTGGAAAATTTTTTTTTCGCGGAAAAATTTCATCTTCCCGAATTTTTTTCTCGAAAATGGGTAGGATTTTGAAAGTATGTCTATTGACCAAAAATGATTGTAATAGACCTCTGTAGCTAAAAATAATTTTTTCAGAACGATTTGAAAAATTTTTTAATAACTTTTTAACGAAGCCTCAGTCAAGAAATTAATTAATTAATATTCTTGATTTTCGTCTTAATTTGGCTTCTAGAATCCCCCATTAAAATTTTCCTTAGGGGTGGCTGAACACTCTGTATATTGACGTAGATTGGTGGGTTTTTTTCTTTTATCTTTTGCAATATCTTTGGTTTTGTAATATGCTGACACGTTTCCTTGATATAAATGACCAAAGTGAACTTATATTTAGAGGTAAATTAAAGAAAAATGCGTGTACACATAATAGACAACGCGTACTAAAACAAAACAATATATGTTACGCGACACCTATCGACATTGAAAGCTATTGTATCGATAACGACGATAATGTCATCGATCATCGATCATCTATCACGATACTTGCACAAGTAAAATATGCAATTTAATAGAAACTAAACAAAATTTGCCAAATTCAGAAGATTCCTCAAATTTCAGCCTGATTAGATGAATATTTTCGTTAATATATGATAAAACCGATCCTTATAAAAAATAAAATACAATATCCAGGCTCATTAGTGGACAAACAATTAAAAATGTCCACGTTTCAATGAAAAGCGTTGAATTAGGTTTTAATAAAAAATTAAACAAGTTTTGTGAAGACGATGGCTTTGTTTCTTTTTAGAACAGAAAAGTAATTAATAAAACAATTAACGTTATATGGAGACTAATGACGGCTTAGATATATGTTAAAAATTGAACTGTCTGATCGAATAAACGTCACGAATACATTACTGGTTGCTCTATCGATTATCTATTATCCGAATACAATTTAGCCCATTGCTACTAATGGTCTACCAGAGGTCGATGCCCTGCCATCGAATAAATATTTTCTGGTGTCGGCGCAGACGACGTTAATATGATTTATTCGCAGTTCAATTATGTATCAAAGGTCAACGAACTCATAAAAACTTACGAGCAACTTATTGACCTATAGAGTTCATTATACTCTCGGAGTTATTTCGTTATTTTCGCATCTTCGTGTCTTGCAAAGTCGCGAACCCGATGTCGCTGTAAAAGTGTTTAAACTTTTGATTGATCAGGCACGTGACCGCTTCGTTAGCCAGTGTTTTGATCAATCAATCCCCGACATCGTCGATTTTGCCAAACATCAGACATCTTTTAAAAGCGTTTGCAACCGGTGTTACGAGCGCGGTCTACGGATAATAGCGATTTTTGGAGCGAATCGCGTAATTCGTATCAAGTCTCCGTTCTAGCTGAAAAGCCGCGTGGAAAGTGCTCGAGATTAGAACAGTCGAGTCACCTAAAAATAGGCTGCGTTCGTCACGATTCATGCCTTGGTTTCGTTAATTGTGTTCTCGTACCTTTTGGCACGTGTTTACTTTTTTATTTAACGCTCCAAAATGTCTCTCGAGCTTTTATCCAAACAATAAAGGAGGAAAAGCAAGAAATAGCATATCAAATCCAAAGGAGGATGGCAAAACCTGATACCACGATCTCTAGAAAAATTAATTTGTAGAAGAAGCAAAAGACTTACGATCGAGAGATCCTTTTTACTCGAAGATCCAAACTCACAAAATTGATCGAGACACGCAGTAATTCGGGCGTTACTAATTTGTGTGGATGAATTGAACGTGCTGCAGTTGTGTATTAATATTATAACACGTCTTCTCCCTCTCGATGCTCGCTCAACAGTGACCAGAGTTTCACACACGTCACTCTTCGTGTCACACTCATCCCTCCATACAAAACATCACTCACTTCGTGTATCATTCTTTCTTGCACTCTGTGACAATCAGTACCATAATTTGATCCGAAAAACGAAAAGAAATCTGTATTCGAAGGATACCAAGAAATCTGTATTATCGAGTGATAAATTTCGCGAGTTGCTGTGGGTTTGATTCGATCGTTTCGGGTTGTTTTCTTTTTTAGAAGCATTTAAAGTACAGAGGAGAGTTCTGGCGAGACTATGTATAGCATGAGATTATCCGTGCAACCTTGCCTGCTCGCTGACCTCCTTACTTAATCAGCCGCAAGGGTTTCGCAACCTTTCTGTGCATGCATTTCTCTCGATCGCCGTGTTTATTTTCCTCCGCTGGCTCGAATCGCGTTACGGTTCCGCAACCGCAGAACTTTTTTTTTCCACCATCTTGGATCGCGAAATACGGTCGATAAGCGATTAATGGGAACATCTGGCAATAAACGCGATATCAATCGCGTGTGACAAAACCCTGTCGCGTTCCCTTTATCCGAACTATCGTCTCATCAAACCGGAAGCGAGCCATGATGGCCACTTTTGCGATATCCGATACTCGTGGCGTACTCGTCCATTCACCGCGATGGTTTCATTAACACGAAACCGCGTTTCCCTCTTTTTTTGCATCGCAATTAACGTGAAATCTTATACGGTTGAAAAAATGACAAAGTTCTGAACGTTAATATTGTTTGTCGCCATGATACTCCGGGCTGCGTTGTTGACACAATTATGAAACGTTGGAAGACAATTTTTAGCGCCCCAGGACCGTATAAAAAGAGTTTGTTTGGTGCCCTGGGGGCAGTTAACGGAGTATGGAACCTTTTGGGGGTAAATGGCACCGTTTTCTGAATGGAAATTCACTTACTTGATATAGTTAGAATATCTTCTCTTAGGAAGAGACTATACAGTAAATAATGCTTTTTAAAACGGTTTGTTTCGAAGATATTTATCTCTAACTCCATAAAGTGAGACCAACCCCATAAAAATGACCCAATTTTGAAACGATTGTAACTTCTTCGATAGGGAATGTACTCCATTGAATTTTAGTGTGATGGTAGAGCTCATGGGTCCTATTCTGCGCGTAAAGTCGGGATTACATACATCGTGAGAACTGGTTCAAGCTTGTGCTTTGATATCACCTCGTTCCGACCGGAGAGATTTCGCTGGAAAGGACCAAATTAGGCCACGCGGACCTAGAGCCTAGAGCGACACGTTACGTAACACAACCCGAAAGAAATCGATTCGTGACATCGCATTCAATTCCGTTGTCGACGTATCTCGTTTATATCATATACATGGTGCTCGGGTCAACCCTGGGAAAAATTCTCATGGGAGATTCTAGAGGCCAAAATAAGACGAAAATCAAGAATATCAATTTCTTAATCGAGGCTTCGTTAAAAAGTTATTAACGTTCAAAGTTGTGGCTGTCGAACTGCAATTTGACCACCTTCTCGAATTTTTTTCTCGAAAATACGCAGCATTTCGGGGGTATGTCTGTTCAACAAAAATGATTATACTAGACTCCCGTAACCGAAAATAATTTTTTTAGAACGATTTGAAAAATTTTTTTTTTACCAAACAATTTACAACTTCTCGAATTTTTTTCTAGAAAGGGGGCAGGATTTCGTAAATATGTCTAATGACCAAAAATGATTGTAATTGACCCCTGTAACTAATTATAATTTTTTTAGTATGATTTGAAACTTTTTAATTTTGCCGAAAAATTGCACACATTCTCGAATTTTTTTCTCGAAAGTGGGTAGGATTTCGTAAATATGTCTAATGACCAAAAATGATTGTAATTGACCCCTGTAACTAATTATAATTTTTTTAGTATGATTTGAAACTTTTTAATTTTGTCAAAAACTTTCACACCTTCTCGAATTTTTTTCTCAAAAGGGGATAGGAATTCGAGGGTATGTCTATTGACCAAAAATACTTGTAATTGACCCTTGTAACTAATTATAATTTTTTTAGTATGATTTGAAACTTTTTAATTTTGTCAAAAACTTTCACACCTTCTCGAATTTTTTTCTCAAAAGGGGATAGGAATTCGAGGGTATGTCTATTCACCAAAAATACTTGTAATTGACCCTTGTAACTAATTATAATTTTTTTAGTATGATTTGAAACTTTTTAATTTTGCCAAAAATTGCACACTTTCTCGAATTTTTTTCTTGAAACTGAGTAGGAATTCGAAGGTACGACTAATGATAAAAAATGATTGTAATTGACCCGTGCAACCGAAAATAATTTTTTTGGAACGATTCGAAAAATTTTTTTTTCACCGAAAAATTAAGGCACCTACACACTGTCGATTTTTCTTAAAAATTGTTTTTCATTTTTAGTAATTCCATTTGACGTCCTATAGAAAAGTTGTCTAATAGTTTTTTGTAGGTGCCCATGGGTTCTACTTCAGAAAAAAGTTTCATTGAAATATGTTCACTATTGTAAGACTTATGGCAGGTGAAGATGGGGCATTGTTTTATTATTCTTCTAATTTTGTTTAGAAATTATGATTACTCGTTCTTGAATTTAGTTGGTTATTGGTACATTTATCGTACGCGTTGAGAGCGAAATTCTAGCACGAATAGAAATTCTATCCAGCCTCTCGCCGTGGGGTTAGAACGAGAGAACGTTTAACCTCGAACGAAATCGAGTCGAAGGCATCGTTAATCAATCGTGTTTTGTAATTCCAGCAATTTTGGTAGCAGTCACGCGCGCTACACCGGTTCGACGATTGGAAAGAGGGAGAAACGATGGAGTTACATCGATGATGGTATAAGCGGTGCTAAATAACAACCGTGCGTGCGGGCACGCTATGAAAACGAATGGGCAGTTGCAGCTGCCGACTTCCACGACCGCGACTCGTTCGCCAGGTCGTCGTTCTACGAGGTTGACTATACGATCGAGTTTAGCGGTACTTCTACCAGAGTCAGCGCCTTATTAAACCACGTGCCTCGCACTGCAACCCGACAGTTTTGGCTCTTTCTTCTCTTTGACAATCCACAGCAACGCCAAGCAAAATATAATTCGATCAATCATTTATAATACAAAAAAAGTAATAAAAAAGGGCTTAAGAAGTAAGACCACTGTAAAAATCTGAAATAAAGCATTTTTTTTTTTTGTGGTTTGAAAAGTAAGAGGATAATAGTATTCAAGAATGTTATTAACCATGTTAAGTGCAGTATTTTTGGATAAATATTTTTTTTTAGCACTTAACAATATGGTTAATAATATTCTTAAGTATTATTATTCTTTTACTTTTCCATCCATTCAAAAACAAAAATTGCAAGAACACGATTTATTTCAGGTTTTTACCAGTGGTTTTAACCCTTAAAAAGGCTCGAAAAATAATTGTTTAAAAATATCATTTTTATAGGTAAATTAAAAGCAATTCAATTCAAATTTTTAGTCCGCCATTAAATTTTCGATCGAAAAAGTAGTTAAATTGATCGAACGTGAAGTTTACAGTTTCGACCTATTGATTTTGCAAATTGTAATTTCACGGCGAATTATCATAATAAGAAAAATAACGAATGGTTATATCATTGAACGAGATAATGAATATTTCAAACATACTTCAGCGCGTGGCCTATGCTAAACATTAAATTATGCTATAGATACAGAGATACCACTATCACTTTTAAATATTAGAACCAGCAATACTGATCATTGTAATAATAATGATTGCGTTATTATTTCTCGTTAACACGTTGATCGCCTTTTTTTTCTTATTTTAAGATTATAATGCTCTGATTGCGGATGTTAGAAATTTGACATGATATGCTACTTTAAAAAATGTTGCTTTCTCTAATTACTGTTACGTATATTTAATTTAGTTTACGTACAATTTCAGTACAATTTAATTTAGTTTAATCTATTTAGGATCAAATTTAATGGGAATATATCTTCAAAATACAAACTGTTAATATAAAAAGAATTTAAAATTTTAAACGCTGTTCAAACGGAATAAAAAAATATTAAACAAACAGTGGAAATGTCTCGTTGAAAAGCGTTGATCTGCAATTTATTTATAATTGTTGGTTGAATTTTTTCATATCTCGTGCATTAATTATTGCAAGAATGATTATCTAGGCGTTGAAATGGGAAAATCCCAGTTTCTTGCATTATTTCCGATATTGAATCGGTTTATTAGCGGAAAATGTTAAACTTGAATGGAACAGATTGTCAATGACATTTCTCTGGGCACTAACAACTTCACAATTACTTGTTAACTATGTACCATAATGTGCCTAATGAGTTGGGAAATTAGAAAAAGTACTGAACAGAATACTGTTTCCTGACTTAAATTCGAATTGTAAGTTTTGTGTTTGAATAAATAATTTAGTATCGTTTATTTTGCATAGAAAATCTTGTATGCAAATTGTATGTAAGATACAATATTCATTAATATTAACAATGTTTAAATAAATAATTTAGTATCTTTTATTTTGCATAGAAAATTGTATGTAAGATACAATATTCATTAATATTAACAAGCTTTGCAATTGCAGAAGAAAGAAGCATATGAGCGAAAAGAATGCTTCTCGTACACTTCACTTGCTATTAAAAACATCTCTAATCTCTAATCTCTAATCGTCTATCGTAGGAAAAATGGAACGAGAGAAACAGACGAATGAGATCGACGGTCGAACATCTCTGGCTGTTAAAATTCATGAACAGAAGATGACAAAGGTCAATTATTAATTGCGTAATTGTATCCAATAGAGCTAAATCATGATGCATATAGTAGCCTCCGCGTACACAATACGTGTACTATAATCAAGCAATTTCTGAACAGGATAGATATTCTGTGGCTTCCTTGAAATCAACTAATTACCCACCTCACATGTGTTAAATGTCATTGAAGATGATGAGTGTCTATATTATGATTTAATCATCCTAAAATAACGCGAATTTTCTACTACTTCTGAGCAAAATCCACCTGTTTCTGCAGAACCGTTTCAGAAACGATTAAAGTTAGTTTCATCGATTGGTAACCTGATAAATGTAAGTTTCGAGTGTCCAGTTGATATCAAGTATGATCGAACAATGTGAAATACGAATATTACCAGAAACCAGAGATGGATAGAATTCTTATACAACATTTGAAACAAAGAATTACTGAAAAGTTTGAGTCGCGTTTTGAAACGATTAAGAGATCCCCCTGGGGGGATTTAATGGCGGATTCTAGAGGCCAAAATAAGACAAAAATGAAGAATACCAATTTGTTGATGGAAGCTTCGTTAAAAAGTTATTAACGTTCAAAGTTGTGGCTGTCGAACGACAATTTATCCACCTTCTCGAATTTTTTTCTCGAAAATGGTTAGGATTTCAGGGGTATGTCTATTCACCAAAATTGATTGCAATTAACCCCCGCAATCGAGAATAATTTTTTTAGAACAATTTGAAAATTTTTTTTCCGTTGAAAAATTTCACCCATTCTCGAATTTTTTTCTCGAAAATGCGCAAGATTTCGGGGGTATGTCTATTCACCAAAAATGACTGTAATCGAACCCTACAACCGAAAATAATTTTTCCACAATGATTTGCAATTTTTTAATTTTCTCCAATAATTTCACACCTTCTCTATTTTTTTTCTCGAAAGTGGGCAGGATTTCGTGGGTATGTCTAATGACAAAAACTGATTGTAATTGACCCCCGCAACAGAAAATAATTTTTCCAGAACGATTTAAAATTTTTGAATTTAATTGTTAATAACTTTTTAACGAAGCTTCCATCAACAAATTGGTATTCTTGATTTTTGTCTTATTTTGGCCTCTAGAATCCGCCTGTATATCTACTTTTTCTTGTACTTATAGGAATGTTAAATGAAACTTTGCGACAGTGGTTACTATATTGTTCTCTTTCTGTTATTGTAGGGTAATTAAATCTAGTGATATTTTTTATTTTCATGACAACCGATTAATAAACTACCGGTCGGTAAAGAGTTAAGGCGTAGCCATTTTGTGGAAATGTCACACACAGGGAATACTTGTACATTTGTCACTCGGTTTTGTTCGTCGCTTGACTATCCGTCCTTCAAACAGAATTTGTCGTATACGTTCCGGAATTAACGTAAAGACAAAAAGCATTGCAAACAAGGGGGATTCGTAAACCGATAAGATGGGCGAAAGATGCGCCCGGCGTCGACCTCTGTATGTTACGATGTAACTTCGGGTGACCTAAATAAAGACAAACGCCAGGCATCGGAACGAAGGACTGGAGAAGAAAAAAACCGCTCGAACTCTATTCAACCGTGCGATAAGCCACGCTTTTCGACCTTCTCTTCGCGTTCCCTTTATCGACACTCTACTTAAACGGGCGACAAAAAAAAAGAAGAAGCTTCTGTTTACCTTTTTATCGACGCGAATTTCGATCCCGAGGTATAAATACTGCGTTCAACGATAATAAATCTCCCCCTCCAGATTACGAAAGCAAACGCGGTAATAAATACGAAATTAAAATCCGTGAATCCGTGAATTCGTCGCCGATAACACTTAATTTGCGATTCGCGTGGGCCGCTGATTATACGTTACTTCCGGTTCACGCACAATTTTCGCTAACCGCGGATAAATGCTTTCCCCAGCTTTTCAATAATATTTATTTTCTTAAATCTGTGTCTAACATTTTTACATTCCTGTAAAATATCACGGAATATTATTTGCTCTACTAGGTATCGATTAGGTGTTTCTTTAACGTAATTTTATTAACTTTCCAGAGCGTATAGATTAATTATAAATATTCTGCACAACCTTAGTGTATAGTCTCTTCAGAACATTCTGTTTAATTATAAAAAAAATATAGTTGGTCAATATCGACGCTTTTATAAGAAATTTTAATCAATTTTATTTAGAAACAGCATCGATGAAAAATGTAACCTCAAAGATCGATATTTCATCTCGATCAAAGAATTTTCTATCAGCGGATAACTCGTTTCTTTCATATACTTTTTAATCTTTGTAAATAACAACGACCTCCCAAGATATGATAAGAGATATATGTATTTGAGATCGCTATTATTGTTTGTTATGTAATCACGTACTTTTCCTTTACGCGACATCGTACCCCCAAGAAAAACAAAAACATTGACTTGCACTCACGGAGCTCGTAAAAAACATTCTACACTATTTTCTGAACAAACACAAACGGATCTTTGTATCCTAACAGAGAGATTTTTGTTCGAGCATCAACGTAAGAACTAGATATTTTGCATATATGCTGCATAAATTGCTAAGTCGACCTATGACCATTCGAAGCATCCACTTATAAAAAGATCTAGCCACGCTTTTTTAAAACAATTCAGGACACTCTGTATACGTATACACGAACACTATAAGTGTTCATACACTCTTGAAGAATAAAACCCACTTGATCAACAAATTTTACTGTTCATTATTTATTGTATCAATATATTACATATTTAAAATTTGCAGTTCAAGTAAACCGGGAAATTTCCTTTAACAATGATTTTAATAATAATAATAATAAACTTTTTATTCCATAAAAAATTGCTTTAATATTTTCGAATATCCATGTAACGTTGCCTCAATTAATTTAACACAAATGGTATGAAAATTAAACAAAACAGACAACATATATTTTCCGTAAACAAAAATTTGTATTTACGAAAGTATGAATGAAAATAGAAATTAATTTTTAAAAACAAAAGTAAAAGAAAATGGCTATTCCGTTACCTCTTTGAGCGACGTAACTTGGAATCCTCCCGCGAATAAAATCCTTGTACGAAGCACAGCATTATAGGTTTTTTCAGAGAAGCGGTGACTTCCCCCATGCACTTTTATTATACGTTGTATTTCCTCCAAGAAACTTCTCGTTATCTTTTCGCCGGCTTTTTTTTCTCGCCAACCGCTAAGGCCCCGAAGAGTGAACTTATCCTTCTCTAGACTTAAGGTTAGTATCCATGGCACGTCATCGAAGGCACTAATTAAGTATTCGTCGTGCGTATTTTGGACAGACGCGATCTTAACGCAGTCTCGTTTTCAGACGTGCGTTGTTCGGCGTCGATAAAGAAAAAAAAAGGAAACATTCGATAATGTATCGATCGGGAACAAAAGAACTTTTTTCGTGGATTCGTTCTTCACGTGTTAGTACGACTGCTTCGACAGCCGCGTGAAAAACGCACAATTCGCGGTGCACCGTTTGCCATTGTCAAGGGTTGCGATACGACCCTTAAGGGTATCGCCATACGGTTGCCAGGCCAACAACCACGATATAAAGAAGAAAACACAGTCCCTCTGTCGTTTACTTGCGATTGGAAGGAGAATACGACACTGGCAGCTTATCGATTTTCCTCGTTTGCCATTCGTTTGCAATATGCATCGATATCGTGCATACAACGAGTTTCCTCTTCGAGGATTTCAGTCGTGTCGAACAAGTAACACAAAATTGGAAGATACGCGACGATAAAATAACTAACGAAGACGGATGATGTCCTTAACTTTTTAGAAGCGATTTCTTTTCCAGGATCGAACGATACCGTTCACCGACAGGCTACTTTCTTCGCTTCTCACTTCATTCTTCCGTAAACAAGAGGAGAAAGATTCCCAGGGAATTGGCGGCAGTTCTGATTTCGCTGGAGCACGTATCCAACGTGGATGGCGAATGACGGTGCCGTTGGATCATAACAATCGTTATCGCACTCGCGCATCACATCTCGTTTCTCGTTTCGAAATGAAGCATCCAGTATGATCGGGAAAGGCTTATCGTGGAGTGGGAAGTGGCGCGCGCGCGCGCGCGTGTCGAAAGAATAAACGTGCAGCGATCGTTCACCGGCGACGATGTATCGCGATCGATCGTAACGATCTTTTTTCGCGTGCTGGAACGACGCACCGACTACGACGATCAAAATGGCGGCGCGAGAACGACGGGTACAGCATGGCTATGCATCGCGCGATCCATGGTTACACGATTCCTAACCTCTAACCGACAACTGTTGTGAACAGAGGACGACAGCACCGCGACGCGAGAGAAGACGACGCGACCGAATCGTGTCTCTGTCCGACACTGCCACCGTCGACCCGTACCGTGCTGGCAGCGCTCGATATGTCCTGCCTTCTCACCTATACTATCTTCGTCCTAACTCCCTCTCTCCTCCGGTCCCTCCCCCTCCCCCCTGCCCCCGTCACCCATCGCGTCGTCTTCGCTTCGCTTCCGTTGCTCGCGAGGGGTTGGGGGCAGATTGCCAGTCGCCTCGAACACGCGCGACCAACAGACACGATGCCAATAACGAGAAACGGAAGGACGCAAAACAAAACAAAAACAACTGACAACCAAATACACATCCTACCAACGATTAACAGAGTTCGCTAAACTTTACGAATAAGAATCTTAGATTTATTCAACTGTAAGAGTCGATAAGTAAGGTCTCCCGTAAAATGTAATGCAATTACTGCGGATGTTTATGCAAATTCATATTTTTGTTAATAGAATTAATGGCACGGAAGTACTTTAAGGATTTCTTATATTTTTGCATATTAAATATAAGTTAATAATATAATAATATAATATAATATACTATAATATAATGTAATGCAATTACTAGACTGCGGATCTTTATGCAAATTCACATTTTTATTAATAGAATCAATGAAAGTACTTTAAGTATTTCTTATATTTTTGCATATTAAATATAAGTTAATAATATAATAATATAATATACTATAATATAATACAATATAATACAATATAATATATATAATAATAATGTAAGTATTCTGTAGTTTTTTGAGGATTAAAATTCCCCAAAAATGCATAAACATCCCGCAGTCTAGTAATTACCATTTAATGCAACACATTTTTTCAAATACACTTCGGGACAAAAAAATGGCCACCGACCCTAATCTCCTATATTTAGATTCAGTCTGAGTTATGGATATCTTAACGTTGCGTCTAATCATCGAACGTGGTAAACGAAAGAAAGAAGGAGAAAGGGGGAGGGGGATTGATAGGGCTATTTTAGATATCCGTTATCGATCAGCGTCGATGGAAAAAAAGAACTATATTTTCACCTTTATCGTAACCGATATTGGATTTTTTATGCCACAATTCATAAATGATTATCAATTTATTACGGGCTTTATGATACTCGAAAGCATGAAAATTACGTATTTAACACTAGATTTACGGAAGCCGTAAATTTGACGGATGTTTCATTCCATATTTAAAATTGCAGAACGCGTAAATATTATTTTTCAACAACTTATGTTGAATTTTATTGATGCAATGGCACGAATACATATTCTAATTAAAAGAAAAATCGTATTGCAAGGTGATCGTCAACGTGAAAGGTATCGATAAATATACGTGTAATCAATGCCCGTAAATCTAGTGTTAATGTTTCTTTGTTTCATTTAAACGACAAGTATTCTGGTGCACTTTTTTTTTTATCGTACAATCAACATCGTGAAGTACTTATATTTTCAAACAATAAGTAATCCTTGCACCACCCGATAATCTCTTTTAATTGCACAGTGACAGTTAAATATAGATCGCAATCGTATAACGGGCGCATACATACGATTTTTATTATTGTGTCCCGATTTCTGTTAAATTATTATCGCGCAGATAAAGGAATTTTATCGGCGCCGAACGATAACGATACGAAACTAGATAAAAGCATCCTATGACACTTGATCTCTCGTACTCTTGCTTGCCCTATCAATTATTAAACATAGATAACGATAAATAAACACCAAGTGGCAAACATTTTCCCACTCTTCGCAACCTTCATCCTCCGAGGAATTTTATTTTCACAGAAAAACAGCAAAATTTTATGCTGCCCCTGGATTATAAACCTAAATCTTCCGATATTTAAGTTAGAAGACACTTTATAGAATATAAACACCAGGACTCACTCGTAAATACAATAAAATCGTTAATGAAACTGTATAGTCACCAAATAAATTACTAATTGTAAGTTATAGATTATTTTCAAATAAAAATGTAACAAAATTCAGTATGCATAAAAAGCTCTTATTTTGAAAAACTTTAATATATTTTAAAGCGTGTTTAAGAAAGAAACGCGTAGAATATCTCAACGAAGCACACTATTCGTCTCAATGAGAAGGAACGAAATTAAAGAAGTTTGAATCGACTTTTGGCCGCGTTTTTTATGCAAATACCTAGAGAAATATGTAATGTGTTTACCTGATGATGCAGAATCGAACGGTTTTCTCCATGGACGGCGTTTGCTGATAGGCAGCTTAATCAGAGAATGATGAAGAAACCCGAAGCTACCCTATGGAATATTCAGCGTGGCGCGTAAGGGAAAAGATGATCTTGCTACTGTTGAAGAAAGTTGCTTAGAGCGTTACGAGGCGACGTTATCTTTCTCAACGGATACTGACCACCGAGATACATACGTGTCACGTAAAAATTATGTTAGCATTCGCGATGCAGTCATTATCTACCGTCGAGGGAGGAAGCGGCGTTTACGTTCGCGTACGGAACATCATAAATCAGCCATTTCATAGAAGCAGATAACTCTCTGGGGTCGATTCGAGGAAAACGAGGGAGAACGAAGTTCGAAACGGAAAGAAAATGAGATAATGTTTCTCAACCGGCCGTTAGGGGTAATCTGATCGAAACATTGTTGTAATAACTCCGTATGAATAGCTCCGTTAATAAACTTATCGTTTAATTAAGGGTGTGGAGCGCGATATTGTCGACAGCATATTTTAAAATACGATCGATTCAATTCACGCGCGTATCGGTTGTTTGCTCACCCTGTATAACCCTGTGTGATTTACGTTTAATTAAATTTATTTTCAAAGTTTCAAAGTTTCTGTCATTTTTATATTTAGAATTACGCACGTATTAAAGTATTATGTTCTTTTTATAGCCACTGATAAGTCTCGATCAGCTCGAATAATGGAGTCTCAAAGTTGCGGCAAAATTGCGGTACTCAAATTCACACTTTTTAAATATATAAAATACGTACAGCGAGACGTAAAGAGCTATTAAAGCTTCTTTTCAGTTTATATCTCATTTTTAAAAAATAAAGTTATTATTTTAGGATATTATTATTATTCATTTATTAACGGGTAATTAAACCCTTTAGTACAACGATGTAATATCTAAGGAACTACAGATGTGGATTTTACATAATCAAACATTATCGCTTAGTGAACGTAACAAGAATAAATTAATTTACAATACGTTGCAAGGATAGTTTTAGACTTTCTAATGATTGTTCAATTAAATATTAGATATTGCATTTTTATTATTTCTTTTTTTGAATGGAATTGGCTAACTTTCTCGTATAAAATGTACTTAATCGAGGCCACAATATCGGCTGCTCGAAATGCTCGGGAACGAAGAAAGTATCGAATTCCGAAGAATAAACTAAATACTTGGAAAATCACTTTGAGCGAAGCGATTGGCCTCGATGCATCTTCAACCAGAATAATTCGATCGATTAACGCATTGGCCACCGGTGGCTGGCACTTGAAACTTCCAACGCGTTTCAAAATCGTTTAGAATGAAAGAAACTAAACTAAACGGAGTTAATGCATAAAACAGTGTACCTACTACCGTTTATGCTGACCAGAATGAATATTCTTGGAAGGCTAATTTCATTAAAAAATTCTCAATTTATATCAATGTACAGTGGACGAAATGTTTATAGGAACACTATGATTTTCAGCAAACTATTCCCTTAAAATCTACCTAAAGTAATTTGTTTACCTTCTTCTAATGACTTATCGAACACGAGCCTCGTAACTTAAATCGTTACAAATTGTAAAGTACCATGAAGACATTAAAAAGAAAAGATTGTCTAACGAGAGTTGGGTGAAAAAGTGTCGCCCGTGTAAGTAATTTATTCACCCAATTGCCGTCCCCATTCTTCCGTCGTCTGGTGCCAGTAAATGATGTCTCATCGCGCGGAAAACGCGTGCAAAAGAGCACGTGTGTGTCCAGACGTATGCACACACGTGTACCATGGAACGTAGATCGCAAAGCCTCGAGGCTGATCCTTGAGCAACGTGTAACGAGACTCTAACCCGAGAATTAAAAGCAAGACGGCCGGGAGCAACCATCGGAAAGGCTTGCAATTAATCCGACAGACACCGCGGAACCCACGGAAGCCTCGTATGACAACCGACATGGATTTGCGTCACGCAGGAATTGGCTTCCTATCATATTTCTATCGATCCGATCGAAGGAACGCGTCCTTAACAGAAAGGGGCGTTCTCAGGCCACTTTTCGCTCAATTATTCTCAGCAAATAAATATTTTATTCTACCAAGTGTTTCACATTTTCATTTTGTCTTCCTAAAAATTTTGAGAATTTTTACTCTGCATCGATGTGTTCGATCCCACTCTTCTGGACCATCTGTTATCGATCTCTATTTTTCTAATTTGATTTTAATTTCATTGGACATGTATTTCTAGTTTCGAACCAAATCGATTCTATTTGAGACTACTAGAACTACTCTGTTTGTATTAATAATACATAAACAAACAATGTCAATGAACTATGCGAGTGGGAGGAAGAAGGGTGGAGTACGCAGAGTATCGATTTTGCGAACGGAACGTTTCCCAGGTAATTTGCTTGTTTCGAGATCGCAGAAAATGATTGATAAGGAAGCAAGCCGAGTCAGCTATTTCTCTGCATTTTAAAATAATTGTTTACACAGACTCTGCGGAGGATAATTGCAAGATCTGCTGGAACGAGACGATCGATATATCGAGCTTGAGTTTCAACTGCGTTTCTAGCCGCACAGAAAATTTCTCTCGCATTCTACGAAGGTTAGTAAACAGTCGCAACATTAAAATAGCTGTACCATGAAAACTAGGTTGAGCGTGACAAACGAAAACAGGAACTTCTGTGTTATATTTTGAATCGAATTCTTTGAAATTCAATAAGAATATTACCATACTAATTACAAGATATTCTGCATGGAAGAAATGATTGATTATGTTTCTATCATAGCAGTTAGCGAGGATTAGTGATGGAATCGATATTCAATCAATACTGAAGCATTTATACCAGATATCGAACGTATCGAAATGTTATATAGATCTTGTAAAAACCTTGACAATTTCTACCGTTGTTTCGTTAATTTTTTTTATGCATACGAGACTAAAAAATGCAGCACAGTAGAGAGATTTATACAGTATCTGAATGTCGAGAATAATTACTAAGGAGAGAGAGATGTGACGATATCAGAAACGACGCGTTGTTTACGATTCAACGGTACCGTGGATCTTATCAAGCTCGTCTATACAGAGCTCTTTTTCTGTCTAGATCTAGTCACAAGTGGTAGCAATGTTGCGTAACGCCGATGTTTGGCAAAGTTATGCACTCGCTGTGAACCCGAGCGCGATAATTATTTTTACAAACATCACTTATCTGTGGCGCTAAAACAATTTGCTCCAAATAGATACTCGACATTTTTTTAACGCGTTTTAGTATGGACAAATTATACAAGTTATATCGACGATTCTCACTTTGATCCAGGTTATTCTCGAAACAAGTAAATAGAAGGAAAATAACGATGATAGAGGACAGTCGATTCAGGCAATCGTTTCGCTATAAATATTTTCTACTCGTAAAAGCTTATTACCTCGGGAATGAGCGCGATATCGAAAGTAGGATGTACCGTCTAAAATTGCAATAACTACAACGCCGGCTAAAAGTGGATCAGAGAGATTAACCTTAATATCAAAAGCTTACATTAAGAAGCCATAGAATGTCATTCTATGCGAGAAGAGGCAACGGATGACTGCCAGAATAGTCAAGATCTTCGTCCCACTTTCCACTGACGATTCTTGTTCTTTAATAAATTGATCAATGTTCTTCGATCACCAAAATAGCACAGAAATACAAAAATATGCAAAAGAAAACTTCTAAACAAAATTGTCAAGATTTCACTGTGATTTTTTTTATCATAAATTATGATTTTCTTCTGTTTTGGAGAATTCTGCAATTCTTTATGTAACAAAAAAGCCACGTGAAAAAATATTGTTATTGATTTACCAGCATTCAGTCATAACAAAAATAAAGAAGTTCCATAGGTAAACAATTTTTTATTTTATTAAAAAAACAAGGGTATCCTTCGAATAACCTTAAAGTCGTTCAACGAATAAAACATAAATATAATAATTTGAAATGGAATAATTTTTACATATTTAATATTTTTCAGCCTCTACGTAGGTCCCTCATAAATTATTATAATAGAATTTATAAAATACAGGGAATTGTACGATCTGAATAAATCTTTTTTATTATTGACTGAACACTAAAGGATAAACGAATTAAGAATTAGATGAAACTAGTGTGTTTTGTAGAAACGAGTCGCGTTTTAGTGAAGTTTGAGAAGCACTGCTGTATGGTGACGCAACGAATATTCGATGTACGTATGTATGAACGTACGCGTTCCATTCCTGCACGCATTCGCGAAGGCAACCACCTCGGTTTGTCGTTTTTCCCCCCTTCTGTCGCGTGCAAGAGGCGCGAGACCACTTGTTCCACCGTACTTTAAGTTTTACACTTGAAGCAGCTGTCGAAACACAATTTTCAAAAGGGTTGAGAATTTTCTACCATCACTCCCACCCCCTCGACGAGACCAAAGTTTCAAATACATTTTAAAAGATTATTAGTTTCATTTGTTCCTATTTTTCGCGGTAATTTTGTATTCGTCCAAAGCAAAATTCTTATCGCGCGATATTTGAATAAATAATATCGAGTAGAAATTTTCCAAATGTGTCCTAAATAGGAGCGGTGATAGATCGATCGCATCGAAAGCGAGGGACCCAGTTATTCCGTTCGAATATCCGGGGCACCCAGATCCATTAATCCCGTCCAGTCCGCGAGGCGTTTTATTCGAATTTTTTCGGATACAAGCACGTACGATGTTAATACATTTATCGAAGGACCGTAAGGGGAATCAATACACGGGAGTAAAAAAGAATTTCCGCGCCGCGTATTTTTAGATCAACAGATGCCGCAGCCTTGAGTGTATAAAAGTTGCTCTAAAAATAAATGACCAATCCCGAAAGCTTATTTACTAATGGGAAATCGGTTCATCGACGTGTAACGGTGTATACCGCGAGTACCGTTCTATGGAACGACGACGAGCGGAATTCCTTTATTTTTCGCGCGAATGCAAACTAACAAAGTTACTTTTATAGTTTCGATACTTACTTTTCGAAAGAAAACTACGACCATAATTTATTAACAATTTGAATATTCAGTGTTCGGTCATTCCTGGAAAAAACTTTAATGATAGATTCTAGGGTCCAAAATAAGGCGAAAATCAAGAATACTAATTTGTTGATTGAGGCTTCGTTGAAAAGTTATTAACGTTCAAAGTTGTGGCTGTCGAACTGCAATTTCTCCACCTTCTCGATTTTTTTTCTCGAAAGGGGGTAGGAATTCGAGGGTATGTCTATTCACCAAAAATACTTGTTACTGACCCCTGTAACTAATTATAATTTTTTTAATATGATTTGAAACTTTTTAATTTTGCCAAAAATTTCACACTTTCTCGAATTTTTTTCTCGAAACTGAGTAGGATTTCGAAGGTATGACTAATAATAAAAAATGATTGTAATCGACCCCTGCAACCGAAAATAATTTTTTTAGGATGATTTGGAAAATTTTTTTTTCGCGGAAAAATTTCATCTTCCCGAATTTTTTTCTCGAAAGTGGGTAGGAAATCGAGGGTATGTCTATTCATAAAAAATACTTGTTACTGACCCCTGTAACTAATTATAATTTTTTTAATATGATTTGAAACTTTTTAATTTCGTCTAAAAATGTCACACCTTCTCGAATTTTTTTCTCGAAACTGGGTAGGATTTCGTAAATATGTCTAATGACCAAAAATGATTGGGATTGACCCCCGTAACCAAAAATATTTTTTCCAGAACGATTTGAAACTTTTCAATTTTGTCGAATAATTTCACAACTTGTCGAATTTTTTTCTCGAAAATGATTAGGATTTCGAAGGTGTGTCTAATGACCAAAAATGATTATAATTGACCCCTGTAACTAAATATAATTTTTTCACTATGATTTGAAATTTTTTTTTTAGCCGAAAAATTTGTCTACCTGTTCGAATTTTTTTCTAGAAACTGGGTAGGATTTCGACTATATGTCTATCGACAAAAAATAATTGTAATTAACCCCCGTTATCAAAAATATTTTTTCCAGAACGATTTGAAACTTTTCAATTTTGTCGAAAAATTTCACAACTTGTCGAATTTTTTTCTCGAAAATGATTAGGATTTCGAAGGTGTGTCTATTGATCAAAAATGATTATAATTGACCCCTGTAGCCAAAAATAATTTTTTCAGAACAGCTGCAAATATTTTGGACAGTGTACTGTTATTAAAAGTTTCTCAATTCGATTGAACTGAGTTGTAATTATTCTCGAGATTGTACGTTCGATAAAGCCGCCATTTTAATCGACGTTTTCATTCAAAATAAATGTGCGTCGTTAGATGCTTGAAACTTCAAACTGCTCGACTAACACACACGATTAATAATTCATCGCGCGGCTAGTAAATTCATTAATCTAACTTTGCACGAACGTATTATCATGAAAGCACCGTTTTCCGGAAGTGAAAACCGCGCGCTTATGGCCAATCATCGACTATTATTAAAATATGCAAAGTCGATGATTTCTGGAAATGCAACATCTAATATTTAATTTCCAATTATTACAAAGGACTATTTTTAATTGAATATTTTCTAGGCATCGTTGTAAAATGTATTTATAACTCAAAAAGAACCACCTTCTTTTAACCTCAAGGTGAGCAGTTATTTCAAGGATACCCTATAGAACATTTGCCACACTCTTTTAATCATGGAACATTTTTTTGTCCAATAATATATTTACAGAACGTTTCTATTCTATTTGGTTTTTAAAATGAAAAACGTAGACTTCACTTCTACTATTTCATAAATAAAGCTTTCTTTTCGACCACAAAAGAAACAAATCACAATATACGTCTGTGTAACGAAGAATTAGTCTAATATTCTCAGAATAATTTTCTCACGATTAGCTAAACCCGACTTATTAATTTTCATTCTCATTCTCAGGGACTTTCAGTACTGTAAATTGCAGGCCTAGTGATCTATCGCCGCTGTCATGCACCTTCGGAGTGACCCTTGTTATTCTCTATCCAATTATTTCCTTTTGTCTATTTTAAGACGTTCTCTTTATCTATCATGCATGAGGCCTAGATCACGTAATCCTTATACACTTTGCTCAAAATAATCGCCAGGATTATCAGCTCGGATTTATGGCTTAATAGATATCCAATAATAGACTGTCTCAAATAAGACTTCAAAGTGCTTATCAAAATTACAACAGAATTTACCATCGAACTGCTTGCTTATTAAATGTACTCTGTTGCCTATGCATTCCTGTAAACATTAATTATATCGTAACTTGAACCGCTTCTGTGCAATGCTTAATCGGTTTAACGCGGCGTGTGTGCTCGTGAGTAATGGATGACCAGTGTGCATTTGGAAAAAGGGTCAATTGAGTGTGAACCGTATAACAGGGAGTCAGACACAAATGATTTGCGAGCTTCACTCGAGCATCGCGAAAAGAACCACCGACTAGGAACATCCGTTAAGCTTTTCACCCCAATTCATCTACACTTTTCTTTTTTTATATTTCAACAGCTCTTACCAAACTGAACTCTTATCAAAATAATATTTATTCGATTTTTCATTGTGACTTGTTGGATTTGGGTGAAAAAGTAGTAGTCCTTCTTTTACTAAATGAAAGTTTATTCTTTGGTTTCGAAGGACGTCTTTACTCTGCTAAAACTGAACAAGAAGTGACGCGACGCTTAGGTCCCCTAAAAAGGAAAACTGGTGTCCACTTAAAATGAAAGAAACCATTGCCTGCATCGTGTTTATTTCCCTTGCCTTCGATGACAAAGACAGACCCAGGCCCCTAGAACCTTCGACTACAGACAATGGACAGTGTTTCTCACTGTTAGATTCAGTTTTGTGAAGGATTATTTATTAATAATCCAACATGTACCAGTTTTCTAAGATAGGAAACAAGCTTTTCTTCATTTACAGTGATTCATTATAGTGTATATGAATTGTAGAAGTGGGTGTAACTGTACGTATGTGAATTAGTAATTATCAGGATTAGGAAGAAACTCACCCATTGATGATGGAAGAGGATTCATCATTGTTAGGTGGTCCCGACACGTGGACCTTAGGCACGCTGCACGCATCCACCTGCCCTTGACCATGACCATGACCCACTTGCTGCTGATGGCCGTGAGTTGCCGAGTATTCATCGCTGTCGCTGCTGTGCGGAGGCTCAGGTCCTACTCCGCCACGAGGTCTGCAAAAAAAATCAAATTTCGTCAATATAAAACCTAATCCTTCCCTCCAAAATGATTTGCCACCTTCAATCTTTTAATCAAACACACAGAAGACATTTGTATGCATCGTTGCACACAGAGAGAGCCATTTGCACCGAGTAAACCGGAAGAAAGTTTTAGAAAGTGTTCACGTAATGAAACATTTGTCAAAATTAAGTTTAAAATCAAATCTACTATATGCAAAATTCATGCAACGAATAAATGTACTACTTTATATATAAATAGCAATTTTTCCAGAAGCCCTTCCATTTTATACGAAGGTTAATCGTGTTTTATCGAATAAAGGAACATAATCGCGAACACGTGAGATTATCTGCGTCAAAATTAAGTTTAAAACCAAATCTTCTATATGCAAAATTCATGCAAATAAATGTACTACTTTAAAATGTATAAATAGCAATTTTGATGAAGAAACTAGTCCTTAATTACGATATTCCGAAAGCTTCAGTGTGGGTGAAAAATGACCCGCCATCGACCTTCCATTTTATACGAAAATTAATCGTGTTTTATCGAATAAAGGAACATAATCGCGAACACGTGAGATTATCTGCGTCGATAATGCTTTAAAACCGTGCGCTCTTAATACAAATCTCCACGAACGTGATTTCCTGCACGATTCGTTATCGATCGATCGTATTTTGTGTACAATATATTTCACGAGGTTTCGAATTATAAAGAAAAGCAGAATAATTTTAATTCGATGGGTCGTGCATAGGTTGCAAGGTTACATTTCTAATTCACTGTCGTCATTGGTGGACTTCGATAGACTGGGAAAAAATCCTACAGATAACTCTAAAGTTCAATAGATTAGGTATTTACTTCGTTTGACACGAGAATTTTATGTGATTATGCACATAAAATTCCAAGTTCTTCTCGTACTATTCCTAGTTTAAAATCAGCAGTATGTTATTTAGTTCTTATTTAGTATTTTTATACTGTTTTTTACATCTTTTGATTTATGTCTTGGAAAGGATCATGCTATACACACGAGAATATATATTGCACATTTATTCATTAAATAATCGTTTGATTAAACAAGGAACAAAATAATTTGTTATTTTGTATAAAACATGTTCTTTTCAATTTTAGTTTATTTAGTGATTAGATACTCCTTTGTCAGTCCAGATGCTGCTCGTTGAAGTATTATATTCTTTCTATACAAGCTGGTATTATAAATTAATATTTAATATAAAGTGCATATTTGGTTCTAAAAATAAAATACCTAAATGCTGCTTTAAAACACTTTTTTTCTCGAAAGGGGGTAGGAATTCGAGGGTATGTCTATTCACCAAAAATACTTGTTACTGACCCCTGTAACTAATTATAATTTTTTTAGTATGATTTGAAACTTTTTAATTTTGCCAAAAATTTCACAACTTCTCGAATTTTTTTCTCGAAACTGAGTAGGATTTCTGGGGTATGTCTATTGACCAAAAATGATTATAATTGACCCCTGTAACTAAATATAATTTTTTCAGTATGATTTGAAATTTTTTTTTTACCCGAAAAATTTGTCTACCCGTTCGTATTTTTTTCTAGAAACTGAGCAGGATTTCGACTATATGTCTATTGACAAAAAATAATTGTAATTGACCCCCGTAACCAAAAATATTTTTTCCAGAAGGATTTGAAACTTTTCAATTTTGTCGAAAAATTTCACAACTTCTCGAATTTTTTTCTCGAAACTGAGTAGGATTTCTAGGGTATGTCTATTGACCAAAAATGATTATAATTGACCCCTGTAACTAAATATAATTTTTTCAGTATGATTTGAAATTTTTTTTTTACCCGAAAAATTTGTCTACCCGTTCGAATTTTTTTCTAGAAACTGAGCAGGATTTCGACTATATGTCTATTGACAAAAAATAATTGTAATTGACCCCCGTAACCAAAAATATTTTTTCCAGAAGGATTTGAAACTTTTCAATTTTGTCGAAAAATTTCACAACTTCTCGAATTTTTTTCTCGAAACTGAGTAGGATTTCTGGGGTATGTCTATTGACCAAAAATGATTATAATTGACCCCTGTAACTAAATATAATTTTTTCAGTATGATTTGAAATTTTTTTTTTACCCGAAAAATTTGTCTACCTGTTCGAATTTTTTTCTAGAAACTGAGCAGGATTTCGACTATATGTCTATTGACAAAAAATAATTGTAATTGACCCCCGTAACCAAAAATATTTTTTCCAGAAGGATTTGAAACTTTTCAATTTTGTCGAAAAATTTCACAACTTCTCGAATTTTTTTCTCGAAACTGAGTAGGATTTCTGGGGTATGTCTATTGACCAAAAATGATTATAATTGACCCCTGTAACTAAATATAATTTTTTCAGTATGATTTGAAATTTTTTTTTTACCCGAAAAATTTGTCTACCTGTTCGTATTTTTTTCTAGAAACTGAGCAGGATTTCGACTATATGTCTATTGACAAAAAATAATTGTAATTGACCCCCGTAACCAAAAATATTTTTTCCAGAACGATTTGAAACTTTTCTGAAACTAAATGCTGCTTTAAAACACCCCTAACGCAAAGAAACCATTTTAACACTTCGACTAGCACGCAAATTATTAAGAAAACTCTATCAAGTCACGCACATGAATCATTAACGATAAGAATAAAATAAGACTCGATGCAGATATCGATTCATTCGCGGAACTGTTATTGCTTCTACTCGTGTCAGGAGTGTGTAAACATAATCAAGTACATACTGAAACATCGATGGGGAAAACAACAAGATTTTCAAGTGTATATTTCATTTTAAAAGTATTAATGCAGTTTTCAAAAATAGAATTTAAAGTATCGAAACAGTGTTATAGGATATAATACGTTCTTGTAAAAGAGTAAAAGATTCTCCTTTAACATTGATACGATTAACATTAAAAAATACTTTTATTTCGTTCTAACATATAAACAAAACATCGTTACTTAGAATTAAGTTAAATCACTGTCGCAACCTTCTGAAATTAAGTTCCAATTGCATTGTTTTTTCGATGCTGGTTGCGTATCTGAAACAATGTCATCCTGCGTCATAGTATCGATCAAGATTTCAGGTATCAAAAGTTGCTCTTCGTTCGCCTCCAATTCCTTTTGGATTTCAAAATACGGAGCTAGACACTCGTGCAATCGTTTTTTAAATTCGACGGAGCGCTCTATAGAGGGATCGTTCGCTGTAAAATGCGTTTCCAGTTTCCTGGCTAATTCTAATCCCTCGTTGAGACTCTTCAACGTGAAATTCTTCTCCTCGTCGAACGTTTCTTCGGAGCTCTCGCAATCGTTGCTCGTAACACTCGATACAGATTCGTCCGCTAGTTGCACCAGTTCTTCCTCGTCCAGTTCTTGATCGTTGTCGATCAATTCGTAAATATCCGAGTCGCTCATGTCATCGAAGCCTTCTCCGCCTAAACGTCGAGCAACATTTATTATACGACCGATCTCCGCGGCTACGGGAATCGAATAACTTTCTCTGTTGACCACTTGGGGCCAGATACGTTTCCAGCAAGCATTCAAAGTCGAAGATTGCAATTCCTCGAGAGACGAGGAGAGAATTTCCACGCAATCAGAGATCGAAAATTCCTCCCACAGCTGTATGGCCGTCATACTCGGATCGTAATCCATTTTGTTCAAAATGAATTCGATTGTCCGTCGTATGTAATACAATTTTAATGTTTTTATGATACCCTGATCCAGGGGCTGGATGATCGAGGCCGTGTTCAACGGCAAAAAGATCACCTTAACGTTCGGATGGCTCAAATCCCTCGGATGACCTGGCGCGTTATCGACGATCAATAAAACCTTGAAACCGATATTTTTTTTGCTGGTGTAAGTCTCGATCTCCGGCACGAAACAGTTGAGAAACCAATCGTGAAACAGGCCGGCCGTGATCCATGCTTTTCTGTTCGTTCGCCAATGAACAGGCAGCTCGAACTTCTCCAGTCCTCTCGTTTCACGGGAATTTAAAGAGCGATTAATTAACATGGGCTTCGTTACGTAATCCCCGGACGCGTTGCTGCACAAAAGCAGCGTTATTCTGTCCTTGGCGGCCTCCGACTCGGAAACGGATCTCTCGTTTTTCGATATGTAAGTACGCTGGGGCATTTTCTTCCAATACAAACCGGTTTCGTTCGCGTTGAACACCTGATCGGCCGTGTACCCACCCTCCTCTATGATTCGAACAAGTTCCTCCGGAAATTTCTGCGCCGCCTCCACGTCCGCCGACGCTCGTTCCCCGTGAATTTTCCGATTGTGCAAGGAAAATCGATTCTTGAACCGCTCGAACCAGCCTTTGCTGGCGCTGAACTCGAATTTAGGCTGTTCGTCGGCCGTGACGCGTTCATGCTCCTTCAAATGCGTGTAAATCTTCAACGCTTTACGTTTTATCGCGTCCTTGTTCACGGGCATGTTCTTCTGATTGCAATCCTCTATCCATATCATCAAACAATTCTCCATCCTCGGCATCAACGTGTCCTTTATGCGAACGACTCTGTTCAAACTCACCGACGATCCGATGGACGCCATTGCTCTGATCTTGTTCTCGTTACGTTTGATCGTTCGAACGGTCGATTCGTTCAAATTCAACCTCTTCGCGATGGCTGGCAATTTCTCCCCGTACTTTAACCGATCCAAAATTCTCATCTTCTCCTCCAGCGATATAAACTTTCTGTTCAACTTGGGTTTCCTTCTCACCTCCGCGGACATGGCTGAGGAGAAAGCTTCTTTCACAAAAAACGAAGGTTTTACTTAATTTAATCGACTTATTTTTTCGCGAAACATGCCTAGAAACAAATGAAACCGCTGGACTACTATAAACGCCCATATAACGCGTTATACGAGACTTGTGGAACTCGTACCAACTAACTTGGTTAGGCTATGAAGAAAGAAAGCACAGAAAAGCCTAATAATGGACCTACATTCGTGTTTATTTATCAAAACCACAATTTTTTACTGCATAATTCAATGATCGCCATCCCGATATTTCGTATATTATATAATTACATTTCTCACATTTATATCAACGAAAACAACGAAAAACATATTTATATAACCTCTATATCGTTGAAGGTTGGCGACCACTGCTCTAACCTATATAAAATTCATGCGACGTATCTCGAGCAGAAATGGGCAAAATTTTATTCGAACTTTATACTATATAAACTTTATTTGTTTAACGAGTAAAAGATTGTACGAAACATTCGTTTGAATAAGAATTCTGCCCACCTCGTATCTCGAGACACGACCGGAAACGTGACAGGGACGATTACTTGGTCGTTGGTGAGATGACAGCGGAGCATAATTGATAAATACACTAAACTCGCGAACAGGCGTAAGACTACGTGACAACGTGTAAGAAATAATGTAAAGGTTACGCGGTTCATAATTCAAACGGCCGACATGAGAACGTGTTTGAAAAAGTCACACCTGCGATGAGTATTGTCGTAGGTAGCAGTCCAGTAGAGGGGCGCCACTGTCCCACGTTACTGCTACACAGTCGCATGCAAGAACCGACTCGGAAATTGGCTCTTCTCTCGCGAACGGAAACTTCAATTATTCTAGATATCCTATATCCTCGTCCCGTTTCTCATTTTGCGCAGCATCGAGGACCTTGGCGGTTGTCTTTCGAAATAACGACCACCCGGCGAAGCTCGATCGGTCAATAAGGTCGCAGCATCGTTCTCGGGGGGGATCAATTAAATTTTCGATCGTCGTTGCTCGAACGGTTCCGTTCCGCTAACGGTCGTCTTCCTCCTGGTGGTCGATAAACGAACGATCGATATACAAATACGGTGCACTTTCAAACGTTCTCTCGTACGTTTACCACGAAGCACCGATTTCTCTCGAATATTTCGTGACACGGGGAGAGGCTTCGATCACCTCTCGCGAAACGTGGCGGAGTCGAGTATAACGTGAACGATGTGCGTATCTCGCAACGTTCAGCGCACCGAAAATACGGCAATGCGGTGCGTGGAAGCGTGCTGCAGTCCGCGCTCATGCAAACTCCTCGCCAGTCGACGACACTTCCGCGGATGTACACCAATGGTACAGCGCCGTTGGATGTACGGCGAACGCACACTCAGCTGTTTCGGCGCGTCTGCGCCAGTCCTGCCAGCTATTGACCGAATACCACGCTCCTCGTGTACAAAGCACCGTGTCTGTAACGCGCGTGCACGGACGTGTCCATGGACACCACACTCGTCGGATCGCATCGCAACACCCGGTATCACGGAGACGACCGACAGAGGGATCACTGTGCCGGTCAGCTGATCGCGAATGTTGTTTCACGGACTAGCCCAATCCCTCCCTCTCTCTCTAGCAACCATAAACCACGCTACGACGGAGGAAACAGAGCGATACACGTGCGCAGTCTCGCGCCGCCTATATGTTTACACTGAACGTTTAATTGCCCTATGGGCTAGAGAAATAAAAATAACTTCCTCGTTAAGGGACTACCGGCACACACAACGACCGGCAGTGACGTAACACCCCGAGCACTGCGCCTCTGATCAACGAAATTTCGCGCCAGGTGCATGCAATGATACAATGATACATTCATCGTCTAATATGCTGTTTCTAATTTCTAATTATTTAGTTCGTTCATTTAATGATCGAGGCAGGGCAAAAGGACGAGGTTTGGTAAATAATGCTGTTTTATAACCTAACTCTACGAACGAGCTACGGAATCTTCCACGATCGAATGAGATTCTCTTGGTAACCTTGAGTCAAGATAAATTCCGAGCGAAAAGTTTATTTATTGTTAGTTTTCACCGTACTCGTATTTTAACACGCGGATTTAAATAGTGCACACTGGACGTTTAATTCGACTGCGTTTACACGTCTTTGTTATGAAATATACGAGTATCCGAAATTTTTTCGGAAGACATGGAAAAATATGCTACGAGTTTCTTTAATGTATTGTTTGATTTAATGAAAGAAATGTTTTTTCCTCTCTACTATTAATGTCTACTAAACAAATATGTCTTGCACGATATAATTTTAAGATTCTGATTTCACTCAATCCGACACTAAATATACCGAACGAACGAACCTAACCTTAATTCCGCTGTTTTCAAGGTACACAAATGTTTACAGAGCTGCACGGGCTTTCGATACGCGCATTATTTCGGTTCGATATACCTTCTACAGCCGTGTGATATGAATTTTATAGAGCGTTTGATACGAACGGAAGTGCATGAATTCGATGCAAATTAGCTCACTGAAATTTAACGGATCTCCAAAATGACGTATGGAAACACAGAACGTCACACTTCTAGCTAACTGGTAAGCTAGCTATCCACGGTAAATTTCTTAGAAGATTTCACTTAACGACGGAGTATTCTCTCGCGTAATATCATCCTGATTAAACACACCTCTCTGTCATGGAAAACTGCAGCGCACCAGCTTCTTCTCGAAATGATGTGCGCAGTGTTACGGATTCAACGGAGAACCATCGATAACGCTGCTCCGGAATAATCGTTATCCTCGCGAGGATATGGTATACGGATCGTCACGAACACGGACGCGACAGATCGGAGAAGACTTACGTGGGCATCGACACGGCCGGGCAGCCGAGTTGCAGGAGGTTCCTGGCGAGGTATTCCGGCGCAGGTGCGTCGATCGCAGGTACGGACCGCCTGCCGGGTCGAACTGCCGTGTCATCGGATTTATCCGCCGACCACGTAACTGGCGATGATGATTTTCTATCGTACGACGATACATGCAATCGATTACGATCGACGTCACTGGCATCGGAAGACCTGGGTATCCTCAAGGAACCGCTACGTCGCAGTTGCGTACCCAATTCGCTATCTGAAATTACAAAAACCCCAATGAAGTCCCCATCGAACAGTTGTAACCAACAATGGCCTCGATACAGATACATTCGATATCAAAGTTTTAGTAACAAACATTGATATTTATCAAAATTTTAGGCTAAGTAGAACCTAGACCTCTGTTATCTGAACTGAGTTCGTGGCTACTATTGAGTAAGCCGAGTAAGTGTATTAAAAAAAATTATTAATAATCTACACGCCTGAAAGAAGTTTTATTGTACTCCTACTTAACGTCTATTCTAAATTGCAGATTGAAAATGTGTTCCGTGGAAAAGAACCACAATCGAAACATTAAAAATACGAAAATATACATTTATAAATAACGCTGTTTTACTTCGCGTAGTCGATAATTTACGACGCAGATGTCTTGAGCGTTTGCTCATTAATTGGAAGTGGTCAACTTATATAACCAAAACGTATAATAAAGGTATCTGTTTTTGCAACAAAATTTTACCAATTATTTCTGTAAAAAAAAAATAATATTTTCGTTTCGTGGTATAGATCGGTATTAAGACGATTTCAGTGTTTCGTCACCTGAGTAATGTCCACGTCTCATCACGATCGGAAGCGCATGTCTTATTCCGCGTTACTATTGTAATAAACGACGAAACAAACAGCTCGAGGCGAGAAGTTACGCGAACGGATGGTCTGTTGAATGAATAGCGACTGATGTTTAAGAAACAGGTGTGGTAATGTTGGGGAAGAAGCGATTCTAGCCTATTCCTGGCGGGTAGTGTTTTAATTCGTTTAAAACCCTCTTGCATCACGTCAACCTTAGTATTAGTATACTATGTCTTCGGTTTCCCGTGAGTTACGTGAAAGTATTAAAGGCATGCTTCTGTAATCAAATCAACGCTTACGATTCTCGCTCGTATCGGATCAGGCTTACCTCGTATCTGATAAATACGCAATGTCATGTTACGGAAAAACGATTTTCTACGGGAAATTTAATCGACGGTCCGCGAAAGATATTTCACGATACGACGTCTCGTTGTACGATAAATTCGATGACCAGTTAAATAAAACGAGTTTAATAATTTTCAGTGTTTCCGTACGAAGTTTGATAAAATGCAAAAAAACGTGGCCAATATTCGTGAGACGACCTCGCTGGCAACTACGTAACAACTGAAAACTCTCGAGCATCTCGCAAGGTGCAAGGGCAGCCACGTTTTTGGCATAAGTCCGCGCATCCCTGCCGGCACTACTGCATTTCTCTGAATATTTGCGACACGTATGTCGCCTCCTCGTGGTTCCCACCTGATTCAGAGCTATTTCCGACATTGCACATGTCCAGGGAGATTCCGTGATGAAATAATACATGGAATTCGTTGGAATGGGAACAAACGATGATCCGAGTCCGCGGCAGAGTCGCATTACGTGTCAGTAAATACTCTATGCGTCTTGCGCAAGTTGCGTCATGCGCCAAAGTTCAGGTAGAATGAAAGGTGAAAGGACCAGAACGAAAGACCCAATTACCAGACGCATAGCGACGATAAGATTTTTAAGCTTCTAAATTTTTCTGGATTAATCCTAATTTATCGTGCAATATTTTAAGCCACCAAATTGATCATCTATCATTTTTACAGCTCTATAATACGTTGAGATGTAAACTCGTAACCTTCTTGGCGAGTATGAACGAGCACGTATGCAGTCACTTAATACTAATTGAGATCAGAATAGCGGACATACGGATAAAAGTAACTTAAACGTACTATCGGTCAAGCTCCAGCGATATCATGGTTGTCGCGAGTATTGTACAGGGGAGTATTTACTAAAACTTCGTAGCTAAAATTATTCGATATAAAATTGAATTTCTGATGAAATTTTAACAAAGTATATAAAAGAAATCAATAATTAGAGCTTTGATAAATTAAATTAAATTAATATCTGTTCCTTGTTATTTAGTTATTTGATAAAAATGATATTCGATGACTGAATATTAAAGAGTTCGTTGCTTTATCATTTTATTGGTAACACTTGTTAAAAGAGAAGATGTTTCGTACTACGTCTCGCCTACGAACGAACGCTAATGTACGAGGTAAACGAATAGTTCCTGTTTGTGGAGTACTATAGCCACATGGATGCCAATCACCGTGAGGTTAAAGTTCGTTCCACAACAATACAGTCTATATCGAGCCAGCACATACTATGTACTTCGTATGTACCCATACATCATCTTTCGAGACATCGTATCTTTATTTTGCTAAGTCTCGATATTTTAATAATTACTAAATACAATATTCAACGTTCATCCTCAATTAAAATGACGAGATTGCTATTAACTGCAACGTGGAACGCCTTACACGAATTACTTTCACGATATCTAAAGCGTTTAGCTCAGAGAATCACGCATGAGGTCATCACGATGGTTTCCTAGATATAATCGTATCTAAAGCTACATAATATTCCGAGTAACTATTTCTGTTTAATTCACCTACGCGAAAAGGCACAGTCCTATGTTGAAGATTTAAGCTTCCGATCAACGTATACGCACCTACTTGTAGCATCACCTATAAATATACACGCGATGCATGTAAATACATCGATATAAAATAATAGTTATTATCTTACTAGCAGTAAGAATGATACGTCTTTACTTTGCTTATTTACTTACTTAGATCCACTATATTTCGATCTATTTGATATTAATTTTATCGCATTTCGATCTATTTAAATATAATTACCAAATTAAAATATACTCGTTGACGTAATACTATAAAAAGTTTGATCGAGGCGCCCAAAGCAATACTTACAGTCGGTAACTAATGCATACATAGTACAAAAAATCTAAAATAAAAATTCACGCTATTATAAGGCTTGTTTGCTATTTTGTTTACCAACAAAATATTAAGTCAATTTAATATACCTGTTATATTTTATAGATAGTTTTGTAAAATTGTATTTTGTCTTTCATTACGTTTTCGTGTAAACGACTTTAATTAATATCATTTTTTAATCGATAAACAATTTAATACCAATAGGATTAACAGTCTGCAATATACAGGGGGTTCATATCAATTTTTTGACTGAGGCTATATATTCTAAATAAGTAAACATTTATAGAAAAATGATGTAACAATAACAGAATAGAATTCGTCTCACCGTTTCTTTGAACAAGCTGCATCTCATCTGCGCACGAATAATCTTCAAAGTTGTCCTCGGTCGCGGGTTCGTTTTCAGACGCCATTAGGCCCACTTCCGGTAACGTAACGGACAAGGGAAAAGTTTGTCCGTCCCCCGCTGCTGCACACCTCGTCAGTGCTACCTCTTGGACGCGTCTTGCATGTGGAATTTCTGAGGATGCCTTATCGATCGTCTCGTTGCACCTCATGGCAGAATCAAACCGATCGACCAATGAAAATAATAGAGAACAGTCACGTGCGAGTTTCGACAATGTATTTAAAAGTAATACCCGTCACATTACCCACTCTTTCGCGATTCCTGTCGCCTCGAGTCGCGTCAGCGTGCACGTTCGCGTTCTTGAAAACTATCGATCGAACGAACGGTCGGTGAATGAAATCTTTTGATTATCGACCGGCCGGAATCGTTCCACGCGAGTCAACAATCCACACAGATACTTTCACCGGAACGTCTCGAACGAATCGAAGAACACAATGTTTGTTGTTGAACTCGTCGCGATTACGTTACAAATATCTCTTGATATTTTGGTCAATGGTCACGGTACATTCCGATAGAAACGGAATTTATGTTAAAAGATACACGAAGTTTCGTTTACGAGGCGAAAAGGTTTTAAATTTATCATTATGCTATTGTCTGCGTTAACATTGATTCCGGGATTTGAAGGGCGTTGGAAGATTAAGTCGCATCAAGGACGAGTTTAAACGTGGAAATGTGAATACATGCGTATCGATATCTTATGCAACAAAAAAATTTACGGCAGGGTTCACTGAACTTTATTAACATGTAACAATGAAACCGAAATAGGAATTGTTTGACGGTCGCACGCGCCTAACGACCGTTCCCGGTAGACTGTGATAGTACAGTCAAAAGTCTAAAAGTTTATTTTTGGTCAGATTGTCGCGCCAAAGGGGGAACAACGTGGCCAATGTTGTATGTATATGTAATTGCGTCAAAAACGATTGGCCTGGGCAATTTGTATGTAAACGCGGTCCGCTCGCAGACCCCAACTGTTCTAAAGGTGACTAAAAACACATGATTACAAAACTAACATTTTTTTTTTTTTTCTTTCATATTTTATCATTGTTCGACTATACATATTTGTCTCGCGATAATACTTCCCTATAGCCTCAAAAGACACTTTTTTCTTTTGTATCACGCAATTGTACTAATTCTCTTTGAACATCGGTCAGCGTTTAGAAAATCAAACGCTAACCGACGACCATTTTCCTCGATTAATTACGCAATATCGCGTTCAAACATTCTTCAAACGATACACGGTAAACTTTTCAAAAATAAGTATCAATACTCGTTCCATTTCAACTACATCGTACATTATATCTTAATTATTAAAACGGGCGCTATTATTTATGCGCAGAGGGGGAGGAGGGGTGGCTTTCGCCGCGCGAATGGGTCCGACGAAAGAGCGCTATCGAGATACAATTCACGGGTAGTATACGATTAGAAATAACATCTGCGTGGAATACAGAGTAAGAGTTATTGCGTAATTTTTGTTTACGGTGGCACTCGATCTATGCCCGGTACGAATATAATTATAGAGCTTGATACGCGCGCATCATCTTTTATTTAAAAGTACAATTTTCAACGACTAATAGGATCACGACCTGATCTCGAATCCGATACTCCGTAGAAACTTGAAGAACCTCTCGACGAGCATCTTTTCGTGCTGATCTCGTTTCGCCGCGAGATCGGCGATCTTCCGTGTACGCGTGCGGAACGCTTCCACGAGCAAATCGTGGCAAAACGTCACGTCGTCGTCCGTCGCCACTAACAACTTTACCTGAACATCTTTCGTTTCGATCGACTTTTCGTCACGGTCGTCCCTGCGGTAGGAATGCTTTACGTACAATGCGATAAAACGCACGAGAAGATACGCGAGGAACCTACGGTGACACCAGAGGGCCTCGTAATCGTTGTACGTGTAAATGGTGCTCTCGTTCACGCGACATTCCTCCGCCCAATAGGAGAAAGCGCAGAAGTACGTTTGCGGTTCCGTTCTCGACGAGGCTGGCCTGAATTCCGTGCGCATCGTTTCGAACAACCTTTGCAACTTGTGCCTGTCACCCGCCGCACTGACGTTTGATTTAACGTACGCGTACAATTCGTCCTTGCATTGCTCCTCGTCCTCCGGACACTTTATCAACGAATCTCTCGGCAGTTCTTTGAACTCGAACATGTATCTCTGCAATAAGAACTGTCGATAGGAAAGCCCGCTGTAATCGGACACGTGTCGTTGACACCAAGCAAGAGAATTCTTCCACTCGCTTTCGAGCGTCGGATAAGTGAATCCTCGCGACTCGCGTAAAGCCATCACGTGACGCCTGTGACTCCACGCGTCGTAGTTATTCCCGTACCTGTCCGCGCAGGTAGCCGCGACGTTCAATTCTGTGCAGAGCGGCGATTCCGTCAGGTCGGGATCGTAACGGCTGTCTTTTCCGTTCAACACGTACGACAGTAACCATCGTCGATAAGCGAACGCCTCGAAACATTTTGGCTTATGGTAAAGCACCAACCGCGAGAAAGCGAACTCCTCTGACGCTTCTAGCTTCTGACTCCTCACTAGCTCCCGTCTCATGTTCCAAAACGTCGTCACTTCTGGATTTAACAAAAGAGCGCCCAGCAACCATCTTGCTATCGTACTGGGCTCCTCTCGTCTGTGTTTGTTCTGGCGTAGTTCAAAAAGCCGACGATGGGCATAACAGTATAGCGGTTGCACGCACCATGACGCCAATCCAAGACTGTCTTCCTGATGATACACCGGTGATTTATTTTCGTTATCCTCCGCGGGAATTATTTCGAAACTTTTCCTGAAATTGCACACAGATACATTTCTTCTAAATCTACACTATCAGTAATTTTAAATAATAATATACAATTCGTTTTAATTGTACCATCAGAAGCTATAATTTTAAGTAAAATAAATAATATAAATTACGTTAGTAAATAAATATATAAATATACGAATTACATAACGTAAAGACTGTATACAAAATGCTATAAAAATGACATTCACTAGGAGACACGAATAACGTTGTTCTTAGTTTCTATTATATTTTTGTATAAAAATTAAATATTAATATTTTATAATGTATTGGTTGTAAAAGCAACTTTAACTTTAGTAATACGCAGAGACGTAAGTACGCTAATCGTAATTATTAAGATTTAATAATCGTGATGGCGCCAGTTTCCTACTGTAGACATTTGATACCAACATTGCTGATACTGTATTTACTATGCAAACCTTTCGCGAAGCGTCATATGTACGCGTGTCTGATTAAAACGTACAGCGACTGTATATTATGAAAAGAAAAGCACACTAACCGTAATGTTGTATTGTCTATGCAACGTATACACCGATGCATCGAATCTAAGAATTTAGTGTCACATTTCACAGATATTTTTAAAGACTCCGCCCTCGTAATGTATCTAAGAAAACACTCACAGTGACGGATTCTTCTTCACCACATTTTCGATGTCGGAAAGGATTTTCTCTGCCGCCGGGAAAATATCGTCTTGCATTGTAATCTTCCCACTACCGTTCGTTACATGTCTCGGGGAATCAAGTGTAAACCAATACACAATTAACCCTTCTGTTTCTCTTGCTGCACCTTTCAATGCAGGCACGATGTAGCGTTTTTCTGCGGAAGTGTTGGGGGATATACTGCGATGCCGTTTGAAGTTTCCTGCAAGTCTCGAACGTTCGAAATCAGATGGCGCGAAATTATTAACACCGAACTGCGTTAACGGAAAACAGATTTTTATGCAAATATTCTTTTAAACGAATCTATGAATATTATATCAACAAATCTCACTGCCATTTAACGAAAAATATTATCGTTCATAATTCTTTACGTAAATATTAATAGATTTGTAACTATGATTCGTACAATTGTTATATTTTCATTTGATGCGTTAAAATAATAATTGTTAATATTATAAATAGATACTGTTTGAAATAAAAAGATATTTCTCTAACAATATGATAAAAAAAATAAATCCCCCGGAAAAATATTTATTACGAAAAAACTTCAAATTGTCCACGTACCTTATATATTACAAATTTTTATCTTTTTTTGATGGAAAATTTGTTTTTTATCTCAATTTCCCGATAACATTAAGTATAAAATGAATGTTCGATGGTCTTTACGAGTATCATAAATATAAAAGCATAGTCTAATGGTGTACGAGTCTCCGGCTATAAATCGGTATAACCTATAATTCGTTTCCCTAAAATTCGTTATACTCATCTTACCTTATAAGGAGAAACTCGTCTAATCAGTGAATACTTCATTTTCTGCTGACGAGGTAAAATATTTCAATCAAAACAATGTCCGACCCCCGCATAAGAATTCTAAAAATTAAAACTGGAGTAGTGAAACGTCTCGCGAAAGAAAAAGTCACGTATGAGAAAGAAGCGGCACAGCAACGTGAAAGGATACAAAAATTGAAGGATCAGGGTGAGAACATTTTGAAAAATGCAATTAGAAGCATGTTGCACTTCTCGTTAATTTGATCCTTTCAATAGCTGTGTTATTTATTTAAACGATTCCGTATATTTTTTTATACCTTTAACTACTACTTTTTTAAGTGTTTCTTCGATCGAAAAATTACTACGTCGCTATAAAAGATTTATAATTATCCAAGTGAACTTCAAAAACCGTACTTTTCATAATAGTTTTAATTATTTTATAGACAAAGATGGTTACGACATAAAGAAACAAGAAGAAGTACTTCAAGAATCTCTCATGATGGTGCCAGATTGTCAACGACGTCTTGTTAAAGCATTCGCAGAGTTAAAGGGTATATTAGAAACGGAACAAGATTTAAAAGAAGTCGAAGACTACATCGAAGCGGAGAAAGTTTTACGAGAAGCAGAAACTCAACTTCCCAGAGAGGGAGAAATTATGGAGATGTGTTAAAAAACAAAGCCTAATAATCCTATTAAGATATTGCCAAAAGTTACAAAAGAACTATATTTTCATCTAACACACTTTGTAAACACATTAAAATAATCATTTAACCTATACAAAAAGCGATAGTTTTAAGGCATTTCATATTTTATGTAATTAAATATTACTTCCACGCTATTATGTTTAACGATCAAAGTTTTTTAGAGGGTTTTTTTAGAGAGGACCCACGTTATAACATGTATCGCACGATGAATCAACCTATCTATAACACAAATTACAATATGAATGTACATCAAAATTATATTTATCCAATCTGTAGTACTTCTGATAATGTTAGCAATAATACACCAATAGTTACGGTAGAAACACGGCAGATCGACGAAAAGAATATTCAAAGTTTTCTTCTAGAAGTTGATCAGTCCAATAACGCAATTATTCAGAAAAACGTATGTAAAAGATCTAAAATTGCAGCTGCCAAAAATGCCATTGCATCTGCACATAAATTAAACGAGAAACTGAAAACAATTTGTGCAGAGCTGAAAGATAATAGAAATTTTACAGACGAGGAATGGCAACAGAAGATGTGCATCTGCAATGCAGCAAAAAATGAAATTGTTACATTATTGAATCCTATTAAAGATTCGAAGTTTTTAAATCAGTTGAAAAAGGATTTAGAAAGACGACGGAAAAAGAGATTACGCGAAAAAATTAAACGAGAGACATGGAAAAATGAAAAATTAATAAAGATAAAACAAAGAGCTAGAATACATGCACAAATTGATTCGTGGATTAGAAAGAAACAAGCTGTAATAGAAAAAGAAAAACAGGAGGAAAATTTACGTAAAGATGCTGACATGGTTCTGTCCGATGTTAGAGGAAAGCGTAGCGATGCAAGGAAATATCTTGGATTGTTACAAGAATTACGAAATCTGCATAATATTAAAGCCAATATTGCCATAGCAAGGGGAGAACATTTATCTTCGGCGGCCGACGAAGCATTTAATAATATCATAGGTATTATTATGATTTCATTTGTAGTAATCATTTCATTTCATTTATTGAAATTTGATTAACATTTCTTTATTTTAAATTTTAATCTGAACACTACTCGACTCGGTTTCTACAAGACTCAACTATCCGTCCAAATATTTAAATAATTAAATTAATAGAAATACTTCTTATGTGTAGCAAAGTTAACAGAACAATGGTCTACTCTTGATTCTGAGTATTCTATAGAAGAACAAGGTTTGAAATTAATGTTAAAGACTGATAATGAAAAGAGAATCGAAAAACAAAAGAAAAGTCTGTTCGATGATTGGGAAAATGTACTATTTGGAAAAAAACTATCAGTGTCTGATCAATACAATACAGACTTGACTACTTTTATTACTATACGGTAAAAATAGTTCTACAATTAAATGATACCCAATTGTTATACGATTTAAGCTTTACGAAAATAAAATAATTTTTTTTTTAGGTCTGCTTGGGATAAGTATATAAGTTCAGATATCGATGCATCAGCTATTCCAATTGGATGGGTAATGCCTGATAAACCATCTTCAGCTGCCTGGCAAAAATGTCTCAAAAAAGACGTTTCATAAAACATACTTCTACATAATTATAAATTCCAGTTTATAAATGCGTAAAATTTGATATACACCCTAATAATTTATATTGTATAAACATAAATAGTATGTAATGTAATTTTAAAAAAGCAAATAACTTGTTTAGTTTACTATATCTTAAACATTTATATTCATCTTTTTTAATCGTTTTATAATTTAAATGATTTTGTAACTAGAAGCATTTCACGTATATTTCATTTTATTAAAATTATATATAAAAAGTATGTACAGATTTTTCTATGAAACTTGACAAATCAATATAAACGTTATGTTTATGCTATACTTAATATTAGATTCTTTTGAGCAGCACTCGAGGGTTCTAAAACCTGAGAATCTTTGACTGGTGTTGGATGTACAGTTTCTGCAGCAGATAGTATCATGTGTAACTTTCCTTGCAATTCTGACAATGCTAATATTAAATTTTCTTCTTCTTCCAATTTCGATGCTAATATCGTAAACATTTTTCGTGGTTCTGCTGCAAGTTCATCCAAATGATCTTCATAGACGTCTGTTAAGAAGTAATAATCAAAAATTAAGTTTCAGTCCCGAACGTCGGCCAATATCTAAGGCATTACTATATAGAGTTTACAACATACCCATTAAAACATTAGCAACATGTAATAATACTCTTCCAAATCGAACACTTCCTATATGCTTGTTCAAAAATTTAAGAATATTTACAAGAGACTTTCCATTTCTACCGCTAAGGGCTTGTTTTAAACCTTGTCTTCTGATAAGTTCCTGCATGAGTGCAACCGTAACGTGCGGTGTTTTATTCACAACATAATTCGCCATTACACAGTCCAATGCTTTGGAGTATTGAAACTTTCTTAAATAGGTATCGTGTTTGGCCATAATTTCTTTCATTTCTTCGTGCACCACCATATCTACGTGCGGTGCGTGCAAATTTTTACCGGAATGTCTATACGATACTTTTTTACGCTGGGGCTTTTCATTTTTAACATCTTCTTCTCGTCTTCTCACAGAAATTAAGCCATCCACCATACCAGCTACAATAGTTTCATCGTTCGACTGAAATTACAAACCTCTTTTCAATGATTCAAAAGTGTTAGTTGATATTAGAAAATACAAATATTGTCTTACACTGATCCCTATGCTTAGAACTGAATTTGGATAATCTAAAGAATGGACAGTTTTGTATGTTCCAGAATCATAAATTTTGACATGTCTATCCAATGAACCGGACAAAATTCTGTGACCATTTGAAGCTATTTTTAGGCAAGTTACAGTTTTATGATGTTGGGTGATCTTTGCAAGCAATCTGCCACCAGCAAGTGCATCCCATACTCTAATTTCAGTTCCACCTTTAAAGATATATAATTATAATCGAATATTTTTATTATTTTAGGTATATTCAAGATCCCATCTTATTTCTGTACCTGCAGATAAAAATATTCCACCGGATGGCAAGAATAACAAACTTTCAACAGGAGCTTCATGGTTTACATTAAGAATTTTTGTGTTTGTTCTTGTATCATACATATATATGTGTTTGTCATAACCTCCAGACAACAGTATGTCTTTGGAGATTGGACTAACTGCACCAGCTCTGATATAATCAGAATGTTCGTTAAAAGATATAGTTTGCTTTTCAGTAGGTATATCCCAAACTATGACAGTTTTGTCGTCAGAGAAAGATGCAATGTGATGATTATCTGCAGTAAAAAGTGTTCTATGCACGGATGCTTTGTGTCCAGAAAACAGCCGTAGAAGGCTTTTTGTGTTAACATCAAAAAGTCTGACGACCGCTTCTTCTCCACCAGCACAAAGTAATTTTCCATCGTTGCGGAAGGAGCCTCCATAAGCAGCTTCCTTAAATCTACTAAGGTTTTTTGTGACTAGCTTTGTAATTGGATTGTACACTTGTACTCTTACTGAACAAGTAACAGCAAAATAATGCGGTTCCACGGGTGAAAAATCTATGTAATCAATCGGTCCGAATTCCTTAACCAAGACCGGAGTCTGTAAAACATTTTCATAAATAATAAAGTAATATTTTTCTGTTATAAATACCATTTAATACGACACAGATCAGTACTGATCCTCGTATCAAATGGTATTTATTAGGTTAAGTGATTCGAGTGCATCATGAATTAATCGATATATTACGATCGCAGAAGATTTGTTATTATTTCATCTGTAACAACTTACTCACAGTATACTTTTTCCAGTATATATTATCAGGAGTTAATTCAGATCCTGATCTTGCAAATACTTTAGTATTTATCTTCTTAAAGGATGCCATTTCTTTAAAAATGTCAGCTGTAATAAAACCTAGTAGAGGGAGTAAACTTCTCTTGTTGACAATTGATGGAAGTTGTTGCCATTGATTTCTGTAATTAATCAAGAATAAATTTATTTTTTTGTGATCATTGAACAAAGAAACTCTCGAAAACTATTTTACGAAGCAGCAAGGCAACATGTTTTTGATGATTCAGTATACTTTGTTACATTTTATATGGTTTTGCTGCTCGTTTCAATATGGCGATGGTTAGTTGCCTAGTGCTTCGAAGGTCTCGTTGCTTATCATGAATTTTCTGGCTTTCCTTTCCATTTCTTTATATAATTCAGAAACGAAGCCTTGATATTCATATGATTATCCGTAAGTGCATACGAGTTATGTAATTATGAGGCTCTGCATCTGATAAACAAAGGATTTCATCTGAAAGTCGTTCCGCTTAGACAGCACGATAGATTTGGCAATTGCCGTCCTTCTAGTAAGTTTTGTTATATTTCACGAATAATCATCAAGATGTAGACGTTCACGCGTATATTTCGGAATTAACGAAACGAGAAAATGTTCCTTTATCTATGAGAATGTACAAAAAAATGTATAGTTTGATTTTATTACAGTCAGAGAGGAATTGCTGCCAAGAAATTTTCTTGTTAGTTGACTGCATACCAGCCACGTTTATAAATATTTCGCCAGACGAGATTGAAATTTCCTTTGATGGTGTTGTTGGATGCTTTAATTTTTCAATGCCGTTCAAACATTTTATCGATCATTATAATGATCGTATTACCGAATGCATATAAATAACATTTTTAAATTAATGAGTTCCTTTTGGAAGTCAAATGAACAAAGCTTAGCTTTTATTATAATGACAGGAACAAATATTTATGTTCCATCTAGATAGAAGAATTCAATTGAACATAATAATTAAGAATATATTTAATAGAATATTCTTAAGACTATATCGTTAAGAATAATCTCAATTATTATACGAACAAGAATAATTTTATTGAATTAGTAACAGAATTTTATATGCAACAACTATTGAACGTTAAGACACCTTAGTTCATAAATTATAGAAATTGGAGATAATGGCAGAAACACAAAGAATGACTGTGTATGGTAGACATCCTCCTTGTGCTAGTGGAACTCGTTTAGAGGAACGTCGTGCTAGAAGGTAAATTATCAAAAATATTAAAATAGTCGTTTATTATAAATTAAACAATTGATAATTTTTTTTTATAGATTGGCCTTAAGATTGGAAAGGAATCGTAAGCCAGATAAGCCAGAAGATTTTGTCTGTTACGAATCAAGCGACGACGAAACGGAAACTGTAAGCGAGGGAAAGCAATTTTTAAGAACTTCTTTCAATTTTGTGGATTATGTACGCGCGAGAGAAACAAACACCAGAGAAGTGCGAAAAATTAATCAAGAATATGGATTTCGACACATATTGACTCATGATTTGTTTAAAGAATATTCTGTTAGTTTAAATACTATGAATAAAGTCTTTTGCTCCCAATGGTTAAGCGATAGGCAAGTAGTATTTGGTACAAAATGCAACAAATTAATGGTTTATGACGTAGCAACACAGAAATTAGACCAAATACCATCTCTGCATGGAAGGCAAATTAATTCTGGAGGTGGTGCTATCCCTGAGCAACAGTGCGGTATACATTCTGTTCAAATTAATCCTTCAAGGTACACAAATTAGGTATCTCGTATAGTTTTGATTCTTATTATTATTTCATTATATCTATATTTATAATGTTTTACACGTATTACAGAACTCTTTTATCAACCGGGGCAAGAAGTAGTAATGAAATAGCAATATACAGGCTACCGACCCTCGATCCGGTTTGCGTAGGGGAAGGTGCCCATAGAGATTGGGTTTTCGACATGTGTTGGCTAGATGACGAGTTCCTAGTTTCTGGATCTAGAGACACTAAAATGGCTTTATGGCGTATAGATAACGATCTTGCCGAGGCACCCGACAAAGCAGATGTCCCTACACACAGGTTACACAGTACAGAATATAATTACAGTAGAACCTTGATACAGTGGATTAATTGAGCAGTGGTGTGGTGTCCATAAAAATATATATTATAAAAAAATATAATCAATTCTAATAGTACCATAAAATTCTGTCCATTAAATTGAGGTTTTATTGCAATGCTAATAACTTGTAAATCTGATGTGTTCCTTCTCTTCCCGATTAGATTGATTCAACCAGTGTGCGTCAAGGAATGCAAATCGGCACAAAAAGTACGGGCCCTTGCTTTTAATCGAACATACAAAGAAATTGCTGCGCTTACTTCGAATAGCTTTATACACATCTGGTCCGCTGAAACATTTAGACAAAAGATATCTAGAAAATTACCGGCTTGTCAAGAGAACGTTTGTCTCGCTGTACAAGATGACGGCGTTTACGCGGTTGGATGCCGATCTTATACTTTACTTTTAGACGCAAGAACTCTGCAACCAATAAAAAAAATACCGTCGCGGTATATATTTTAACCAGATGCCATTTCTATTTGTTCGATCTATAAGCTTACTAAATTCCCATATTTCTCTGCAGGTACAGTGGTTGCGGAATTCGATCAGCCAGTTTTCAAGGTTCTGTTTTAACAATTGGAACAGGTTTAGGAATGTTAATGTTTTACGATGTTAGAGCTCAAAAGTATCTTGAGTCTTCGATTAATTCTAATAGAACTGTTGTACTGAAAGTTTCAAAGGGTTACGTGGTATGTTTGAAATGTTCTCCAACTTGAATGTATAATTTTTTATAAGGGTGTGATACTTATTTGAACGGTGGTATTAGCTTCCAGATGAAGAATATATTGATGGATTCCAAAATTCGAAGTATACACCTGCTATATATACTCATTGCTATGACGGATCAGGAACACGGTTGTTCACAGCAGGTGGACCTCTTCCCGTTAATTTTTATGGTAACTATGCAGGATTATGGCAATAAAATTAATCGTAATCAAGTAAAGAATAGCATCGATTTTTATGTAAGTAATTATAAGTTGTACATTTACATGAACATTAACCGAGATTTTATCTGAAGAGGTATATATGGTGTTGTCGCTATAAAAGCAAAACCCATGCTTGGGGGAATCCTCTCGGAGCCAGCAATGCGATTAATTTAACACGCTGAGGGGTCAATAAATCTTTTATTGTTGATTTTTTATTAGGGAAAATGTTATTATCGTACTTGTCACATTTGTTTAATTAAAATGAGACTAATCAATTATTTAGTAGACAATAATATTTAATAAATTTTAAACGCGAAAAAAGATAATGCATAAAAGAGACGCAGCGTTGAGCTATGCAAATACGACATAATTTTAATCATGCTTACGCATTTATCTTTCTCTTATTAAATAAGTAAATATGATGAAATTTACAAACATTACAAATACGGTGGTAAATAGTTTTATAAAGAAAGAATCGAATTAAAAAAAACAATGAAATTGTACTAATTGTTATGAGCAATAAGGTGGCTTTTAAATTTCTTTTTTTCTCCTTCACTCGTTGTTCTTTTCTACGAACGGGTCTCAAAGGTTTCGTTTTTATCGCGACAATACTTTACACCCAATCGCATACTTCTCTAAAATGTTTTCTTCTTTCTCTTGTATTTTTATACTTCTCACATAATATCGTCTTTTACCTATTAATTTTATTTTGTACAGAATTGACTAACTACTTAGCTTGATGTTTAATCCGCAACTGTGCAAGTCATATGCATCTATTTAAATCCTGAATCTACATAAGAATAAATATTATTCTCTAACAAACTGGCAAAATTTAATATAATTTTGGAATTGTATTAGATAAAAAATATGCAACGTATTATTTAATAGTTTTGGCAAGTGTGGTACTTTTAAAAACATTCGGAAATGTGATGCTATTGATATCGAAAGTTTGATGCAGAGTACCATTCTGTGAGTAAGGCACATTTGGAAGACGCGATTTCAAGCTAAGTACGTAAAAATGTATTATTCTACTTGGACAGTAAATTAAAAAAAAATTTGATATATATATGCAGTTCAAGCGGTTTTATATTTCACGAGTAGATAAAAAAGTAGAAATTAATAATAGGAAAAATTAAGTTTTAAGGTGTATATACCTCGATTGTCTCAAAGTATAAACAAAAGAAATTACAATAATTGTATTCATTCAATCATCATTTCAATCATACGTGCAACCCCAAAGGTAATTTTCATTTTATAGTTTAATTTTACTAAGGATGCATTAGTCTATTTATAAATTAGTATAATAGAAAACAAAATTTTAATTCTATATTTAAACTATGTACTTGGTAAACAATTTTATGATTTTTACATCACCAGCTTATAAAATCTAGGTAATTTTATTAATTGTTTAACATAAAATTGTGCACTAGTACTAGCTATTATATACGAAATTTAACGAACTATTAATTGAGGATCTCTCCTAGAATATAATAAAAATAACTTTTAAAGGGAAAAGTTATTTTACAAATTGTGACCATTAATTTGAATCTTTATATTATCTGCATACAGTGTGGTTTTAAAGTGATTTTTAGATTCTGCGTTGTACATCTACAGCTGTCTAACAGAACTACAAATTTATAGAAGTAATCAACGAATAATACTGCAATGAACATTAAGTTTTATCAAATACAATTTATGAAGTTGAAATTTTAATACTGGCCTTACAATATACAATGAGTATTCGTTACCTAAACTTATTTTAGGCGAACCAATACGTATTAAATGTCTTTTAATCACATCTTTCTGTATTGCATAACGAAATGTCAACACACACGAAACTTTGGTCAATGTATGAACTATAATAATGTGTTTTGAATGTGCACGGCAACTGTTAATATTTTGTTAAATTAATAACTGAGAATATGTACAGTTTATTATTTTTCAAATATTAATTCATTTTGAGAAGCAATCTTTTATTAATATCGTCACACGCTAATTGAATATACCTATTATAAGAATTAGTTCAATGGAACGTATAAAAGTTGCAATGCAGATATTTTAAATTATAGCTGCCCAAAATTTGATCGGAATCATTAATCGTACGTTATACAACTTGTACAATGTTAAAGTATTATGAATGTAAGCTGTGTGCATTTACGATAAGGAACAATGATATACGCGACCTGTGATTGTATAAATGTGTTTGTTGTATGCAATTGAGAAAATTTGTTTCAATAAATGTAATCTTCGATATGCGAGATATTATATCGTAATGACATTAATTGCGTGCGATTATTTTTAAGTTTAATTGATCGAGTTCGTATTTGATTTAGAAAATTAAACGTGCTTGTGTTTTTCATATACTTGGCCGATCAAGTTTAGAATTACGTTTGTCACAATCACTGATCGATGCAGCAACGATGCAAATACAATTTTCAATATTTAGTGTAGGGCATTTCAATTGATCGAGAAAAATCGTTAACATGTAAACCCATACGCAACTGAATTACTAACGTTCTGATGAATATACGATAACAAAATATATTCTGTACGCTTGTATATGAACAGAATATAAATTGTTGGCATATACTCGTTAAGACATTACATAATAAGTAAAAATGTGTGTTGTATCTACAAAATTATAGAATAATAGACTGTATAAATATGTTTGTGATCGTGCATAATGAACGAATACATTGGACGCATTTCAACATTGACTATCGCATGTGGTTTTATTACGAACACTACAAAAACAAAAAAAAAAAAAGAAGAAAAGAAAAAATATTACAAAGTGTCGGTAATTCTGTTTTATAACAATTTTATGCATTTTTGGTATCATATGGAAATACATACACCTTAACAATAACTAATAAATTTAATTCGTTTGAAGTTCATTGTTCTCATACAAACCATCTTAAACAATATCGAGTAACTGTCTGCAGTACACGTTATAATATAATATCTATACTAAACGTCCTAATTTTCATGCAAAGATCGTTTAAACAAGAAAATCTAAGCATCGTATATTTTAACTCAAATAATACAATATGAAAAGTATAAATAAATAATTTTTATACTTAAATATATGTATAAGTTATATAACAATTTTGTACAATTATAATCGCTGCATCACTGTGCCAGGAAAATTCTTTTTCCATATATTATGTTCAACGTAAGAATGTTAGGAAATTCATGACAAATTATTTTAGGATGACTCGAAATATTTGTCCTTATAATTTTTAATATTCTTTTTTTGCTTTTCTTGTGAAATGTATCATGTTATATATATATTGTATTTCCTTTGTACTACGGAAGTATGTATAGTTAAGTTTGTTACACATTAGTCCCTGTGTTTGTGTTCTCATTATATCTATAGCAAAATGTTATTTCAAAAAATATTTATCGTCCATGTTAAAGATAGAGGGAAAATACATAGATTGTTTTTTGAGCATTTTTAGAGTTCAAAATTTACGTTGCGTTTGGATCGTTAGCAAAGTATTTGGTACAATTTATGTAACAGTTGATTTTGGTCAAATATATGCAACATATTCTTAAAATTAATTATTACGTGAAAATAATTTATGTATTTCCGTATTTTTATTTGATATTCCGAAATAATAAATAATCTTATACACTAAATGCTGCTTGGACAGTGAATACAGCTATGCTGGTAACATTGTAATTTTTGTGCGGTGTGTATGTGTGTGTGTGACTGCGCTAAATAATCAATGTACATAAATATACCAAATCAATGATCGAAATTGCATTTATTAATTATTCTGATCGAAGGCGTAGAAAACAAGTAAGGAGTAATGTTAAAAGAAAGGGGGGGGTTATTTCTCTCCTTACAAATAATTTATTAATGGTATATCGATACAACATTTTTTTATCTCATCGAGAATCATCACAAATAATGTGTAAAATGTGTATAATGCATACAAAACATGCGTAAATCGCGATATACTTGTAGTACACGTGATGTATATATTTAAATTTAAATCCAATTATTGAGGTTTAGCCGTGACTGTATTAGATATGTCGTGTTTATAATGTAAGTGTGTCGAAAATGTACCAAAGCGCAATTTAGGTATAAATGGAGGACCCATCTTGCCCTAGAATGCACTCGTCGATATGTTAGAGTATGTAGCTCTTAACGCGTGGAAGATTAAACCTTCAACAAGGATTTGTTTAGAGCAAATATCTCAATTAACGCGATGATAAATCAGCGGCTTTTTTTCACGCATTAATTCTGTTGATATTAACGAGTCGTTTCTAACGCCATCGCTATAAATCCATCGTCGGGCGTAAATAAGCTCATTTTTCTTTTTGGTATAGATTGACAGTTGGTATTCCTAACACGCGAGTACCGTAAATAAATATACATCAATTATACAATATATAGGTATTCTGAAAATAAATAGAGTATTTCACAATTATTGCATAAATCAGTGAGCACTACCGTAGAAATCGATTCATTCTCACGAGATATTTTTTTTTTTATTTCTGAATCGTCTCCTCGTATAAAAAACATATTTTATCGTTATGTTTTTTTTTTTTTTTTTGACAGGCAATCATAAGTAACTGCACCATGATTTCGTTCTTTAAATTATTATCGGGGCAAAAATATCCCCCTTATCTTCCCTTAATTCTAATAACATATTTAGCAAGTCTGTGAGTTTCATCGATGCGTTTCACTGTGATCACGAGAACGAGGTTACGTTAACAAAAGAAACAAAAAATCAAAGATGCCCAACGTCTAAGGCCTTATTGATATCACTAACTAGCATTCCTAGAATAGGTCTGTGCTCAGAGTCTTGTCTGAACACGGAATCCAGAAAGTCGGAATGCGTTAAAAAATCGAACACCTGATCACACCGGTCCTGAGATTTGTCCGTGAGATGCGGTTTTATGAGCGTCTGTATCGCGGTTCTACAACGTTCCAGCGACTTGATCAAATACGCTTTATCAAAACTGAACTCTAATTCGTAAAAGGAAACTACGGACATCGCTACAGCTCTGAGAGCATTCCTTATTTCGATAAGCTTTGCATCGTCGGTGACGTTTAATTGCTGGTTACGTTGTAGAAGTCCTACCTGGAAAAAAAGCATTTATGATAACTGTGATTACAGGGAGGGAAAACAATTAGTCGATTGGATTTAAGGCTCGGTTCAGCGCCGTCTACGAGTGGAGCCCCACCGTGCGTTGCTTTCATCCCCTCCACGCGCCAAATCATCACGTTTGTGTGGTGTACTCACACACAACACAGCATCAAGTTAACATTCCTGTATCATGCTGACAGAGAGAGGCAGTGTCAGGGAGTTTCCTATACCCCGAAGCAAGTGTTGAACAGCACTGCTCGCTCTGGCCTAGTCTTATGCTCTCAGAGATGCGCAGAATTTTATTTAAATAATAGGCGATGAACAAATATTCCTGATTTATTCACAATGTTTGTTAAATCGAACTATTATTATTCAGATAAGAATTTTGCCCATCTCTGGTACGTTGTTCATAGTAAACTCAGTAGCTTCCCCTACTGCATCTCTCGTTCATGCATGCACGAATGCTACTCGTATAAGACACTCGTATAATACGACACGTGGAGGTGGTGAAAGCTGTGCAAGGGGCTTCTCCCATGGACTGCATTGTTCTAATCAATTGAGTTATCCTGACCGTCGACGAATTCCTCCTCTCTAAGCCTACTGTTAGATCAAAATCAATTGGCTGGTCAAGGCTACCGGAGGACTTATCTCCATCAGACCGTTTCACTTACGTTCTGTCTCTATCAATTCACAGATATAGTCGCGTTGATTTTGGAACTAAATGTTGAGTCGCATAGTTTCTAATTTGCTAAACAAAGAACATTAACGTGGCAGTGAACGTATTAAATGTGGTATATTGAAAGTAATAGACCTGTCTGGTGTGATACACGATTGAAGAAGCGTCCTTAAGCAGCTAATTGAGTTTGATCCGAGTATATCAATGTATTTCAAAGTAGGGCACGCGACTTCTGGGGTGAGCGCCTCGCAAATCAAGGGGAGACGCGGCTGAACATTTTCCGTGTACCAAAATATGAATAAAAGCTTAATCTATTTTTATTAATACATTGAAAATGGTCGGTTGTCTTCCGATACATCTGTATCGTGAGTTATCGTGATAGGTACCTTAATGGACAACTTAACGATGTTTTTCAAAACCTTTTCAGGCTGCTTTTTGTCCAAATTCGAATTGGACTTAGCAGCTTTCTCCATGAGCTTATAAAGATTGTCTAAAAGCGAAGTGGTGGCATCGTCTATAAGAAGCGATCTTCCGGCTCCCGTAGACACGACTCTGCCAAGGAGTTTCTTCTGAGCACGCAGACCTAAATCGCGGGCACGACTTCCGGTGCCTCCGGCGGGATAAGATCCACCGTTCAATGTAGTCGCCGACTGCATCACTGAAAAAAAGTTTAACACACTGTACGCATCTGCTTGGGCGAGATATCGGTTAAATAATGGTCCTTCTGTTAGATGGACAGACAGAATCAACAGTATGCAAGAGAGGAACAGGAAAAATACTGTCGCCATCCTCTTTATCTTAGTTTAACCATTCGAGTGGCTCACAGTGAAAATCGTCCACCATTTTTTACTTGTATTTAAACTTTTATAAAAATTACAATACTTAACCACGGTGGACGATTTTTACTGTGAGCTTAGTTTACTTTATCTCTTCTATATTTGATATGTACACTCTTCTGTATCACTTGCATAATTTTTTTGTTTCTACATTATTTAGTAACTCGATCTTCGAACCAAGTCTTTTCAATTTTTAGGGACAAAAGTCTTGACACCTAATCTGGACTGCACGGAAGGATGATATACAATTTCGCCATTGTCTCTTTGTTGGTAGGCGAAGTGTGAATCTCAGCGGCGTCAGGTTGCAGCAAATGTTTCTTCTTCTAATCCTAATCTTTGTTTGAATCAGCGTATCAACGCGAAGGATTGGAAAGGACCGTCGGACCGTGATAGTTAACTGGAATTTCACCAGAGATATTTGCAGAAACGGATCAAATTGCGACGTGGAAAAATTCGAGAATAGAAGAACTCATTATTTAATCTGATTGCTTTCAGATTAACTCTTGCAGTGACTAATACTTATCTCTAATGATTAATGCGAATGTTATCACGATGAAAATAATAATGGCCGTACATGTGTATGCGATCAGGACTTACCATCAAACATTGGTAGACTGCTGTTTCCTCTAGGCGATAACGGGATTGTGAATGAAATAAAGAAGCAGTACTGTTCTGTGAGCACGGTTGAAACTCAGGCAAAAGTAACTAAAATAACCAAGGACAGAAAACAATGAATCGATGTTTGCATAAAATATAAAACGTTGTATCAAAATTAAGCGAGCAACGCAAAATGGCATCAAACAGTTGTTCGCGAGAATGAATTAAAACGTTACGCGGGCAACATTCGTATACCTTGATTACAGTCGGTTACGGCTACAAGATGATAGAGCAGCCAACTTTGTAATTCCATCACTGCCGTGCCCCACGCCACCTGAAAAATAGGTATTACCCTAATGTATTTTCAATTTTACTTAAAATTGTTTTTACAAGAATTTAGTTTCCTTTTGTTTATAAAATTTTTGTTCCAAGCTTTTAATTTGTATCTTTAAAAATATTAAAATCAATTTCTCTGATATAATTAAATGTTTTCTACGTTTAAAATTGCGCCGTTAAGCCCCAGTTATTCTTCGCCAGGACAAGATAAATTACCAACCGCGAAACGGATAAAATTATCATCGCAAGTTCGTAGCGGGCAAAGGATTAAATAGGTTGAAGCATACATGCTCCCTCGCTTGTGTAATTTGTGTCAGTAGCTGAGGTCAGACTCGATCCAGTGGAATTGGGACGTAATGTGCGTTGTGGTTTGTTGTCACGGAGTATAATCGTATATGTATACATCGAGGAGGCATAGCCGGTATGGCAGTTGAATCGATTTGTAAGGAGCGTCAAGGCGAGCTTGGAGACTCTCGTTCTCGTTTGCCAGGAGTAATAGGGGAAAATGGAAACGCGACGGGGCATTGCCAATGGAGTCTCGTGATACAGCCTCCGTGTATTTCGAGAACGTCCTAAACATCGATCGTCGATCGTGTTCGAGCATTTCAAAATTTCCTGCTAAATTCTTCGAGGACTTTGAACATCCGCCACTCGACGATATCCGAGATACTCGAGCACACTCGAGCTATCGAAACGGCTTAATGTATCCCGAATCGCCTGAACGATTTTAAATATAAGACCACTCGAAAGCTATCCAACGATCGAACATGTGCAACAACTTGAAATCACTGCGATCCCAGACATTTTTAATACAGGTTTTTAAAAAGGGAGATTGCATTCCGAGAACCTATAAAATAATAAACACAATAGCGTTTTGTTTCCATGGCAAAACAATGCTTCTAACGGTTCAGTCACTTACTTTCTTATCGCTGTAGTTAATTTCGTGGTGTAAAAGTTCTACATCCTAATTGTACGAAGTGTCCGGTGAATTATGACTGGGAGCGTAGGTATACATATATTCGACTTTCAATGTGTACCATGACTCACGTAGTTACGTGCGCGAGCTTTATCACTCGATACCGTTGTAATTAGAGGTCACCTACATACAGCTAATTTATATACATTACACTTACGCAAGCACAGGCGCAGCATTCTTAAAATTAACTCCCATTTAAAATGGGCTTTGATCGATGTATCGTCCCGTATCGTGCTACCTCGTAAAGTTACATCGAGAAAATGACCGATCGATCGCAAAACTCTCGCTCTCTTCCCTCGGCTGTTTCCTAACTACGATCGATCGAGCCCGCTACACGCGCCAATTAAACGGTCGCTCTGCAGTTCGAGTACCCGTATTAAGCACTTTATTCGCTGCTAGCCTCCGTTGGTTGTGTAACATTTTACTTTTCTTACGCGTTCCGTGAATTCTTTCACCAGTACCAAGCAAACCACACTCGCACACCTCTCTCTCTTTCTCTCTTTCTCTCCCCTTGATTACAGAATTTCCGTAATTGGAATATTTTCTAAAACGCTCCACTTTCTTTTATTTAAATACGTATTTCTGCGGGAATGCTATTCTCCGGTCCTTTTTCTTTCATTCGTATACACATGCATTCAAGGGACAAGACCGCTTTAAAAATCTGAAATAAATAGGATAATATAATATTCAAGAATGTTATTAACCATGCCGTTAAGTGTTAAAAAAAAAATAGTGCAAAATGACGACGCTGGGGCCATTCTCGCGCGATGAATTTCCGGTTTCCGGTGAGAATCATTAAAACAGGTAAAAAGCTTCCGCTCTGATGCTCATATAAGCAAAATTAATTCGTCTTTTTTCTTTCTCTGTAATTCCTAAAGGAAAAAGTTATTTGCGTTGTGTCACGCTATAAGTCATCAGCATGAGTCACGTAGAATGATGTGTATTAATTAAAACTTGTGTAATTTTTCAAACCGTAATGTTCTGTCATAAATTAAAAAATAAAAGTGGACTATTCCTTACGGTAGTAATGTCGAATAAAACATTTCCTACGCAGTGTCCATTGTCATCTGGACATAATTCCATGCCGATAGAGTGAAAAATTGCAAGTTAAAACAGAGAAACAGGTAACAGAGCCCCCAGAGGCCTGGGACTCGTCATTTCTATAATTAGTTATCTGTTTCGTATTATCGCGATATGCTGAAGGACATAACAGACACCCACGTCTCTCGATATATGCAAATATAATTTTTAAAGGACATGTTTGAATAAACAAAAATTTTCTGAATAAATACAATTTATGAAAATAGTGTTTCGTTAAAGTAATCATTTTCTTCGATCGAAATAGCATTAAATTAATGCGTAGAAAATGATTACGATATATTGTTTCTATTCGTTTATTACTAACTCGCGAAACCATTTTACATTTCGAACGAGACCCCTCTCCCTCCGTTCCTCGATTTCCTCAACGTTTTTCTTTTTACTTCTAAAGATGCAGCTGTCACACCGACAGCTGTGGAACTGGCACGGGTCTCCTTGTTAAACTGAGTATCTTGTCTGAGAATATACCTACCACCTGCCCCTCGACCAACGTGTTAGGGTTTCGTGTATATACGCGCGCACATCGTCGCAATAGGCAACGAGCACGTGGTCACACGGACAAAGTTACAAGACGAATTATGTACAGTCCCTCTATAAAGGTCGCACGCTAGCCTGTTAAATACGACTTTTGAGTGGACCCCGTATTCACGGTTGACGTGACCCTCCTTTTCGGATATCGATCCGTGCCGAGACACGCGAGATTCTCCTCCCGAACCAGATCCGAATTTAAACTTATCGCAACCTCGTTGCATTCTGCAATCGTGAATTTTCCTCGATTCTACGGACCTAAAATTTAGAATTAAACTCCGTAACTTACAAATTTTTATCGAATTCATCGTCCAGACCATTTTCATAATTACCGACATATTTGCGGGATGAAAATTAACGAAAGAAAAATACCTAAACTTATCGCAACCTCGTTGCATTCTGCAATCGTGAATTTTCCTCGATTCTACGGACCTAAAATTTAGAATTAAACTCCGTAACTTACAAATTTTTATCGAATTCATCGTCCAGACCATTTTCATAATTACCGACATATTTGCGGGATGAAAATTAACGAAAGAAAAATACCTAAACCAAACGTTTCGAAGTAACGTTAAAGTGATATAGGTTAGTCGCAGTATTTATACGAATCGGTACTTATCTCGTAGTATAAAAGTTTTTAGAAGATCCTCGAAATTATTGTATCTTTTTTAATTAGGTATTCAAGGCCAAAGACACATTCAAGCATCCAGGCGTGGTAAGAATGAGATCTCGCGTTGCATCAACAACCTGTCGCACGAGCCATCGCCATTTATTTGAATCTGAATAACCTAATTACTACGAATATCGTAACACGTTTAATGTTACATTAAATCTTGTGAAATATAATTTAACACGGTTGTCTTTAAAGTAACTGTAACTAACTAGCGGTTAAATGCATATGTGGAAAAGTAAATTGGACACTGGAATGCGAATCGGTTCGTTAAGTAGTTTCTAACTCGCGAGTGGACGTATAAAGGCTGATCCACAGACATGGTAAAAAGTTTCGTAAAAAAAAAAAACCAGAACGTCGCGGTTTTGCTGGTAATTAAGAACACGCGGTGAGCGCGCGCTGACAACGGTCTCATTCATTGCACGGTTGCTCGTTAACATTATCTATTAGAAACCCATACTTCGTAGATCAGTCGAAAAAAACTGTTTACCCGGTGTTGTTGTCCCCCATTTTTTTGTTTTGCCTTCGGATGCGCGATCGACCGCGTCCATGAAAATCATGCACCGTGGAAATTTCACGCTGTACCGATAATCGATTAATTCACGATACCTTGGAAAAGGCTTCGGCCTTTGGTTCTAAATATACACGTACGCCGCACACATTATTTAATCATTTTCTGTTGGTACCTATCAGTTACACATGCAATTAAATTAAGTTACACGCATCCGTTCAGCCATGATCAAGTAACGCAATTAAGCGGGCTTTCTCAGTTTTACGAAACTCGAATTTCCCAGAATTATGCATTTTCCTCTTCGCAAGACTCGCTGTGAATGATACGTTTCAGGTGTTTTGTTAATGTATTTAACTTCCATTTCTAAACCTTTTGCTCTCGAAAGTGTTGTCTCGTGTTGTGTAACTTTTCGCGCGAAATTGCCTTAACGACGACGCAGTACTTGAAATACCTATAGAAATATTTTAAGAAAATGAATAGCAAACACTTACATAAAATGAAATATTAGTAAGATATAATGTTTTGTTGTTTTCTAGTGGATTTAATATTTTTGTGAATCATGGAGAGTGCGGTAACAGATTCATCCATTTATCAAACGGTACTCGAATTTTTGTTAAGCAGTTTTATACCCAACGACGAATAACGAATATCGTTCGTAGCCAATTAATTTAAATTTTAGGCGCGCACTAACCTCTGCTGATGATCTGGGCCGCGAATGCGACCCCAACGCTCGACGATGAAGTTTCTCTTTTCCGACGTCCAGAAAATAGATATTGTTCTATTGTTTTCGTTGCGTTTGTCTCCAGTTTACGCGCATAATAAATTCCACCGATCTAACGAACCTTTGAAACACGTTTTGTCGAACCGAACGTAACTAACACAATTCACAGTGTGCGAAAAAAGACAAGAATCACACCGGCAACGATAGACACGCTCTCCAGACTCTCACAATCTCTTCGACGAACGAACGTCGTCTGTTGTGGTCTGCGAACCCACCCCGGTTACCATGGAATCATCGTTCCGCGAGGTGGGGCGTCTGATGCATCTATGCTCGGGCAACTTCGCAGTGTCAAGGAGAGTTTCCTTCCACGGAGTTCGAGTCATTCCACATCAAGCTACACACCATTCATCATGGTCGTTCATTTTTCTTTTTAACAAGCAGCATGTACATATTAATAGACTTTAAAAATTCATTCCTGTGAAATTTTAATAGCCTATCTTAAACGTTCATCAAGATATGCAATGTTATTACTTTTAAAAATCGAACGAAATGAATCAACGCGCCAATATTTACACTGCACGTCAAGATAACATGTACCATGTATCTCTAATCACTTCAAACTTGAGATAATGTTTTTTTTATAAATATAGATTTGAGACATGCAATGTCACATATTTCCCAAACTTCTACACTTAATTTTTTACAGCCCATTTGCTTATGATGCATATTTGAAAAGAGAGGGAAAAACAGACTAAATAAAAACTTAATGTTTCAAAAATCGCTTTATTGATCGATAGAAATATACGATCGAAACACAGATTAGTTTAAAGAGTTTATTCAAATAAGCCTAATAAAGAAATAATATATATTATATTGTTTATATTAATTACATAAAATATTCGAAATAAGAGTCGTACATAATGCAAATTGTAATGTCATATCCGTTTTATAATTTATAAAAGTTTCCATTTAATAATTAATTAAAAAAAACTTTGAATGTCGTTAATGATTTATTGATTAAATCGCAATAGAAAATGTAATCATTTTGAAATAATCATATTCGATGATCACATTTAGTTTTATTACTTCTATTATTCGTTAGTCATAATAATTAAACAGATTACATTTAGCTCAACACTGATATGTTGTCACTGTTATTGTTTTTTTCTCACATCTGTCTTTTGCTTCATATAACTTTAACAATTACCTTGGTTTAAGATACAAAATGAATAATATGCCCAAAAATTATAATATACATTCTCGTTAACCGGTCAGCGTAGAATAATGGGTACTATTTGTCATAATTATACTTTTAAAAATAATTTTGTTTTACCAAAGGTAATGAAACATATTTTCTTTTGTTTTGTATAAATCGCAATCGTAGCAACAAATAATTGTATTGTTTAAAATGATTAAAAATATTATTTAAAATGATTTCTACTAATGAAAGAAAAGCAAGCAAATAGTGTTTTGGCATTGGAACTATGAAATAGGATTATGTGTTGAGGATTGTTTCAAGATCTTCCACACACAGCTTGACTTTCAAAGTAAATTGAAACATATTATTTAAAATCCTAACATTTACAGACTATTTTGTTGAAGCTTTGAACAAAATGCATAAATTATTAACAAAGTTATCCTATTTTGAATAAATTAGCGTGCGGTTACTCTTGTTCCATAAGGAAATTCTTCCGCAGCTCAGCTAAGCCTGGCGTTTAATTGCTTTCACGCTGATCGGTTAATTGACATTTTTAGAATGATGATTCTCATATCAGCACACAGTCTGTGAGAACTGTACAAACAGTATTGATGATAAAATTCAAAACTGTATTTTTTCCACAATTTGTTGCCTTTACTCTGTGCGCGTTATATGGTATTTAAGTGTTTAATTTATTTCGTAAGAAGGCGTGTGTACGCTCTATCGGAAATATTAAGAGCAGCATGTAGTGTACATAAATCAGTCTCTCCCAAAAGGCTTAAACTGCATAAACCTAAAAGATCAAATATATATGTTATAGATCACGTTTGAAACTTTAAAATTTTACATAAATACTTTCAGTTCTTACATACATAAATATGTATGCAGAGGATCAACTTCGCATTGAACATTTTTCGCAAACCCACCAAACCTGTCACACTGACAGTTAAGAAGGAATGTTCTATTATCTTCACGATCTGAAAATTTGTAAGCATCGAGCATTTGTAGCGTTGCCCCCAGCCAGAAGCTATAACAAGAATCGGATGGTTTTCCAGGTCGTCCATGAAAGCCAAGATCTTGTCTCATAATACACCATTTTGTTAATCTATTTAATTGATCGTTTGTCAGAACATTATGAAGCTCGTTCATGAGGAATAGACTGGCTACGGCACAAAATGTTGATCCCCCATGAGATTCTAAACCAGGTCCTTGACCGATTGCTCCGTCGTACGACTAAAATTATAATCAATATTATGTTACGATAACGGTAAATTAACAAACCTAATTCTTATTAATACTCTGTACATGTAAAATATAAAGAACAAAGCCTTACGATGCTCTTTAATATATAATCAATGGCTTTTGCTTTATCAATGCCTGACCAGTCATTTAAGATCACAGATATACAACAGGCACAATAAAGAAATCTCATATCACTTTCACTTCCAGTTATGATAGCTTTGAACGAACCATCTAAATTTTGACAAGCTTTTACTCCTTCGATAATGGATTTTTTATCTACTCTGGCTAGGTCATCTTCAAGGATTAAGAGGGTAGACAGAGCAACGTATGTCATTGTTAAATGACCACACCGGAATTCAGGAGCATCCTTTGGTATCGTAGTAGATGGTTGGAAACCAGAACGTGGTCCAGCTCCGGTAACTTGAACCCTGTAGATCCATTCTATTGCTTCTAATTTTGTTTGCTTGCTAAGATCATGTAAGCAGTTCAATAGATCTAAACCTGATATAGCAAAGAATGCTATGGTAAGCCTAGAAAAATCATACTCTGACAAATCACTGGGTAATGTTTGTAGAAGTTTTATTAAATATTTGGCATGTTTTCTCTTCAAAAATTCTACCGGTGCGAGGTATCCTGACATTGTACGATAAAAAAAAAATATTACTTCAACTATACATTGATGAGTTAAAGAAGACCGTTGTTGCGTTACAATTCTATTGTACGAAAGGAAAGGAATCCATTATAATTGGTAATAAAGTCTAAAATCCCTAGATGTACGAACTTCCGATATAGATTAGGCACATGGCACATGCATTAGAAAAAGAGAGATCCAACTGGATCCAAAATGGGTGACGAAGTCTTACTTACATCAATGTGTTTAATTAGTTTAATAAAAAATGTTTAGTTACGTGAAAAACAGTTATGTATATTTGTTTTATTTAATAACTGTTTTATAATTCTCACATCTGTCGGTTCTCTTTCTTTCAACTGGGACTTCTGATACATATTTTACCTTTTTAAATGGTCCGGGGGAATCTGATCCAAAATGGATTCCAGTTATCAGTATTTTGTACATTTAGGGATTTTAGTAGACTATGCACTAAGTAGATAGCGCTTTGATTTGAACGATAGAACTAGTTACTACTAGGGGGCGCCGACAAAAAATTGATTGAACGCACGCGTCGCCGGCAAAGTAGCCCTTCCTTGCGCATGCCGGACGTTCGTCGCAACACGCACCAGCCGCGAAAATTTCGGAAACTACATACTGCCCCGGAAACCGGAGATAACAAGAAAAACGCAGTAAGTTAAGTTTCAATTAACCGCATATACCTGTCCGCTTCGTGAATACTTTCTCGCGGTAGTTTCTCTGGCTAGTATGGTAGCGCGTTGATTTGCGCGGAGGTAGTTTGTCGGAGGACGACGCAGGGTTCTCGTGGAAGCGGCCACTGAGGGCGCGGCATTCTTGCAATTGTTGCGCCCGGCTCCAACAGAATAACCAATAGGAGCCGCGGCAGCGCCGCCATTCTATCGAGTTCGTGGCACGCCCTACAACTTCCTCCATTGTCCTTCTTTCCGGGATTCTCTGCGAGGAAGGATGGCTCAGAACAATTATTTTGGGTTTACTCACGGCGGAACGCAATATGGGTACGAAATCGATTGCATACCATAATTATTAAGTAGCTAGTGTTAAGTTTATCGACAAATCGTGACTGTAACTACGTTGGCGGGAGTAATAACTGTTCGTTAAAATCGGTGCACGCGAGAGCCCAGCCGGCTTGGCCGCCATTTCTTGCTGAGAGTTAGAGCGTCCATCGAGCGTCTCTCCCGGGCACGGATCCGATAGAGGTCTTTTTCGTTTTGCCCGTTTCCATTTTACTTTCCGTATCTTGTCCGTAATAAAATCTATTCCTTATTTCGAATAGAGCGACCAGTGCAGCCGCTTATCAAACTGGTCAAGCGGGATATGCAGTAACTCCAGCGGCAACCGCCGCCACGTACACTCAACGTCCCGCTGCCGGCGCGGCTACAGGTTACGAAACTTACCAAGCAGCCGCTGCAGCAGCCGCTACTGGAACCACATACGCTGGTGAGATCACTCTTTACAATTTCTTTTATTTTTCCTTTCAATAGGTATTCGTGTTTTCAACATTGCCAATCAAGTTTGACAAGTTCGTCTAATACCATGTCCGTTTCTCGTTCTAGCTGCTAATCCTGGTACTGTGGCTCAAACGTACGATTACGGTTACGGTCGTGCTGCACCTGCAGCTACTTACGACGCTACCAAAACTTATTATCAGCAACCTGCAGCGGCCGCTGCAACTTACACTACTACAGAAACACACTATCAAGCTGCAAAACCTGCTTATAGTACGACCAGTGCTTACACAGGCACTGCAAGGCAAGCTACTAGTACTGGACAAGCTAAAACGTACCAAGCATCGAGTACGGCTTATCAGCAATCTAATCCTACGCAAAGCGCCACCTATTCCTCTGGATATACAGCACCAGCTACACCAGCCGCAACACCATCGACAGCAACAAATAGTAAGTTTTCATTGCATCGCGTTCAGATGTGGTTATGTGTCCGTGTTTTTCGCCAAAATTCAAAGTCCTTTGTAAATATCCTGCTAACCGTGATCTGGGTTCCAATAATATGAAATTGATCCTCCTGCTATTAAAGTTGTTATACACGAACGAAATATGAAATTCTGGTAATGTTTTAAACCACAACCTGGTTTGGAAGTCTAGTAGAATTGTATATCATTGAGAAGTAAGGAAGTAATCGAATCGAAGAATTTATAGAGATATGAATGTTGCACAGTTTACTTTGCAAATAATTCGATAAAGCTATGAAACACTCGTTTTGATGGATACAAGTTAGTAGAATGGTTCCACGAATACAAAGAATTGACTCCTCCAAAGTTTGAGGTTTCAATTTCATTTCCCTTAGAAACGGCGAGTACAACGTATTCCGGCTACGACGCAGCGCTATATAGCGCTGCGACTATGTATGTAGCCCAACAGAGTGCAAACAGCAATTCAACTAACCAGAAGACTGGAGGTTGGCAGGGCTACGGACGGAAGGGATTTGCCGCTGGAGGGGGAGGGATGAAGGCAATGCGGCCCAAGCAGCCCCCCAAGCCTCAGCAGCTACACTATTGCGATGTGTGTAAGATCAGCTGTGCTGGACCTCAGACGTACCGCGAACATCTCGAAGGCCAGAAGCATAAGAAGAAGGAAGCTTCTTTGAAGGTGCCGCAGCAACCACCAGCGCGTGGAGCAGGCAACAGTCTACGTTGCGAACTTTGTGATGTTACTTGTACTGGAAATGATGCGTATGCTGCTCACATTAGAGGTGCTAAGCATCAGAAAGTTGTGAAGCTCCATACTAAACTAGGAAAACCTATACCGAGCGCAGATCCAACTGTTCTCAACCCAAAGCCAGCAACAGCTGTTAAAACTGCAAGAGCTAACAAAGCTACAGTAACAGCTACTCCTAAAATTAATTTTGTTGCTTGTAAGTATATTTTTATATTCGATTTATTCTTTTTGTACAAGTATACGATTATATAGACACATTTGTTATTATTGTTTGTACAAAATGTAAGAACAGTTTTGTCGTACGTGTATGCAATTAAGTAATGGTACAATATTCGCAGCTGGAAATTTGGGAACTGTAAATCAAAATCAAACTGCAGAACTGAAACCTGAAGAAACTGCAACGGAAGAGACCGTAGAAGAAGCAGCTGTCGATGAGAAAGATATCCAACCAGTTGGCCAAGAATATATAGAGGAGAATAAATCCGAAGACGGAAAGATAATCAGCTTCAACTGCAAACTTTGTGAATGCAGATTTAATGATCCCAATGCCAAAGATATGCATATGAAAGGAAGACGGCATAGATTTGCTTACAAGAAAAAGGTTAATCCCGATTTAGTCGTTGATATGAAACCAAGCTTAAAACAGAGAAAAATGTTGGAGGAGAAACTACGTAGGCAACAGATGCGGGATGAGTATTTACGTCGTAGAGAAGAAATTAATCAATTAGGACCAATGGGTCCGATGGTGGACGAAGAAATGATGTATTGGGAAGAAAGACGGCGTTACGAAGAAGAATGCGAATACTATGAATGGTATCGACGTTATGGACGTGGACCAGGAGCTCCGCCAATGCCGCGTCCTTTCCCTGGACCACCGCCAATGATGATGTTCCCTGGTCCTCAGAGGAGACCGGATTCTTCAGATGACAAACACGTATTAGCTCATCATACAACTATTTATCCTAAGGAACAAGAACTGCTGGCAGTTCAGAAAATTGTTTCAGACACTGAGAAAGCATTGAAGTTCGTATCCGATACTTTAGCAGAAGCTGGTAACTATTTGATTTTATTCTTTTATCGTTTACATTAAGAATGTTGTGAAAATGTTTTTTTAATTATAGGCAAGAAAACTACACCACCTACTAATAATGCTACGCCGACAGTTCCAAGTACACCCGTGCAACAACCAAATGCGGATTCGGCGAAAGCAAAAGAAGAACCTGATAAAAAGAAAAATGCCACACCACAGAAAGAAGATGGTAGCGATGGTAACCTGTTTTCGTTCCAAAAGGAAAAAGAAGACTCAAGAATACTCAGGGGTGTAATGCGCGTTGGTAATTTGGCAAAAGGACTTTTACTATCCGGCGATAACCATGTTTGTCTGGTAGTTCTGTGCGCCGAAAAACCAACACGGTTAGTTGCAACAAGTGTTTCTCAGTATTGTTTCTATAAATATGTTTGTAGGTTAACTTAATTTGTTTCCGTTTTCATAGAACTCTATTGAATAAAGTTGCTGAAATTCTTCCGGCTCAGTTGAAGATCGTAGCTCCCGAGGATACGTACAACGTTGGAAAGCATCCAGAGTCGGCTGCTTTAACGGTTTCAGGAGGGAGCGTGACTGTCAGCGTAACACTCACTAGTCCTCTAATGCGCGAAACGCCTAAACCAGCAGCAGCTGCAGGTGATTAAACCGTTCTATATTTTCATGGTGGCCAAGAAAAGGATAACTATAATCGTTTCAGTAATTTTACAGAAAGCGCCTTTTATTTCCAATGATATTTTCTCGGTTGCGCGGTTTGTGAATTTTGTTTGTTCTTTTCATGGCCCAAATGCTTCTCTGTATATTTTTCAAGCACCAGGAAGACGCAGGTGCAGCCAAGGACTTCAACGGTTGCCAGTGTATATACGCTCTAACATAAAAAAATTCCTTTCCTTTCCAATACAGCTGCAATTTAGTGTGTCCACGATTGACTATGGCTTATACTTTCGGAAAGCACTAAAAAGTCAACGATAAAAAAAAAGAAAAATTGTAAGAGCGTACGTAAACATAAAGTAATGTGAGCCATTTTTTAACGGAAAAGAGAGAGCGTAAACTTGATACGATTAGGCGTCGCTTTAAAATAATTTGTAGCAATAGATTCTATAAGTTCTCGTTTATAAGCTGAGCTGGAGTCTCCAATAAGGAAGAGTATGCTAATATGAACGTGGACACGCTTTTGGTATGAGGAAACAACGCTGAGGCAATTTTAAAACTATGGACTTTTTGATCATGCATTAATAATTTAAAGAAAGAACCCTCTATCATCGAATGCTGTACGCATGTTGTACAATGTGCAGTAGACTCCTTATTCTAACCGACGATTCTCTTGATAGCGATACTTTTGTACGAATTTGAGTAACGCTATCAACGCGATTAAGAAACGTCGGTCGTTCTTTTAAAACTTCGAACGTGAAAAAGGACGTACACGAGTAGGAGTAACTCCACCATTGTCGTGTACTACATTCGATTAGGTTTATTTTTGTTTTGATGAGAATGTTATAGGCTATAGTCCTCATGTTTAATTAATATACTTGAGTTGAAATATAATTATAGAGGGAAAACCCAAATTGGGCATGATCAAACACTCTAAGTGTTGTCTAAGCGTGTTGTGCTTTCTTTGTTGGAATCTCAGATAATGCTGGACAACAGCAACAGGGAGCTGCTCAACCGCAAACTACGCCCGCGGTGCCCGCTGTGACGAAACCAGATCCACCAGATGTACTTCCCAAGGCTAAGTGTTTGGAGGCTTTAGCTGCACTCAGGCATGCCAAGTGGTTTCAGGTTTGAATCAATCAACTCTCAGTTCAAGATTTCAAATTGTCGGTGCCATTTGGCACTTAACGACTGTTTTCTGTTATTTTCTCCTGATACGCGAAATGCGTGCAAGTTGTCCTCTCTCTCTGTCCGCAAAAAAGAGCAGTCTTAGAACTTCCAGCCTTGTGACAATTTTATTTTTATTATCATCTTCTTGTTGATATGATTTTGTCTGAAACATGTATTTGGTCACGTTTGATGTTCCGAAATTCTTACGTCTGCCAATCCAATTTGCCCACTGATTATTGCTTTTTTTACCAAAGATACTGAACACATTTTCTAGAATCATTTCTAGTTTATAATTTCCAACGATTGCTGTATGTGACAACAGTGGCAATGTTTGGTTAATGGCAGTTTTATAAAAACACATGTATGTACATAACTCTGATATAATTTCATAAACAGAAACATTCAACGTGCATTCAGATAGTCTCAGACAAGAAGTTTAAGCATTATGTAAGTATGAATTGTAGCAATTTAAATACTGATGCACACCGAGAGCTTACATTTGCTTTACTTCCAATCATCAACATCCAGAATAATAGGAAACTGTTTGCGGAAAAATCATATTTAAAAGTACGTAATTTCTCTTAAAAGAATGTAGTTTTGTTTATTTTGTTTATAATGCATTTAACTGCTTTATAATGCTTATGATCAAGCTTGTTCATTATTCTGGATTAATCTTAATGCATTGTAGCCTAGACTGAGTCTGTTCTAGGTCTGTCTTAGAAGTTACTAAAGTTAGCGTATTGCTCTCTATAAATATGTACCTTGTTCTTCGATGCTTTCTACACAATGTGCATTGTAAGCACTGTTGACTGTTAAAAGACAGACAAGCACAAACACACAGTGGTGTCATAAGTATATCGGGTGTTTTTCAATTTATAAGTTCAACTGTTATATTTAGCACTTTGTCGAGTGCACATTTTTTCCAATACGTTGTACTTTTTTTTAAATATTATGTTAGGTATTAATTGTTCAGGAAATAATAAACACCCGGTAATTTTGATATGGGCTAATACTTAGGGGTTATAGGCACGAGGCTGGGAGGATAGCTAAAGCCCACACAAAGCAAATTAAAAGTAGTTTAGGGTGTCGCATCTCCAGAAGGCTCAGAGATTTTAACGCGTATATTAAATTATATCTACTGAAGTACTGATCATATTTAACAGGCTAGAGCAACTTCACTGCAGAGCTGTGTTATGGTCATTCGCATAATGCGTGATCTTTGTAACCGTGTACCCACCTGGGGGCCATTGAACCCATGGGTTAGTATACAACAATCTTTTATATTCCAACTTCTATATTTTTATTCAATAATATTATATTAAATATTTAATATCGTAAAGTACATATTTTTTATCGTTACAATAAATTAAATTTATATTATTTACAACAACAAGCGGTTAGAAATAAATAAATATTTAATTACAAGGCATTGGAACTGCTAACTGAGAAAGTGATCAGCACTGCTGGAGGTCCTCTTAGTCCAGGTGAAGCTTTAAGGCGGCTCTTGGAATGTGTGGCTGGAGGAATATTGCTTCCAGGAAGTCCAGGTATTTTTTCCTTCATCGTATATTTAATAATTCAAATTCTATAGATAAAAAGAAACAAAATGATGATACCAGATGACGAGACTGAGCATATTGTGGAGCTTCATTGTTGATTCGAAAATCGAGTATTTCGATTTTCGCGTCTCGATGAAGTATTTCGCAATATCGCGTGGATGATTTGGCGGTCTGATTTTTTTTTATCCTTCCCATTAAATTTATACAATCTGTATAATGGAACACGATAATAAATAATTATTTTTATTTACAGGATTGTCCGATCCGTGTGAAAAGGAACCAGTAGATGCAATAGGTAATATGACGGCTCAACAAAGGGAAGACATAACTGCTTCGGCGCAACATGCTTTGCGATTGGTCGCCTTTCGTCAAATTCATAAAGTTCTGGGTATGGAACAACTTCCACCGCCTAAATATAAAGGCCGATTTACTAGAAAACGTAGACGCGATAACAGTAACGGAGAAGGAACAGACAGTGAGGCTTCGAAGAAAGATAAAAAGGCAGAGGAGATCAAAATGGAGACCGACTCCAAATAGATCTACCAAAATATTCGCTTTATCAATTTACTCATAACTTATATAGTATAAGAAACGAATTTCTCTCGTGTCAATTGCTTGTTCAATGAAAACGTTTCTATACTGGGAAGATGTCAAAGTTTGGAGCGAAATTAAATGACCTATTGCCGCATTATCACGTTGGTTTCGAGTACAGGTATTTCTTTGGACAACTAGTGGCGTCGTTTCAATTCAGAATCCATAATTTTAATGGCGAAGAAAAATTATTGAATCAGGTTTATTATTATATATTTTTATTTCAACTTTGAATGTGTAGCGACATCATCAAAGTATCGTTTTTTCTGCTAGCACTAAGTTCTCAACAATTGAATGACAAAAATGATGTATTTAATTATTACAAGCATCTTAATTTTTAAATAAGTTTTGAATATCTCCGATATAAGAACATATTAATTTCTCAAATCTCGTTTCTTAGGTTCATTTTATGAAACATTTCGATGTTATTTCAGAATCTAGATACTATTCTTTTTAGGGTAAATAAGGACTCTCTGCAATTATATTATTTTATGACAATTTGGAAAAGTTTAAGACCTTTCCCAAACAGGCAATTGGTACGATTAGTTCCAGCACTAGGATTTTGTCAAAGGAAATGATGAATGCGTTAATTTGAATTACTTATTTAGCTATATTTCAAAGTCACCATATATATGATAAAAATTTAATAGAAAGGGTGATAATAAAATGAACATTTATAAGTTTTGAGGTTAAGCGTAGGTTAGTTTGTATTGAGAATTCGTGTGTATGTTGTGTGTGTAGTCGTAAAGAAGTGCAGTATGTTTCACTGCACCAAATAAGTTGTAAGTTCACGTTGCGTGGATTGTTTCACGCAGAAGATTCCAAGAAAGCAGAGTTGCAAGTCGATTATTGAAATAGACGCTTTGCTGTCCAATGAGGGTTAAGTGCACGTGTCAAGAATTCCTGAAAACTTGCTGCAGTTATTTAAAAATCTCAGGCAGTCGAATATCGCTTGAAAAATGTCCTTATTGAAACAAATTTTTCTCTGACACAGTGTATGGATCTTCTGTTGTACACATGCAAATCCTCTTTGAATAAATCGAACATGCATGCGATAAGTATAAGGTTTTTTTTCACTTCCATATTCCTTTGCGTATGTAGTATATTATGACATCATTTAATAATGAATCGGACTAATAAGAATCCTCTTAGTAAGAAGGCCACACACACAATAGCACTCAGATTGTATGATTATGGTTACTAGGTAATTTTTTACATGAACAAACACTTAACATACAAAGAAAGTTAATTTATTTTTGAATCGCACCGAGCAGAACTGAGACTGATACTGTATTAATTTTCTACTAAACATAGAAGATAGTACACAAAATTAATAAAGAAAGATTTAATTTACATTGAGTCACGAAGGTAATTTTATATAACGTTTATTCTGTTTGGTGCAACTAGTCTTTTATGATACGAGTGTTCAATGATTTAACCCCCATCATTTCGATTTTTTATAACATTTGTAATTCATAGGCATAGTTACGGTTATTTTAATCCCTTTTGACTGAACTGGCACATGCTTCAACTCAATATGAACTAGTATTAGCCACCTTTCGTTTCCTGTTTCACAGTATTAATTAAAATATATTTGTATATATAATCTCGAGCTACGTGACATATGTATTTTTAATTTATTATCTTTTCAACCAAATATTAATGTAACATAATGCGTTGTACGTTTGCAGGTGTTTTACAAAGAAAATTCGCAAACTTTCTCTACTCAGTCCTTGTAACCTGCAATAACGAAAGTGTGTAGAGCCTTGAGGAATTTTCATTTCAAATTCTATGTATTATTTGTTCAGTATTACGAATTGAACGGCATAGCGAAGGTAAATTGATAATGATATTTTTGTTTGATAGAAAAAAAGACATTTTATTTTTTATTTTCGAGAGCAATTCTTAATTTAATACGTGTTAGAAAGTTGTTACATGTTTGCTAAACAAAAATCCCGTTTGAAAAAAATAGGTTAATCGAGTAATTATTAAAACTAAACTGTAAATTGAGAAATGTAAAAAATCTAATCTATAAAGTCTGCGAGTTTTCCTTTTCTTTTTCTTTTAGACTAATAAATTGTTGTGGTTATTAATCAATCATGTAATTGTGCAGTTGATTAAAATCAATTACTTCAATGTTATTAATAAAACATTAAACTAAAAAATGTACATAGCTTACCATAAGTAATGTTTTCGAAATTGTCATGTATTTCATATAAAACAATTATTTATCTATATACATAAACAAAATTTGAATCTATTGCTAGCTGTAATTAATTTAATTTTCTTTTCATTTTTTTTTTTTTTTTTTGTTTTTGAGTACTACCAACGAAATGGACTTCACTACGCAGTGAAAAAGATACATTTATTTATAAACATCTGGTAAGTAATTTCCGGGAATTGTTATAGAATGAAATGCTATAAATAAACGAAATATTTCTTTCCAAGCGAAACATTAAATTCTATTACGTTATATAATGCAATACAGTGTAAATACATGTTTGAAATATGTATTTAGGTATACCTATGCACTAATTTAAATTAATGCTGTTAATATTGAATCGTTTTCTAAATACATTTAAGACAAATTTTATGAGTTATGAAACAGTTGAATCAGCCTAGTACATAAAATGCAATGTAGTCATTGTCTTTGGAATTTTATTCTGTATTAAATTAATTTTTTTCTATGATTGTACATAATTTTAATTGTCATGTGCTGTTTATTGTGAATTGGATTGTTTCTAAAACCTATTCGTGCATTGATCGTATAAGCTACATATTTTGCATTTGTTGTTGTACGTGTGCACATAGATACCTAATAATAATAACTTTTACATAAATATAACATGTATATGTGTACATCGAAATTACTGGAACAAATATGAAAAACAATGAATCATCATTTTCTTTTGTTTGGTAATTTAGATTTTTGTGCGCCATCTATTTGAATCAGAATGTGACATTTCAAAGACGAAAGTATACGAATAAAATTTTCCGTTGAATAAGGAATATTATTCTGAAAACGACAATATATTACAATGATTTTAAAAAATGATACGAAGTTAATGTAAAACAAAAAATACATTAGCTCTACGCTTTGTCTGAAAAACCAATCCGGGTGCAGCGACACCAGAAAATTTAATCCAATAAGCAACTGACAGGAAATCTTGTGACTCGTTTGCGCATGATCAGTATATCTTTTGATGGCCCCATAAAAGGAACGTTCAGTTTGTGCTGTGTTCAGTTCTACAAGATTTCTTGCGGAGGTTTTAGTCGACTAAAAAGAGCTGTAACGTATTTTATTGAAAATTTTTGCTACATTACGAGGTATTTCTACGGAAGGTAAGAATAGTTACGTTTATTGTTTAGATTATCCTTTTATTTAAAGGAAATTGCACATTTCATCACAATTCTACATTGTTTCATCATCATATTTGTACATTGTAATTATACGATGCGATATTTGTAGCGTTAACTTCGTTACTAATAAAAAATGCGTACAAAAGAGTATTAAATGAGACATTTACCGTTTAAAGAAGCCTTTTGGCCTTGAGGGCGTCGACCATAGGTTTGGTTTCAAATCAATTTCTACAACAGTTTCGAAAGACTATTTCAATTATAACCGGGGGGCATATAAATATAGTGCTAGAGTTATATGTATTATGGACGAGAACATAATCTTTTTGTCGAATACTTAATATCTTGAACTGAAGGAATCAGCACTTTCATTTGTGGCGTAGTAGCTTGCAATAAAATGGCGGTTATTGATTCGGTCAACTGACGTCATCATGGAGAAGATATCTAGAACATTCCATATTAAAATTTGTCATGTTTAAACGATTCTTATGATTTTTATGATAAACGTATAGAATGTGCATAGCGCGGATCGTCTATAATTGTTTAAATTTCACTTTATATACTTAGTAATTAGCAATATGTAAATTCGATAATTATCATAAGATAGTTTTTATTTTCTTCCCAGATAAACATGCAGATCTTTGTTAAAACATTGACTGGAAAAACAATAACCCTCGAGGTAGAAGCTTCCGACACGATCGAAAATGTAAAAGCAAAAATTCAGGATAAAGAGGGCATTCCTCCAGATCAGCAAAGATTAATTTTTGCTGGGAAACAGCTTGAAGATGGACGTACATTGTCTGATTATAACATTCAGAAGGAATCCACCCTCCATCTTGTACTCAGACTTCGTGGAGGTATGCAAATTTTTGTGAAGACTCTTACAGGAAAGACAATTACTTTGGAAGTCGAGGCATCTGATACTATTGAGAATGTCAAAGCTAAGATTCAGGACAAAGAGGGCATCCCTCCAGATCAGCAAAGATTAATTTTTGCTGGGAAACAGCTTGAAGATGGACGTACATTATCTGATTATAACATTCAGAAGGAATCTACATTGCATCTTGTACTCAGACTTCGTGGAGGAATGCAAATTTTTGTAAAGACCCTAACAGGAAAGACGATTACTTTGGAAGTCGAAGCGTCTGATACTATTGAGAATGTTAAGGCTAAAATTCAGGACAAAGAGGGCATCCCGCCAGATCAGCAAAGATTGATATTTGCTGGAAAGCAGCTTGAAGATGGACGAACATTATCCGACTATAATATTCAGAAGGAATCCACTCTCCATCTTGTACTTCGTCTTCGAGGAGGCATGCAAATTTTTGTAAAGACTCTTACTGGGAAGACGATTACTCTGGAAGTCGAGGCGTCTGATACTATTGAGAATGTTAAGGCTAAAATTCAGGACAAAGAAGGCATCCCGCCAGATCAGCAAAGATTGATTTTTGCAGGAAAGCAGCTTGAAGATGGACGGACGTTATCTGACTATAGTATTCAAAAAGAATCTACATTGCATCTTGTACTTAGACTGCGTGGAGGAATGCAAATTTTTGTAAAGACTCTTACAGGAAAGACAATTACTTTGGAAGTTGAGGCATCTGATACTATTGAGAATGTTAAAGCTAAAATTCAAGATAAAGAGGGCATTCCCCCAGATCAGCAAAGATTAATTTTTGCCGGAAAACAACTAGAAGATGGACGAACATTATCTGATTATAACATTCAGAAGGAATCCACTCTCCATCTTGTACTCAGACTTCGTGGAGGAATGAAAATTATCGCGAAGTGTCTTACAGGTAAGATTACTATTTTGGATGTCGAGGGTACTGACACTATTCGGACTGTTAAAGCTAAAATTCAAGAAAAAGAGGGTATTCTACCACATCAGCAAATATTAGTTTTCTTTGGGAAACGGCTAGAAGATGGACGTACAGTAGCTGACTATAAAATTCAAGAAGAATCTGTGGTGAATGTTGTACTCAGTCTTCATGATTGAATGCATTTTTTTTGTTAAAACTCTTACAGGAAAGACAATTACTCTGGTAGTTGAGGCGTCCGAAAAATTCAAGATAAAGAGGGTATCCCACCAGATCAGCAAATATTAATTTTCGCCGGGAAGCAGCTTGAAGATGGACGTACATTATCCAGAAAGAATCTACCCTCCATCTTGTACTTCGACTTCAAATTGTATTTCAAATTTGTACAGGTAAATCTTTGTATTTGGATCTTAAGGACAATGTTTTTAAGAAGGAAGGCATCCCTCTAGAAGAGTAACGGATGATCTATGCTGATAAACTACTGGAGGATGGTCGCAAACTTTCCGACTACAATATTTATAAGGACTCGACCCTTTTTTTAATTCTCCGCCTAAGTGGTGGTGCTTTATGATTCCTGAATTTGATTTAGTTTTAAAGCATAGACATATATGATAAATGGAAATACATTTTTTTACTTATATTCTTACTAGCGACTGATTATCTAATATTTATGTTAATGGTATACACTGGTAAATAAATGATGCTTTAATGAAATTAATCATTATGTACTTTGTAATTTTTTTATTTGTTATATGTATAATTGTTAGAGTAATTGTTAGATACAGTATAAAGTGTTTTTCTGTCTAAAATTTCGAATGCATTTTATTTGTAGTTTTCTAATGAGTGTTACAATATTATTACAATTGTGCCTTATGGCATTGTAGTTAATATTGAACATTACATTTTGATCATTAGACAGTATTCTAGCATTTGCTACTTAAACGAAACTACGTAAATTTCTATCAAAACTAGTCAATATATTTCAAATGCGATGATTGTAATTTATCGAAGAAACAAGCATGCACTAATTTTTGTTCTATTACTTTACTTCTTTTGACAAACTGGAAAAATTGCAGCTTTAAAATTCGATGTTCGAAATAAGTTATAGTATTCGTTATAGTTAGTATCTTTATCTAAAGTTTCTTGTTTGCGAAAAAGAAGTCTTACGATCAGAAATATGAATGTATCGATACTGTAGTGTTCTCTCATTTCTTTTTAACGTTTAGTCTTACAAATCGATTAAGATTAAACAGAGTTGCACAGTATTTGTATCTTCTTTTTCCAAGTTAAACAAAATTCGTCCGAGTACATGTTATGTTAATCGGATCTTCGATATTTGTCTTACCTAGTGTATAACTTGCGATTAAAATTGTGACTATTTGAACTAGTATAAAAGCGATACCCGAATGCTCGCTGTATTTTATAGAAATTAAACAAGGTGATGCGTAATCGTCAGTGGCAGTGGTGACCTACGGTCAGTCCACAATTATTTATACTTCAGCTGCTCCGATGCATGCATGCAGTAATTCGATTAAAATTTTCACGCGCTGACGAGACGTGAACGAATTTCCGAGCGTTTTAGCGTTGGTCGGTAGTTTAATATCACCGTGGAAATTCTGGGAATTACCGTTAAATTTTCATGTACTTAAAATGTTCGTACTTACATGCTACCGAGTGGACTTTTGTATAATATTGATAGAGTTTTCGAAATGGAACAAGTAAAACGTATGGTATTACAATATAGTAGTAGCTTACAATAGATAGGTAATAGATAAATACGCATTTTCGAAAACAAAAATTCTCATCGAGGTCACCTCAGGTGAATTTTAAAATTGTAATTAATTTGCTAAAAATCAGTCTATCCGCGGTTTCTATCCGAGGCACCTCTCGTGTTCGTAATAGAAGCTTCGGGAGACATCGGAGCGTCCCCACCCCGCCGCCTAATTCCCGAGCGTTGCCGAGCACAGCCGGCGGCCATCATTCCGACTTTGACGTCAAGACGTAGCGGTGCTCCGCGACTGAGGTGCGTATTTCTAACCTATTAATCTTTAATTACAATCTCTTGCAATACTGTTTCGATAATCATCGTTTCTGTACTTTAATGCATCGTTATTTCGTTTCTGTTACAGTCTCCCATTGGAATTCGAAATTAAGAAGACTTGTCGAAACCTGTCGAAACCTGTCAAGACGTGTCGGCGTTTCGCGACCAACGAAGTATGTATTTCTAACCTTTTCCTATTTCCTAATTATAATCAGTCATTGTTTAATTATGATTTTATTTCTATATTATTTCTGTTGCAGTCTCTGATTGAAATTCGACGCCATGGAAAATTTTATTGGCGCGTAAAGGACGCCATAACAGATGGCAGACCAGTCGACAAATTTTGAAGAGAATATTGGTAACATTATTGGTAACGTTTAAACAATTATAACAAAAATTAACATTCATATTAATATTTGTACATTTTTATCGTAGCTTTATTACGTTATTCGTTGTAAGCATGTTCTTAATTTTCTGATCGGTCATTGTTAAGATAAAGTATTAAAATCGGTAACAAACATTTTATCTACTTCGATACATATCGAAGTATACAAAAATGGCGTCGGTAGATATTAACGATACATTGGAATAGTTTATATTAGACTGTATCTTGATCGCGATTGAATATTTCCGACTGTTATTTATTTAATTGATTCTTTAGATTTCTTTACGAATCGTCGTAATTGCAATTTGCATATACATATATTTCGATACAAGTTTCATAAAACGTAGTAACTGCGGAGTTGAAATATGCTATTCAGGCATAAATAACTAGCAAACTTTAATTCTTGCAAATTTCGGAATATTTATAAAAATTACGAGATATTCTAACGTTCGGTAAAGTAAACATGATCATGCTTGCAACTCTAATTATGAAATTTAGTGATATAATATTTATAGATTAAATAATTATTTCCGTAGATAATATTGTGTCGTTGAAATTCTCATTGAATGAGAATATTTCGCCTTCGTGGCATTGATCTTGTACGGGATAAACTATGTATGTATACAGCAGTAAGTACTAAGCAAAGCAGTGTTTTCGTTGTCGAATTCTAGTAAGAAGAAAAACAAAAATCGATAGGCTAAGCGCACAGATGTGCTTGTTGTATTTCTTGTCTCCTGTCCCTTTCTTTTCAGGTCTTTTCTTTCCAGGAAATTTGTTGGCCGCGCGCAATGCGGCCGGTAGAGTCAGTGATCGAGCGTAGCAACAAGTTTGTTTTTCGGGCCAAAGTGACCCCAAGCACGTTATCGTTCCACGGTGTTAGACAAACGCGAGAATAGAAGCAGTGTTTTCTACGCAATATTAAATTACTTACAGAGCATCGTGGCTCTTTCTGTTTTCCGAATCGCGATAGTAGAATCATTTGTTCGCCGATTTAAATCTTCGGTCGCGGTATTCTAATTTAATATTTTCCAATCAAATTAATTATTTTTTCAATTTGAAATTTAAACTCCTCGTTACCGGAATTAGAGTCGGTGCATCACCGAAGAGGATTATTTGGCGATGCTCCACGAGCAAACAATGTAGGTATAAATTTATACTTTGGAATTTTTAATTAAAAATCTTTACAGTTTTAACAATAGATTCTAATTGTTTTCTTACAGTTTTCTTACAGATTCGGAACATGATCCTGGGAACGAGTAGCAGTACTCGGGGAGTATCGGGCGGTGGACCACGACCGAACAACGTAAGTATAAATTTATACTTTGAAATTTATTAATTAAAAATCTCTATAATTTTAACGATAGATTCTAATTGTTTTTTTGCATTTTTGTTACAGTCTCTGGACCTGAATCTTACCAGCAGGACCATGCTGACCGATGGATGACTTCGGGGGCTTCAAGTCTCATCACTGGTAAGTCGCATGCTATTTTGTTTCCTCTGGTCCCCAACCATGTTGTAGGATGAAAGATCCGAATCAACACGGGTGACCAGTTGTATACTTGTTATTTTTGACGAGTTAAGTGTGAATAGTAACATCATCTGTTATATTTTTTAGAGCAGGTTTTAGGGTCTTCTTGCACTCGCGTTTCTTAATATTACAAATGAATATAACACAGTTATATGATTGAATAGAAAATGAATAAATATAATGTGAAAATATTATATTTATCATACGATCGCGTAGAATATGAATGATAATTAATATGACACTGTACAACAATATTTACAGTATTAATATAAATTCATAACTATTGATCGTTTACTTAATTAATACATCGTATGATGTATTTAACGTGCAAGAAGGCATTTCGCGACAGGTCGATTTTTTAGTCAAAGTAACATGTATTTTATACTAGTTTCATCTTTTAAAAAATTTACTTTGACGACAGAATCGATCAAGGATAGTTGAATATTTTTATTAACAATTTATTGTATTCATTTCAATTTTTAAAGTAAATTCTTTTAACATGAAATCTCAAGTAGAGTCATTCATTTTAAATAATTCAATTTCAATTATAATAGTTTCATCGAATAGTAGTAGTTTTCAATATTAACATATTTTATTATTGATATATTACATATAACAAGTCGAGTCATTTGAACTAAAAATTAGATACGAAATACCGTTTAGCTATTAACCAGTTTTTCTAGTCAGGATTTTCAGAGTAATTTTTCCGTGTTCGTTGCCCAAGTTCATGCACATGCCCAGGTGCTATTTGCATGTGCGAAGGCAACGGGGCACGATGAATTTATTTATAACAATTCAACGACATATCGACGACTGACATTGGCTAGTGAATCGTGCGCGACGTACTCTCCACATGTGTGTGTGTGTGTGTGTGTGTGTGTGTGTGGTTAGGTTGTGGAAGTGCGTCGTTTCAGATGTTTTATGATTGCAATTTACATATAGAATTTTATAACGTTAGATTTTTATCAATAATAATATCAAATTTCAATTTATCATTTATTTGAAAACTGTTGATCTTAATGGATTTAAATCTGAATATTTTTCAATCTTCAATGATACATTTATGCAATAGATTTTATTAAAGACTATATTCCATATATTGAAACGTTCTATAGAAACGTTTATCTATATAATATAAGAACGCAAAGATCACTAGCCTTTGTCAGTCCGCCAGAAACTAGTAAGTGCACAATTAGAGTGTGAATGTTTGCAATATTCGGGTGTCGGAGGAACCCCGGGGAATCCTCTCTAGTTTAGGTCGCGCCCGAATATTATGCGTGAGAACCGTGGAGTGTTTGTTTGCGAGAATGAGTTTTGCAATTTTTTAAATATAGGTTTAGGTAGGTAGGTAACTTTTTCTCTGGTGTGTGTGTGCTTAATCTAAGTAAGTAGGTAGGGTCAGGGCAGGACTGTCCACATTAGTAATTCGGGTAGGCGCGTTTTCGCGTGGCAGTTCTGTTCCTGTAGTTACGATTTCGAGAGTAGAAATTTTGCTGATTCAAACGGTGTACATGTGCTGTTTGTTTCGGCTTTATTTTCGACTCCTCGAATCGCGCGACTCTTAAAGTCGCTCTCTCGCGCTCGCGCTCGCGGTCGTGATCAGGTCCCTTTCGAAACGTTCGTCCCCCTCGAGATTCACCACGTACGCTCTTGCAACAATTCGTATATTGTTGTAAGACTACGTATTGCACAAAATCTCGATGCCCTGTTTTAAGTAAGTTTCAGGCATCGGCAGGACCGCCGAAGAAAGAAAAGGCTCTATATGAGCCGAAGAGGCCCTGACAAACTGTTTCAAGAGTGGGCTGCAACAAATGGCTTTTCATTTTCATCCTCGGATGAGAATGGAAAGTCATTCCTGTTACTACTTTATCACTTAACTCGTCTGTAGTTGTAGTTAGTTTATTTTTCTGGCTGGCTCACGTATGCATGTACTTCGTACATGATTGCACCATACATGCCAGCCATCTCTCCCCATAACCCGCGGTTATGATGTACATAGAGTTGCGAATATGCAATAATCGCGTTTGCTTTTAGAGTTGCGAACCTCTTATTTTTCGCGTTGACTTTTCAGGGTAGCGTTGCTACTAAACACGATACGCGATTGCTTTTTTGCTTCAGTACTTAGGTACTGAATATGTTTGCTTAAAAATAGCGTTGCGAATTATTGATAAACGCGATTGCTCGTAGAGTTGCGAGATACTATTTTTCGCGTTTGCTTTTCAGGGTAGTGTTGCGAACAATCACGATTCGCGTTGCTTTTTTACTCTTTTAGACATATAATGGACATCAACCGCGTTTGGAATTTTCATGTTATAAATTAGCGTTGCGATCTTGATTAATCGTGTGATTTTTTAATTAGCGTTGCGATATTTTCAATGCCCAAATTCTACCCCAATTGTAGTACTAGTAGTAGTTAGTTTAGTGGCCAGTACATGTGCATGCACATGTACCAATAGCCCCTGATTAAAGTTAGAGTTGCGAATATTATACAATGTTCGCGTTTGCTCGTAGAGTTGCGAACAAATATTTATCGCGTTGATCTGTTAGAGTTGCGACTGAACACGATTCGCGATTGTTTTTATGCAAACCTAGGAACCGGGCGTTTGCTTTAAAAATAGCGTTGCGAATTTTTAGTAAACGCGATTGCTCGTAGAGTTGTGAATCACTATTTTTCGCGTTTGCTTTTCAGGGTAGAGTTGCGAACAATTACCATTCGCGATTGCTTTTATTCTTACAAGTCGCGTTTGCAATTTGTTCTATTATAAATTAGCGTTGCGATTGTTGATTTATCGCGTTGTTGGCCCGTAGTGTTGCGATATTTAAAACGTCTAACTTCATCCCCACATGAGCCACTCTACAGTAGTTAATAGTAATTAGAAGTAGTTAGTTTATTTTCTGCAACGCCACGATCCAGCATTTTTGGGCAAAACGCGATTTGCATTAGCGTTGCGATACATAAATATATTTCCATTAAAGATAGAGTCGCGAATATAGAATAATCGCGTTTGCTCGTAGAGTTGCGAATTCCTATTTTTCGCGTTTCCTTTTCAGGGTAGCGTTGCGAAGTCCATACGCGATTGCTTTTATCGTTATTTAAGAATAGCATTGCGAATTAACCGATCGGTTTGCTCTTAGCGTTGCGAATTACTATTTTTCGCGTTTACTTTTCAGGGTAGTGTTGCGAATAATCACCATTCGCGGTTGCTTTTAATGTTAGAAATCGCGTTTTGAATTTTTATATTATAAATTAGCGTTGCGATCTTGACTTGTCGCGTTTTTTATTAATTAGAGTTGCGATTCAATGCCCAAATGCTGGCCAAAACGCTGGCCAAAACGCTGGCCATTGCACCAAGGATCAAGAAGAAGCAAGCTGAGATCTGCAAAGCCTCGAATGGCTCAACATCGTTATTAAAATTAGTGTTGCGCATGATTGAATATGGGTGCACGCGATTTAATTAATAAAGGAACCCTGTGTGGTTCATTTTACGAATAAGAAGCACCATTCGCGTATAGTTTTTTATTTTATAATTTAGCGTTGCGAAAGAAAGAATGGTCCACTCACGGGTTGTTTGAATTTAACACGAGTGGACCTTAATTTAAAATATACATATCTTTTCTTTATATATTTGCCAAAGGAAATACTGCTTTGAAAGTACTGCTGTAAATAGACCAATTGTCTTATTCTTTATAACGCGTTAAATATATTATGATTAATTTTATTGTAGATTGAATTTATCATTCCAATCTATGTATATATCTATATCACTAATTATTCATTATTAGAGTTGGTAATTTTTACGGGATATAATAACCGTTGCAACTCAATTGTTATTTATAAATAGTGAACTTTTTATAAATATTCTGAATTCTTTGTATAAATCAAAGTTTGTTCGCGATCATTGTTTTAATCGATGGAAAATAGAATGCTTGTATCAAAAGGATATGCAAATTGCAATTCGATATTTCATATTGAGAGTTCATTTCCGCGTAGAATCGATATTTTCGTTCGTTATTGCTTTTTCTTTACGAACCTAATTTAGTTTTCGATACAGTAAAATATAATTATTGCAATATATACGTCTTGACAAATTTTTTATTTGATAATCGAAACGAAAAATAAAATCTACTTATCTTAACACTGAGACGAATTTCATTTTTCTTTCAATTTCACGTAATATTTATGTTTTTAAACTTTTTAATATGAATTTACATTAGTCTATACGTAGTTATTTTTTTCTGTGTTCATTAATACACTTTCATTTCAGCTGTTAATCGTTCGAACAAGTTCTTGTTACAGAATATATAATTAATGAAGAATCGAATTGGAAATGGTACACGGATTCCATCTTGATCGTTCTTAGAGAAATATTTCATACAATTCAATTTATTGTCTGATTTATGTTTTAGGGAAACATCGTGGGATTAACAAGGACACCAAGAAGAAAATATTTCCTCATATTTCTTTGTTTTATATAAGTTATATTTATTGAATATGAGTTTTTATTTTAGAGAAACGTCGTGGGATTGTCGAAGACACCAAGAAGAAAATATTTCCTCGTATTTCTTCGTTTCCACAGATTGTGTTAAAATATAAGTAAAAATGTATATAGATTATAAGATAAAAAAGCGTTCTCCAGCGTTCGATTAAATACTACTGAAACGTGTGCGTAAATTTAAGTGGGAATGATTAATATTAAGGTACATATTAGTATTCTGATATGCAAGGTCCATACGTGCAGTTGTACATTCCAATTTCGTTTGTAGAAAACATGTGCTGGATTATCTCACATGTATCAACATTTTGTTAGGTTTTCGATCTCTTCGTCAGAGTTCGTACTTACGTGCAGTTGCACGTTCCAATTTCGTTTCTAGAAATCATGTGTATCTTCTCACGTGTGTTGACATTTTGTTAGGTTCTTCATCTTTCGATCGGGCAGTTCTTTTAAGAACGCTCCTTTTCTGGCTCGTTTCTAACTTTTCGATAGCTTCTCCCTTAGATAGGTATTCGAATTCCTCGCCAAAGGAAGGGTGGTTGGGGCGAGGCTAGGGCGGGTCTCCATACGCAGCAACCTCCTCGCGGTGAGACCCGGGTCATATTATTTACTATGTAATTAATAGAATTATTAATTACATCGCAAATCATATGAGCTAATGGCTGCGTTCTTCTCGTAGTTCCATACATTCGTTTTCCGTCTCACTTCCTCTCGTGTTCATTTTTAAATCTGTTGGTAAGGTTGCGAGTGACACGGAAATGGTAATGGGGTCTCGAGACCCCAGAGAAACGGGCCGAAAAAATAGATTAGGTGAAAGGTCTATGTATTCGTATACTTCGTCTGTGCCTGTAATTTCATTTCTTATCATAATAAGCGCTATGATCGTTTTCTATAGTCTGTTGGTAACGTTGCGAGTGACACCGAAATGATAATGACTATTACTTTATAGTTTTAAAGTAACAGTGTTTCCTTTGATATGTATTAATTTCAGTAAAAAGTCGAAATAGGAAAGCATACGGTGTTTGTTCAACATTGTTTATTTTCTCTCTCAGTTTTGAGGTTTTCTTTCTAAGATCAAAGTTTTGGTCTCTCAAAAACAATTTCCCGTTTTTAGTCTGTCAGTCAACGTGTTCAAGCGATGTCTAACGAAATCAATACAGAGAAATTGTAACAGAATGTATTTATGTTTACATTTTTGAAGATGTACGAATCGATGATCCCTAATTCTGTTTTACCGTCACGCGACCCGAGTAACTATAAACGTGGACCGTAATCGCGGGAAAACGTCGTGTCTAATCTTGGTCGATCGTCGGGTAGAGCAGTCCTGGAAAAGATTCGCGATAATCCTTTGAACGGTTCCTTGGTCGCGAGGACACGGTGCCACACGGCGTGTCTCGCGGAGTCGTGTATCGCGCGTTGCCTAATGGTGGAAGGAAACGTTATCCAGAGGCGGGCAATGGACGGGCATTACTGTACGGCGTGCCCTGGTAGGGCCGAGAGAAGTCAGCCTCCGGGATATGGACTCGTACTCAGTCTTCGAACTGGTCTCGTACCGCGCTCTATGCAGTGTGTCACACAGCCCCGCGAAGAGCGGCAGCTTGGTTAACAACACACCGCGTGGTGCTCGAACATCGTTCGTACGTGGACCTCCTTCCTCGATCCGTCGCGTTCGCCAGTGCCGGGTCGCGCACCTCCACGTGTGTTTGTGAGCTTCGTTTCGCTAATCTCGCTGGTATAGATTTTCACCTGCATCGCGTCGGTTCGTTTCGACAAATAGAATCGATCGGTTACGGTCACCAGTGACAACGGGGACGTCGACAGCCAGAGGAATCGGGATTTCATTAAGACGATCGTTTCTGATCGATCCACGGGAAGGGGATGAGACGTACGAAACCCTGAAGGATCGGATGCTGAATAGTCGCGAAGGAAACTCGAGAGTTTTGAGAAAAGATGACGGGCGTTCTGTTGATCGGATCGCTGCTGCTTCAGCTGATAGCGGGTAAGACGGATATTCTTATATTTCCGCAGATTTACGTTCGATTCTTTGGCAGTCCGATATTTTGGCTCGATTATCAACGCCTTGGTCACTGGTGACTCTCGATACACCCTGATATTAGTAATTTAGCAACGAAACGCAGAGCTCGTACAATTTAACGAACGCATGGCTAAGAATATTTTACGTCAGGCTGGAAACGTTGCGTCTAGCAATTTCGAGGATCCCGTTTTCACGCGCTCGGAACGTTTGCCGCTCGTATTTTTGCATAAATACATAATCGGGAAAGGATACGCGATATTTCTTGACGCCGCAGCTGCCGGGAACACTGGCAGCTTTTATTTTTCTGTCAACAACGCCGTGAGCTTTATTACGAAAGAGGGGGCACGCAACGCGATCCCAGTCCCTTTTCTTTTCCATTTTCCCCAGTGTCGCGATGTCTCTTCTGCTCGTGGAAATTCTGCCAAACGGATGGATTCCCAGCAAAGCAAATAATATCGAGTCGGTAATATCACTTCCGCGGTACAAAGTATCGTTTCATATCGGACCGTTTTAATTAACCTTCCAAACAGTATCGTGACCTGTTCGATATTTAAAAGATCTCATGAATTACCTATATACCAGTTATTTTTATAAAACGTATACAGGGTGTTCGGCCACCCCTGGGGGAAATTTTAATGGGAGATTCTAGACGAAAATCAAGAATATCAATTTCTTGATCGAGGCTTCGTTAAAAAGATATTAAAAAATTAAATTCAAAAATTTCAAATCATTCTGGAAAAAATATTTTTAGTTGCGGGAGTCAATTACGATCATTTTTGGTGAATAGACATATCCCCGAAATCCTACGCACTTTCGAGAAAAAAATTCGAGTAGGTACTGAAATTTTCGGCGAAGTTAAAAAATTTCAAATCGTTCTAAAAAAATTATTTTCGTTTGCAGGGGCCGATTACAATCATTTTTTATCATTACACATATCCACGAAATCCTACGCATTTTCGAGAAAACAATTCCTTACCGAAAATATCATTTCTGGTCAGAAATGTCGGTCCAAAATTTCGGGCGTATCTTTAAAACGTCATAACTCCTGAACGGATTGGCCGATTTTAATGTTTAAAAAAGCAAACTACGCGTATTTTAGTGGAGAATATGTACGAATCGTAAAAATATTCGATAAGGTGTTCCTTAACCCCGTAAAGTTAGAAAAACCCCATAAAAATGGTCCAATTTTCAAACGGCCATAACTCCTACAATAGTGAACATATTTCAATGAAACTTTTTTCTAAAGTAGAGCTCATGGGTACCTACAAAAAAGTATTAGACAACTTTTCTCTAGGACGCCGAACAAAATTATTAAAAATGAAAAACGAATATTCAAGAAAAATCGACAGTAGGTGCCTTACTTTTTCGGCGAAAAAAAAATTTGTCAAATCGTTCTAGAAAAATTATTTTCGGTTGCAGGGGTCAATTACAATTATTTTCGGTCATTAGTCATACCCCCAAAATCCTACCCACTTTCTAGAAAAAAATTCGAGAAGATGTGATATTTTTCGGCGAAATTAGAAAGTTTCAAATCATACTAAAAAAATTATAATTAGTTACAGGGGTCAATTACAATTATTTTTGGTCATTAGACATACCCCCAAATTCCTAACCACTTTTTAGAAAAAAATTCGAGAATGTATGAAACTTTACGATGAAAAAAAAATTTGTCAAATCGTTCTGAAAAAATTATTTTTACCTAGAGGGGTCAATTACAATTATTTTGGATCATTAGACATACCCCCAAATTCCTACCCAGTTTTTAGAAAAAAAATTCGAGAATGTACGAAATTTAACGACGAAAAAAAAATTTGTTAAATCGTCCTGGAAAAATTATTTTCGGTTGAAGAGGTTAATTACAATCATTTTTGGTCATTACACATATCCATGAAATCCTACCCATTTTCGAGAAAAAAATTCCTAATCGAAAATGTAATTTATGTTGCCAGAACTCGAATGGATTGCAAAATTATGGTTTTTTTATTTATTTTATGGGGAACTCGTATAACACGTTTATCGAGCGAATAAATTTAAGTCAGAATATAATGCTCTCGTTTGTTTAAACTATAAATACTCGACGGTTTCAAAGAAGCAATTTTACCAATCCGGATATTCGCTGTTTGACTCGAGGCGCTTTCGCCGATTCGTTTCTACATTACGAATTTCATGTTTGCGTCTTAAGTTCGACAAATTTAAAAAAGTTTTCTGTAACTTCCCGGAGAACGTTTCGTTCTTCGGAAGATAATCCACCGGTGGAGGAAGTGGAAATCAACATAAATCTGAGTACAGAGTACGGTGGGATGAGGCAGTTCTTTATTCGAGCTCGTTTAACTTTTGTAGCGTTAACTTTTATACGCGCGAGGCGGTCGGCCATTCTCGCGAAGAAATATAACAACCTTTCTGTCAACCGACTCGGTCGCTTCTCTGTCCATTTCCGACCAAATAATTCCATTAGTCGATAGAAAGATTTCGCGTTGAATAAATTCATCTCGTTTTCAACAAGTGTAACGAATAACATCTGCCATGGATCTCCAAGCGGTCGATATTACCTTCTCGGGGTGGGAATTTGGTTACATTGTAGAGTTTGGCGATGCGAGGATATTCCGCCATCGAACGGTCGATTATCATAATCCATTTTTCTTTTATTTTCGGTTTAAATTCAGCCGTTGTCGGTGATTTAATTGCTCGAAACATTGCATTATACCTACGTTAGAAGTATAAATATTTCGAGCAGGTAGTTCCACCGTGTTTAATTTCTAAAAACGTGAATATTTAACGTCTCCAACCTGATGTAACATACATGTTGAATGCCAAGCTTAATTCTCGCATGAGTCCCACGAGGACACGGGTACCGCACGCCGTTTATTACGTACACACAGTCAGATTAATTAATGAAAGGGATTGACTGCATTCGGTCATGCTGTCTCGTGTGTACCGAATGTCTGAATCGCCATTTCATCTTAATTAAGTCTAATGTAAGGTGTAAGCTCTCGGTTTTCTCGTTTGAAAGCATAAGTGTTTATATTATTCGTTATTTGTTGATATTCATTTTCATCATTATTCATTGTCATCATCACTTACTTTCGTTCTTAACTGTATAAACTCTCTATAAAAGCGTCTTCATATTTGAAACGTTTTTTTAACGATACATAGACATATGTACAAAATTGTATAGATAAAGAATTAGTGACTCAACTCACATCGGTTTTTCATTGGGATTCGCGTGACCGAGTATAGACACATTCCGGAAATGAAAGAGAATGGCGTGCAACGATTTCGTTGATGATTGCCGGCGCCATGCAGCACGCGGCGCTCGTCGATGCGTATAAACGTAGATTAACGGTCAATTTTGCGCAAATTCGGCAGAATCGTTGCGCGGTTCAATTTCTCGCGGCGGACGAATTCTACACGAAGGGCCACACCTAAATGGATTTTTCTGCCCGTTCTCTCTGGGTCGGCTAAAACGTCGAAAAGGCGGGGTCTTGTGCCGGAAACCTCTTTAGCTTCGGTATTGAATGTCCGGGCAATATCTGTACTTGCCAACTTCATTATAAACTCGTGCCACCCTCCAATCTCTTTCCTCGTGTCTTCTCCACGCGCGAGACGCTCTTTCCAGCTGATAATCGATCAGCGTATTTACCGCTAAAATTGTTCATTTTATCAACTGTTATGCAAGGGTTCAATCGGTTCGATTAAAGCTGGTTTGCATCCTATCGCTACGCTTTTCGGGTCTCTGTTTTCGCGACGTTCGGATAACTTAAGGTTGTCTCTAGCGAACTCCTCCTGCGCTTTCGACCCTCGTCCGCTAATAGCAACAAGTTACTTCTGACCCGTCAGCAGGACAGACCCTTGCGACGCCTCTATATTTAGTTCGGTTCGAACCACTAGAACGGCGAGAAAAGACAAAAGAAAGCTGGCGAGCCCGGAGCGCTGGCGAAAGGAGTGCAAAGGGGCATCGTGATATCTCGATGCACAGAAGATTCTGCCAAGCTTCTGGCTCGCAGCTGTTACGGCGTTCGCAGTAAAAACAATGTGCATAGATACGCGATCCGAGCCGAAAGGACCGGGGGCTGGACTTCTCGCGAACGACACGGCCAATAGAGAGATATCCTCCTACGTAGAATTTGCTCGAGCCTTTGTTCCACCCTGGTTGCAATGCAAACTGGCTGCGTATCGATTTCGTACGGGTACGGTGTTTTTCTGAAACACAGTATTCCTCGTAACGACTAGCTTCAAACAGAAGTTTCTACCTCTTAAACGAGGGGAATCGATTCGTTTAGATCAGCCTCGAGGAGGGACGATTTAATTTCAAACGTGTATATTTATATTTTAAAAAGGTTCGCGTCACAATTTGCATCTTTCGAACGTGCTAAACCACGGCTCGATCGATTGCTGAAACCTAATCAGTTACGAACCAGCAAAAATTGAACTCGTAACAAGTTAATAATGTGCTCGGTGTACGCGATCGAAGGTTTCATAATATTGTTGATCATACGTGCCGGCGGTGCCTTACACGGCCACTATATTTACACGATACATCATACCACACCATTGAATTACGGCATCCCCGTGAAATACCATATCGTCGAAGCGTGGCGTGGCGGCCGCCTTTACATATGTAGCAAGGTCCCAAATGGTTTGACCTGTGTATATGTAACACAGCAACCAATATCGTGGTACATTTGTCCACTTTCGATGTAGCAGAGACTCGAGTATCATTTTCATGCCATTTCACCGAATAAAACTCTTTTTTTATCCAGTCAACTTTGAGTTTTTAAACATGAAAAGTCAATAAAAATTATTTTGTATTCCCAAAGGATAGTCGAGTAAATTGCGAAAATAAATTATAGCGTTAGATGTAACATTTGGGTAAAAGAAATTAAATTTTGCAACGTACACACGAGACTGGCCACGTTCATGAGCTTCGATCTGTTTTTGTTTCTCGATCGTGTCGCGTTCGATTCGCGGTTTTCTTTTCCCGTAAACGAGCACCGGGAGTCAATGAAACGCATCGAAAGCACACCAGAAATACCAGATGCACGCGCCGATAAGCATACCGTCTACGAGTCTATGGACCACGGCCCACGGAAACTGCATTCCTGTGCAGCGCGCTACGCTTTACGGCTTTATTGCCCCAGCGATTATCGGGACTGTCCGAGCGAGCGATCCTAATTCGCCGGATTCACACCGATTCCGCAAACGGAATCGGAAATTTCACGTCATCTTTCTTTTTCTTCCTCCTTCCACTCGTGTGTTTTACGTCTCATCGACTGCAAAGTCATTAGCGACGAGCTTCGATCTCGATAGGCTATACTGGGTGGTTCCGTATACTGGTTCATATTGAAAACAAATACTTTTCTGTATTAATTAAACATTCTAAATGAGCATAATAATTTGTTAACAATGTATAACGTTTGCAACCGACTTTGTGCTTACGTTAAAGCGTTCTTTCAACTGGACGTTCGAGAGAAAATTAGCTTCGTTTTTGGTTCGTTACCTACTTCGGAGTTAATTTTATTTAGTCCAATGTTGAAACAACGATACCCCCTGCTACGTAAAGTTTCAATTAATGAGTCACGTACTTACAGACCTCCATGAATATTCAACAGCGATTCAGGCGTATTGGAAATTGACTTTTAGTGTAACGATATTCACGTGTGCGCTGTACTTTAAATATTGTTCGGCATACGGCTGAGGATTTCGACGGAATCGGTGTCTTTTAGCAAATATGATTTCAATGCATAGTAAAAGGGTGAAACTTGTTTAATTATTTACCTAGAAATATCGCGTATCGATTCCCATTGTGCTGATTAATCAAACGTTAGAGTCTCTGTACCGATCACCGGACAACTTTCACGTACGATCGGTTACTTTTCGACGAACGACGCCGGTTGATTGTACATTGTACGCACAGGGAATGGTAAGGCTCGTATCGGGGCGAGTCATGAGTGGCAAAGTGACTTCTTCCTGTCGTGACGAGGCGTCAGTTCTCGAGTATATCGGCATCTCATAACTTCATGGCGATTTAGTTTCCGAAGGAAAATTGTCGGTCACCAACGACCCGTAATCAACCTGACGATCAGTTTCTGCTGCTACGAAGTCGGAACAGGCCACGGATGTAATTTGATTTTGAATAATGAGGGTATAATTTGTTGTCGCGGATTGCGAAAAACCGATCAGTCCGCTGTTGCGAAGTTCGAAAGTTGACGAGGGTTCTTTTTTTTTTTCGTTAATTGGAGACATATCATGCCAGAAGGGACATAATTTTAAGACGCGTGTAATTACATATTCCAAGGTAGACGACGGACTATTTATGAAGTTACAAATCTCCTTTATTCCTGCACCAGTCTTCTCGCTGTAGACCATTTTATTTATTTTTGTTTGAAAACAAAAGCATTGAAATCGTATTTTATCGACCGCTGATCTTATTAGAGTCGATGCTCCAATTATTTCGAACAATGTGTAATTAATAATTAATAATATATTCGGAAGATTGAATTTCAGCTGTGAAACGCAATCCATTTTGACTTAATTGGCGATGTCCTGTGCCCGAAATTCAATATTTAATAATTGACAATCTATTCGCGAATGAACGTACGGATTCTGTCCATTTAAATTCCCATTAAGCGTGTAAAATAGACGTTACGCGTTATGCAAATTAGGTCGCGCGAAATGTCGGACCGCTTGGAAGGGCGGCGTGCCATTTCATAAATACATACGTCGAGATACGTTCCTAATCTCTGACAAACTTTATTTCCGTTTTTCCTCTTTTGCATATAACTCGTCGATACGACGAGCTCGTTGTTTCACGCTGTCGGTGCAGCGATATGCAAATAATACAACCAGCCACCGTGAAATCCGATTGGCGGCGATGTGCGGTGCGATTTTGCGGTCGCTGATAGCTCTCGCACGTAAAGGAAAAGTGGACGTTTGTCGACGGGCACAGGATTACCAAAATTCGTCGATACGACTGACAAATTGATTATTGACCGGCTCCTGGAAATTGTTTAGACGTTATTATGCCCGTTCTACTGTTATTAATATCAAAAATGTGGTTTAAACGACGTTCAAAGATATATAAGAAAGTACTAAAATGAAACGATCGTCTGTTAACGTATCACTCTTCCCTGTTCGATTAAAGTGAAATTGCGGTTGCGTATAAGCTCGGCCCACACGGCAAGGATCACTCCCACGCCATCGTGATTTAGCTGGTTTTCTTTCGCAAGGTGTGTATCGGTAATAGCGAAAATGATTAAAGATCTTTATCGTCTTCGCGAAAACAGGCCGATCCAGGGAAACGCCCTCGTGTCGTGGGAGAAAGTCGAATTCGACCCGGCACGTGGGTTGATTAGCAATCACTGACCTTTTTTTACGTTCGAGCGACGTGCAACGACCGATACCACGATAGTAGGATTAAATGGCTGATAATTAAACAGAACGAAAGGTTACCTGGGGAGAAATTGATGCTGCAAATAGTAGCGGGTACAAATAGAGGGTTAAACGGGTCTAATGGAAAAATATTATTGTTGTTGGAAGAATGTAATTCTTTTTTTTATCCTTTTAAAATTGAATCGTAGTACTTGTTGCTGCAGTTGCAGGGCGACGATCGATGTTGTTACATTGTTACGTTGATACAGCTTGCATTAGAACATGACACGAAGCTCGATACTTCATGAAAGTTTAGATTCGACATTTACTATCGCTGTCGCCCAAACTAGGTACTTGTGTTTAGTTAATGGTGTGTTCTGGTTAGTTGCCAAGGTGGCTGACCCCATTTGTCATCGGGATTCTATGCGCTGACGGTTTAGTGGTGGCGAACTTTAGAGAAGAATGACTGTTCGATACGAGACGGACAGTATAAATACGAGGAATGTTTACAAATATATCAATAGTTACAAAAGAAGATCAGAAGTTAATGAAACGCTAAAAGATCGCTTCGAGTACTTTTGATTCGAACCGAAAGTGTACTCGAGCACTAACTTTTGCCTCTGCAGAGAACGAAAAAGTATTAAAAACGTTAGCGATCGAATCGAGGCCGCTTCAGAGAAGAAGCCAGAGTGACGGAGAGAGTCAGAGACGAGAGACGAAGATCGAATCATTCGATCAATTAAATTCGGCTGACTAATTCAACGCGATCGAGCTTTTAACTCGTCGATTAAACCAACCTTGCCCTTTTTTTTTTTTTTTCTATCTCGTCACACGGCCTCGTGTCTGCGCGTCACTGCTTTGGCACAATGTAGTTCACTTTGGCCCGGTTTCCGGACAGGGGATTAGATTTTTCATTTTCATCCGACAACGGTATCGCTGGCAAATTTCGGAAAATCCGGGCAACTTTGCGGTTCCGAACCACGGACGCGAAAATTACGAATTCGATCGAACATGTTTTTTAAACGATCCGTACGCGTACTTGATTTACATCGTCGTACCTGGGTTAAACATTATTCAGCGACCTTCGAGATGGATTTTAATATTCAGCAGCGTTAAAGCTTTAATCACGATACGGCACATTGAATAACCTTTAATACACACGCCGATGGTGTTATAATTGGATTGCTAGCATTCATCAAGCCTCGAGGAGGAAAGCATTAATATCGAGAGGAAATTCGTAAAATAAATTCTACCTGTTGGAAAATAGAATTTCGCGTGGCTCTTTCAAGAAACGAACGGCTCGAAACTAATTCCACGGGACTTCCTTCGGGTTGATTAAAGGTATATTCTGCGGAACATTTTTGAAATTGAATTACTTAAAAATAATTTTACCAGAACTTTTAAACGACACTACCCACGGATTTAGTACTGTCGGGCTTTGTCGAAATTGACTCGCTTAAAGATAATTTCTTGAAGCAGTCTTGAAGCAGAATTACTCAAAAATAATTCTACATTTGGTTTTATTTAAATTGAATGGAAATGTGGGTTATTTTGTTTATTTTATAACGTTTCTTTTTTGTTTACTTGCTTAGTGTAGTTACCTTGACTTAAACGTGAAAATCGCATTCTGTAAATACTTCCGTTGTTTACCGCGTTTGCGTGTTTAACGCTCGCCCATCGTAATTGAATTAACACTCGGTAGTTAATCCTAGCTGTTCGTTCACATCATGAATTGCGTACCACTCTGCCATGGCTTAGCATGTTAAAGTCCCTGGTGGTTTCTTGGTCAAAGGATTGTCACAGTTAAATTAGCATCATGCTGAATAACGTAATTTACCCTTGTCATTATCGATCGAGGGAAACACTATTCGTGTAAATAGAGTTAAATAATTGCTGCACCGTAATCGCTGTAAATAACAGCGTTAGCCACGTTTAGTAACTGTTATTTCCCGTTTGCACTGAAATTAGAAACGTTTAGTACTAAACTCATAGGTGTTACGTTCCTTGTTTTCGTTTTAAAATTTGTTTTAATATAGAATTTTGTGAGGACCGCGAACTCACGCGTTACGAAACTGCCGGCGACACTATTATTTAACTCTATCGTTTCGATCGACGAGAGCTACAGATCAATCAGTCAATTTGGTGGAAGATCGATGGTGGGCGATAGCAAACGGTGTCGAGGTGGCTCGTAATTCTTCTGCCGGCGTCCGTCGAAGTGGCCGAAATTAAACGGAAGTCGATCGCAAAAAAACAAGGAGGAAAACGAGGTACGCGATGGGCGTGGAAGAGGAGGTCTCGACACGGGATCGTACATTAATTGAATCGGTAATTTGTACGGCGCGCGATTCTGCTTCTTAATTATCTCCGTCCGAGCGATGACGAAGGGTTCGAACGTTATGGTCATTGGACCGTCGATCCGGTACCTGTCATCAGCCGCATTCGATAATCGCCGCCTCTGACAGGGCTATTATCTTCCTTCTTATTTTCCTCGTCGAATATAATCGAGGGCGGATATTAATTACTTTATTCAGGATCGCCCCGGCCTGCATTCGATCAAATTTACGACATCGGGATAACATTGTGATTAACCAGTGATGGGGGAATATCTAACCATTTTATCGCGTCCCTATAAACGGGGATCAAAGTGTATTTAATATCTACACGAGAACATCAAGCCATCTTATTAATACACCGACCAAAAGATAACACACTTTTAAATTAATCAAACACTTAGTTGAAATATTGCTAATATTTGGATCATTATAATTCCAAGAAAAGAAAATTTCTACAATAATCTTCTAAATGTTAGTTTAAAAGGTGAACCTTCTACTTTGCATTCCCAACTTGAAATTCCTTGGAGATTCTTTTAGACTGAGAAAGTTTAGATGGGTAAAGAAGTTTACCAAAATTGTTACCCGTTTAAAACTACCATGAATTTGAAGATTTCCAATGAAACCAAGGTTCAGAAGTTTAATGTTCCCATTGTCCATTGTGTTCTGATTTTTAATGCAATATGCTAATCGAGTATAGTGCGAACGTCTCTTCTTGTTATCATTGCTCGCGGACATTAACGTCAACATTCTCGCTTGTTGCGAGCCTTTTTTGCTCGCCGCCTCCGGCGATGTACTTTACAGAATAAACTGGCCACGACTTAACTCGATGCCATTAAAATTACATTAACAATGATTAACGATAATTAACGCGTCACGATGATTAATACGCCTTTTAATTCGCGTAAATTAACCGCGCCGACGCTGTAATTATCCGCTCAAGCGTCTTCATTATATCAACGTTGTTTTATACCTATTTATTATTTACTGCTTATTCAAACTCTACAACTGTACAAATGTTATTTTATTATATTTGAATACTGTCTAAAGTAACATAGGATTCATTGTTAAAACAAAGGGTATAGTTAAAAATATGATATTTCGTGTGATAAACGTTGAAAGGTCAGCTGTAATTTTTGGAACAGCAGTTTAATCCGGTCTCGAGAGATCATTTAATAAACATTCTTCATAAAACATACCACCGTTCTCATTGTTATTTGAAAAATGTTGAAAGGTCAAGTCTAAAATGAAAATAATTTTTGTAACAGGAATTTAATCTTGTCTCGAGAGATCATTTAATAAACATTCTTCATAAAATATATTTACCAAAATCAGGGCAAAATACAACGTCGAAAAAAATTCTTTTTACACCCGCTGTATGTCGGTATTCGTAATCGAGGAGTAATAGTTCATCTCCGTGGCGAAAAGGCTGGAAGAACATTCAGCCGTTCCGCGTCTGAAACGTCGAGTCCCTTTGGAAACGTAATTCTTCTAACAGCGGTTCCGCAGATGCGTCCTATTCAGCGGCGAATATATTCAACACGTGTCACCATGTGTAAAAATACGCGTGAGAAATCTTTCGCCATAGTTTGCGAAACATTTTACCGCGTGCGTTTCCACACAAATATTGTATATGAAAGGCCCGTTAAAGTCAGCCGCGAGTTACTAATTCGGCAAACGTTTCCCGCGTCTGATGAAAATTAATGCCAGATAATTTGTAAAAAAACCATTTCTTTCGGTTCGCCGCTGTCTGGACGACCATCTTGGAACTCGTTTGTCAAAGCAGCTTCTCGAGTACCAATGTAGAAGGCTTAAACAGGACCAGGCAGTCGATTCGCTCCAAAACAAGGAAATTAATACGAGTTCCGAGTTCTTCTTCCTTGCAATCTTTATTTGCATCTCGTTAAGGAGATACCGCGAAACGCGTATTTCTGGGTCACCTTTGATCATCTTAAAGCAAACAACTGTGCAATCTTTTTGTGGGAATTTTACGTACATGTTGGCTGGTTTTACAATGATCTTGAAAGTAAATTGTTTTGGAAAAATTGCATGACATAGCGCTTGGACTCGCTTTCACGGAAAAAGCATTTGTAACGTAATTTCTTGACAATTAAATTTAAAAACTTTTTCGTCCTGTACAAAGTTTTCAAACATCGGGACAATCAAATTTTTTTTTTTTTACATGTAAAACTACTTCAACGCGATTGTCAGCTAGCTTTCAAATAAAATTTTGTCGTTATCATTGATGGTTGTCGTGCATACACCGTGCAGCAATTTACGATGGTTTCTGGCTATATATCGCAACAGTTTACACTCCCGCGTTAACAAGCTCAGTTATAACAAGTGACGGGACGCTGCAATTTCACCGGGGCTTCATTTTTGTCACATACCGTCTGCGGTTGAAATTCCGCCAAAGGAGAAAACTTTCCACGATTCCACAAGTACCTGTCCCCTTCTGCGAACAAGTGTTTCGCATAAAACTAGAATCGTCGACGCAAACGGTATCAATGCTCGTGGTTAGAGGCGCGCGATGGAATAGGAAATGAAATGGATTTCTCGCGGCTGAAAGTGAGGGGAAAAAAGGAACGAAACGAGACGCGCGAACAGCAATTCGAAGCAACTTTTAAAAAGAGTTCTTTTCAGCGGAAGGATACCGCGTTTGCGTGTAAACATTTTTGCGATATTAAATGCACGACAGTGAACGTGTAATTATTACTGTGCGTAATATTTCACAAGCGGAGTGTATATACGATCAGTTTTTATCAAAATACTATTACCTATTACTTTTGAATAATTCATTAACTTCGTTACCAAACAAACTGTCATACTTCGTTAGAGGTTGTTCGTATAACGGTGAAATTGATGAATGATGGTCCGTACGCGGTGTAAAACTGTAATTACTACGTTGATCTCGATCGAATACCAATCACCAATTGACGCGATAGTAATTATGATTTAACGCGTGGCAGTTTAGTCGAGGTGAAATAGGAAAGATCAGAAGTTGGAACGCAGAACGCAGCGCGGTTCAGTTTGCGTTCGGAGCCTTTATCGTAAATTACATTAAGGTTACGACCCCTACATACAATCGTAACGCTTAATCCTCGAGGTACTGTTCAAGAAGTATGACGCGTTAGAGAAGTTCACATCGGGTTACAACTTTAACGCGGCTACGTTGTGGGCCGTAGACTATTCCTGCGGTGGGATTCTCTTCGTAACGTTAGCAGAAAGTTTTACAAGCGCGAGGGAACTTGGACCGCGTCTTTGAACTTTCAGGGTCTTTTCTGGTTGCACGTACGAGCACCGGTACACGTGTGCGTGTATGGGGGTACGTACTGTACGCGCGAGCACGTCTATATAAAATTCAGAGTTAAGTATAAACGAAAATGTCGGCCGCGGAGCGCGGAGAACGAACGGAATTGCTGAGTGCAGATCCTCGTATGATCTTGTACGGTCCTCGAGCACATTTTTCTTGCGCTTTCGCGGGAAATGTCGTTTTAAAAGGAATCTTGCAGCTGCTATGTTGCCAGCAAGTAACAAGATATCATTTTTTTTATATAACGCGTTATAAATATTCGATATTTCTTTCGTTACGAAATGCTACATTTATCGTGTTTGCTCGTTAAAATCAAACAATACTCTGTTTATAGTTTATTCATGGTCGGATTTGTGGTAAACATTCATGATAAAAACTTGTTTTTTTTTCTCGTTACTCCGCTCGCGTGGATCTCGGTTGAAAAAAAAATCGGAAATGCGTAATTATTTACCCTGGAAACGAAATGCATGTTTTCATGGAAAACGTATGGAAAGGGAGGAGTTGAATTAATAATTTGTTTCGTCGTTAGGAGAGTTTAAAAGTGTATTTTTTATTTCGAATATTTTACATGCTTTTAATATTTCGGTTAAACGTTATACGAACGAGTATATTACATATATTATCAATGTTTCGGTTATCAATTTAAGCGATGAGTATGCGAACTGATAGAATATTAGATCAAAAGACTATCGATGATTTATAACGTCCGTAATTCGGTGTACAAGTTAATATTAATAGGAAAATGTCGACGACTGATTAAATAAAGAGGAGCAAATAAAAATTTTAAGAATAAATGCTTTCATGTTGTTGTTGATCAATTATTATTACATCGGTGCATCGTGTCAAAACCTCGCGATAAACAGTTCGTTATTGAATCGTACACTATTGTTCACCGATGGCCATTGTGTGAGTTTTATCCTTAATTAAAAGTATTTTCCGATCTGCACCTGCCAAGCCCTTTTCCTATTCTTTCTATCGTAGAAATAAAAGAGTCGTCTTGTTAACAAACAGCAAATGAAAGTATTTTATTCGTTTGATTAAAATTTTTTAATTACCGCTCAAAGCAAATGGAGCACCGCGGCTTAAATTCTCTGCTAATTCAGAGTTAGATTATTGCAATGTTAATTTCACAATAGTTTCAATACCAAAATGATTATTTTCCTGAGGCCAAAAATATTTTAACGTTTGATTTATTAAAATGAAATATTTTATATTACGAGAAGAATATTTTTAGAGACCGTCGAATGGTATTTTAAAGAATTTTTCCAACAAATAAAATATTTTATTTTCAAAAGTACATGCATGATAACATAAAATATTTATTTACGGTTTACTAATTAAAATAATATTCCACCCAGCTCTGAAATAATGGTCCATCCTCTGTGCGCTGCTTGGCATCGATCCGTAGCGCTAAATAAAGGCCGGGGGCGTAAAAGTAGTTTTCACTGTAAATATCTCAGAATAAGTAAAAAGATCAGAATTCATGAATCTAATCTAGATGCAATCTACAGTTTACGGTAATAAGCTAGCACAGCGGTTCTCAATCTTTGCCTCAGTTTTCTATCCAGCTATTATACGAGAACATTTTTTTAACGTGTTTACAAAAAAGTTACCCGTTTCGAGAAGAATTCAGATTTAATCTATTTCATTTATCAGATATCAAATTATTAAATTTATTGAGAATCTGCATTCGAGGTACGCACATTTTTACCATTGGGCTCGATTTGTAATTCTGTATTATCTATTAAATATCTAATTTGTAATTTCGATATAACTTGGTTCAATTCGTGTACCGCCTGGGAATATTTTAACCGATTTTAACGTGATTTTGTATAGAAGCAACTCGTTGATAATCGACAGAGGCAAAAATTGTGAATTTGGATCGATTCTAAGCGCTAAACAAAGACCGAGGATGCAGTTGTTGCCGCGGATAACCGTTATAATAAGCGGTGGAACGTAATACTTTGTCGGGTTTTCTAAACCAGTCGATCTTCGTTGCTCTTCTCGTGGGTTCATGTGGGCTGAGTGGTCTTTCGTGGTCACCGTAATACGATAGAACTGTGCCAATGGCTATATCGTTCGACAAAAGTTTATGCGGCTTGGAGAACCTTCGTCACGTTGAATGCCGGAACGAGTCTCTTCGATGTTGACGCTTCAAGCCGCGATCCATGGACTCGTATTACCGAATCGAACGAGAAAAATCGATCAGAGAACTAATCAGGTGTTCCCTCTATCCGAGAAACTAGTTTGAATTCCTCCGTATTCTGGTATCGCGTCCTTTACATACTTTCCGCGATCTCGATTGCTCTTGGAAAATACTCTGTTTCCCATTTCTCTTCGATCATCGTTGTAACGGTGATCGATCTTTTAGAACGGACAATTCGCTTGGAAAATTTCATCCCGATATTTAATTTCACGGGAAATTGGAATTTCACGACCACGCACTTTCCGTGAAACCGTTTTAAGCGGATTCGATTGTTGGCAACGAAATTATTCGACGTTCTTTTTAAGAGCTTTTCATAAACAGCGTACTTGCGCAGCATCGTTTCGCGATCGAAGACGTTTCAATCGCGTATTTGAGTGTTTGCCAACAGGTGTGCCGCGAAAAAGTTTGCCATAAATTAACGGTAAAACTTTCTTGTAAAGTTTCCCTCGCTTGGAAAGCTATCTCAATGAATATTTTCTTCGATAGTTATTCATTAACGAATGAAATTCATTAAAGTTTACGATTCATATCAGTTCTTTTGCGGTAAATTATATCGTCCATTTAAATATTGGGGTCTTCGGATAGGATTTTTATAACATTTCAGCGTTGATGTAATGAAATTTTTCATTTTTCTAAGGACAGGGAGCGAAAGAGTTTTGTTCAGACGGTGGGGGGTGAGAGGAAGTTTTTTTGCTTCGAGTGCCGTTGCTTATTCGATGTTCTTGCGAAACGCGGCGCCAACAGCGACGAATTTATCGGGTGAAAAATTCAGGAGAAAACGGGAGCCCACGGTGGATCAGTTTCACGTTGCCAAATGGGAAACCGTTGTCCGTGTTGTGGAGGATTCAGCCGACCATCAACTACCTGCTATAGCGAGCTCGTGTGCGCCGTAGCGTGTGAATAAATAGCACAGGAAACGGACTGGACTGGCTGCACGCTCTCACTCGATACGACTAATCTTTGAAAGGCGTCGCTTTACAGTTTCATTAAGCGACGCGCGCTGATGGATAATGAAACGGTTCAGCTACCTGCTGGGGGATCTTCTGTAGTTGAAACCCTGATACCGGGGGCGACGGTTTTAAAAGATCCTGAAAATTTAACGGGTAACCGAGTATCGCTCCGCTCTACACTCTCTGTCTCTGTGCAATGAAACTTTCCGCGAATAAAGATACGACGTGTTTTGTATTTATACCCATCGTTGGAAAATTTTGATTAAAAGTTCGTACTAAATGTAAGCGCGATACGAATTAATAGCAAAGACATGTAACACCATTCAATTTCTTTTTAAATCGAAAGAATGGCGAAATTAAGGATTCCAATTAGCGAATAAATTATTGGGTTGCGAGCAAAGTACGTACTGAAATTTGGGTCACATTCTGCCCAGTCTGCATACAAAATATCAGTCACACGTTTTTAAAGGCCACATCACTTTGAATAAAATATTTAATAATTATATTTTCGTTCTTGTAAAATAGTAAGATAGCCTACATTATTTCTGGAGTAATTTTTGTTTCGTTTTAACGGGCTGGATAAAATATATTTTTCATGCATCGGAATTCATTACGCTTCAACAGCGTAAAATATTAAATTGCTTTAAATATTCGGTACCATTTGAAACTTTCAATACCTCTGTTTTGTTTTAAATGACGTTTAAAATTGTACATTTTAATTTCGTTAGAGTGTAGAGCTCTTCAATGCTGCGGGGAACTGAGATTTTGAATGCCGTTCATTTTTTTTATATTTGTCGGCCGCTCTGTGTTTAAATTTGATAAAACAAAAGAATTAATATAAAGAGCGTCCATCGTGCTTAATGAGTAAATATGTCAGTTACTAATATTTGCAGATATATTCTTGTCATATTTGGCGCATTTCACTCGGAATATTAAATAAATTAAAAGAGCGTATCGTAGTAGCGGTAATTGAGTTTGAACAATTTCATAAAATCATAAAGTCCATATAGTCCATTATTAACGTGTTCTTGTTGTACGCTTACTTTAATAATAATGTAATGTATATTGACGCGATAACGTTCTCCTCTGTTATTTCGTATCGCTGGTGGCAGAGTGTGAAAGCGAACTTATACCAAAATGCCATTAAAAAGTTGTCCGGTTTTTGAAAGCGCAGCTGCCGCGATAAAGGACAAATTTTCGTTTCACCATTCGGCAAATCCCTATGGTCATCCTGTCAATACTAAATTGAAGTAGAAACGAGGCGCGAAAACGGAAAAACTAGAACCGGCTAAAACGCGAGTTTGACCAAAATTAGTGAATATAGTCTTCTTCGCTGCTGATAGAGTTTTTTAGTATCTATTACAAACTCATCGAGGCTGTACATTTGATTTATCAACCCCTCTAAGAGCATATAATATTACGTATTTTCTTTTGTATACAAGATTTAATATATCGCATAATTATGGTCGAATGCACCTTAACGAACATGAACCGATAATTAAACTTGATAAATACTGCAGGGGATATGAAAACTTGAATCCAAATTTTCCAGTTTTAATAAACAATATGCTTGTAGAGTTATTCAATTTATTCTTTGAAATTTATTGTCAAAGTATATTATTTTCCTGAATGGAAATCTCGATGTATTTTATTTTTGTTACAAAAGATCGCGCGACTATGTTGAAGTTTTTTCACCCAGTTGTGCAATGAACTTCATCGACGGGGTTCTCGTGGTCTGTTTTTCTTTCGTATAATCATTTGATTGGCGCCTCGATCAACCGTGGTTATGAGCCAATCAAGCTTGACGTTTATGCGTGCAAATGATGCGTGCAGATGCCCAGGCTTCATATTCATCGCGCGCCAAAGATTCCCTCGCCACGATACGAGAGGGAATCTATGAAACAAAGTTATTGGATAGACGTTACGCAATGCACCACACCTCAGAATCACGACAATGTACCGGGTGTTTCCCAATCTATAAATTTAATAAATCAGGTAGATACGAACTTTTCAACGAAGCCTGATCTTCGTCTTATTTTGGCCCCTAGAATCTCCCATTAAAATTTTTCCCAGGGTTGGCTGAACATAATAAACACCGAGCAGAAAGTTCAAGAACGAATTAATCGCGTAATTCGAGGCCTCGACGCGCAGCGGGTCCCAAAACAACAGCTCACCAGCGACCGCGACGAATTTTTAAATTGATCGCGATTAGTTATCGTCCCTGAAATTCAGCGCTCCTAATTAAGCCGTGTAGTCGTGCGCTGAAATGGTTTTATTATTTTGTTTTTTTTTTGTTATTGCCAGCCCTTGGTGCTTTCGCGGTAGCAGCACAACGTTTTGCTCGCTCGTTATCATTTGATTGGCGCCTTAGTTATCGATCTGCACACGTTCTCCATACCCGGGGACGCCTACGCGTGTGCACGTGCGTGCGTATCGCATAAAGCGAGCTGCTCGTTCCGCGACGCAGGTAGAACCGGTCGACGATCACTGCCGATTGTAATGAACTCATTAGCGGGAGGTCGCCCCGGCCTGGGATTTTTTTGTCAGGAACAGAGCCACGCGATGCGAGATACCACCGAGCGAAAACTGGGTTGTCGCAATTCGGTGAAAAAAACTCCTAGCTCGTCTAGCAATCGGTTCATTACGGTTCGCGCGAGATAAAAGTTCTCCGCGCTTAAATCAACGATACATGTTCTTTTTTTTTTTTTGCGCTAGCTGGGGGATTAGTTCGGTAACCTCCTTCGATCGTGGTCTGTTTCTATCGACTTGTCATCATCTCTATAAATAATAACAAAATGACAAAAAGTGAGATTTTTCTTTATCTCGCGGTATCCTTCTTTATTTTACTTTTTCTCGTTACATCTATTCTCGAGCTGTGCCCGAGTCAATTCCTAGAAAAAAAAACGTAAAAAATCGTTACTTTGCACGCGAGAATTGAACTGCTGAATCCGGGCTTGGTTTAATTAAACCGCGCACCGCGGTATTCATAAAGAAGTTTATGTGATATAGGAACTCGATCAGATTTTCCATTTAGATGGACGAACAGTTATTTTTCGAAGCTTACAATAATATGATTACACAATAGCGTGAAGTGCAGGATGATACGTGTTTCGAATATAGTTCGATCTAACGAGTACAGAGACTACGGTCGAAAGAACGCTTAGAAGTATCCTCGAACGAATGTTTTTATTATTTTTCTATCAATATGGAAAGTCTGGTCGTATAATAATTTCGTTCCAGTATGGTCGAAGATTGCTTTATCTTTCGAGAAATGATCGCAATTAAAAATTTCGAGAGAAGAACGAACGGAACTGGACCGCTTCTCTTTCTCTGTCTCGTGGTTGTCGGCTCACATCAGTTACATCTTGGAGTTTTCTGGTGGGAGACGGTCTCTCGGGTCAGCGATAAAAAAGGAGAACGCCGTGTAATAAGGCGGAGGCGTATCTTTCGCAGCTCTCTGCGGGTAATTCCTCAGCGTGTAAAGCTCCCCTTTGCACAGAATGTGTGTTCGTGCGTGGCTCGTAGCAATTCACACTGGTCAATTTACTATTGGGTCATCCTGAAAGCTTACGGTGCTCTTCAATTCTCCATTTCAAAGTACATCATTCCATATTTAAATGATGGATATTATATAAATAAAAGGTGTGTCTGCACTTATTTTTCAAATATTTTATATAGAATCTCTGTGCGAAAAGGCATTTTTGGTATCTTCGCGATTCCTAAATCAGTTTTTCTGAATCCTTGCACGAAACATGCTCGGTGCAAAAGGAGCTTAATGCGAATTTGAGGGCGTGCGGGAACTCAAGCAGTACTATCGCCCATTTCTGCTCCATCCTGCGGCGTCAGGCACTTTGACAACGCGCCGCGTTAGGAAACGGTTAGTCACGCACGTCCATTAAGCCTCCTCGCGATCGAAATCGCAGATTCGACGTGTCCTCCTTAAAGAAAGTCAGCTACCAGCAGTCGTCGAGAGAAAATTTAAAATATGGTTCTTTATTCAGTTTCATTTTAAAAGTTAAAAGTAGCGGGGATAATTAGTGGACTCGTATTATACGTATATGTATCTTGTCCTCCGTTGAATGTTTTTGTTAAAAAAGAAATTGCCATAAATTTCTTTGTCTAGACTGTCTCGACTATAGGGTCGGGTGGAACGAAATTTTCTATACAGACAGTCGAGTCTCGAGTATTGTAAAGGGTTAACGGTCGCATATACGGATCCCGCCCAGTGTCCACCTCGTCATGCTTCTTGAACACAATCGTCGAGGATGTCGCGTCGATGAAAAAAATCCTTTATCGGTGTTCCGGTGGGGTGTACAGGGGATGTGCATGCGAGACGGTATGAATAGAACGTTAACAAGATGTATCGCGCGGATATGCTGTGTCGGTGAAGAGAGTTAGGGCGAGTCGATTTTTTCAATCGGTATCGTGAATATGGATAAATGCGGCTGGGGCCGTTCTCAAAGGTGGGATAGTGTTTGACAAGCGTTTCAAACAGTATTTAAGAGAGCCTGCGAGTTCGAAGTTTCAGTCGGAAAACGTGGCAAGAAGAATAATACCTGCGTTTGTTTACATTTTATCCACGGTGCATTTTTATTCAATGTTTTTTAATAGAAGACATTGTTTTAGCGATCAGAACTCGTAGACGATCGAATATAGATATCGTGAAAAATATATAGAGGGTGTTTCTAGAAAGTGTAATATGCACTTGTTTTTAAATCGAACCGTTCCCTTTTATGCAAATTAATAAAACAATAGCTTCCGTTAGTTTTCGTGTGTAAATCTTAGTGGCGAAGGTCGAATGGTTAAGAAATGATCGCGGAAGCGGTACCACCAACGCCGAGGATCTTCAAGAGCGATAAAGCGAAACGAGTCGATAACAAACACTCCATCGTGCCTCGCTACGCGGTTGCTATAAAAAGTTACGGTAGCTCGTAAAGGAAATTCAAACGACTCGTCGATTTTCCAACCACTTTATAGAAATACCAAAGTCCGATAATTAATCCGAAGAAAATTGTACGCGATAAAAAAGTCGATAGAAACAGTTTCTTTTTTACGAAGAATTAAACCAGTTTTCAAATAACTTCATCCATTATTAACGCGGTAAAAAATACACTGCTTTGTGTTACCTTTAACGCGTAAGAGTACTTAAAGAGTGTACCAATATTACTTTCATTCGCCGTGAGCCAGCGCGAAAGAACAATAGGAGAAGTTTGGTAAACGTGAATCATAACCGCGTGATAAAACTAAGAACAAGACAGAGGAAAGTTGTGCAGCGAATTAAGAGCAAGGTACACAAACATTTTCCACGGTTTCCTTTTAACGTTCCGCGTTCCAAGTTGGGTTCCTCTGTTGATCAACGTAAACGGAGAAACCTTGTTCTCTGGTTCGTTTCAAAAAAAATTCTCACGAGCCACGTGAGTTTATCTCGTCCTCCCTTCCTGTTTTTATCGTCTTTCTGCGCGTTGTGGAAGCCGCGTGAAAGGTTAACACGCCTCTTTGCGGACGGGAGGGCCGCCCGGCACGGAGGCGGAATGGTTTTTCGGAGATTTTGATCTTCGCTGCCTTTCGCGGCACCTTATGCGCGGAATGGACGAAGAAAGCGGCGGGAAGAAAAAAATAGGAAGCCTCTTAACGCCCACCAAGAGCGCCCGTAATTAAATCACGATCGTGCCGAGGCCACGGGGAATCCGGGGTCGAGATCGTAATTCCTTCGGTCTCCTCCGTGAAAAGGTTATCCGCTACTACGGGGCCCCCGGCTTGCAACGTTATTCTTGCGGAAGCCAGGGAACGACACTGGAACACCGCTCTCTCTCCAAGGCTAGCCCTTGATACGGCTACCAAATTGCACCCCCGAAAATCGAGTTAACCCCGCTACGTTTCGGCTTTGTTGCAATGTCTCGTTTACCCCCTCCTCGTAACGCAATCCTTCTTAACCTTTTTAACCCTGATCCTATCGACCTACACTTACATCGCCGAACAAAATTACACCACACTCGACATTTTTCTTAAATAAAAATATTACAGGCCTCGACTAGCAATAATTCATTTAAGAACAATTTTGAAGTAAGATAAAGTTTAGTTGCCTCCACCTTTCGTCCAGTTATAAGATAATTTCAAATTTATTACGGTCTTATCATCGTAGCGATATCATCGGTGATAAATTTTTGTTAACAAAATCCCAGAGTCCGGTAGATTTACTACTCCTAAATAAATAAAACTGTACAAGTACAATATAGGAATGGAATTATATAAAATCAAATTACCTGGATGGTCGTTTTTGTTTCAATGTCGACGAAATGGACGGCATTTCTTTTGATGTTCTTGTCGGTGGACTTGGTCAGGGAACGTTTGAAGTCGTTCTCGTAGAAGAATAAGGGTAACTGATGGTCAAGTCGGCGAAACGGTAGAGCTTACAATTTGCGGTCATTGCCTCAGAATACTCTTAAATGTCAGGTAGGTAACCTCATGAGACGGTTTTCTCTTCCTCGTGGACAAAGAGAAGTTCTTTTTGATTCAGTACTATATCATGTGCGTGTCAGTTCTTGTACTTCCTTACATTAATCTTGCTTTCTTTCGGTTTGCGTAAAATAAAAATAACAGAGATTTAAGAATCTCCGGAGCTCCGTGCAGCGAGCAGATTCATATAATTTTCTACACGTTCCAACTTAACATTGTTATCTCTCTCGGTATTATAAAAGAAATAAGCTTTACTCTAAACAATGAAAATATACGATTTATTAAAAATGTGACATGTATCACGAGATAATGATTTTTTAATCATTATTCCCTAATATATGTTTATGTTTTGCACTTATGAAAAAGGTGAAGTCGTAGCAAAATTACTGTACCATTTAACTATCTCATTTTCTTCCTATCTCTTATCAAATTCGAGATAAAACGCGTCCCAATTGCATGACTCATTCTGTGTACACTTAATTTGAAGATAAACGATACGGAATTAGATGTAATTTAGGAGATCCATTGGGGATACAGTGTTATTACAAAATAGAGAGCTTTCGATGTTGTAATTGGAAAACTGATATAAACAGTAACTTATACGTTACCAATTATAATCTCAATATAAAAGCTACCATTATTACCTCGACCCTGGATATAATATAGTAATGGTACGCAGCTTATGAACTAGATGCAGTCTAAGTTTTATCTAAATCGATCCAGTGGCTCTCGAGGTTATCGTGTATAATATATACATAGAGATTATCCAAACGAACATAATACGATAGTACGCAACGGTTAAAAATTATTTAGGACATAGGATTAGGGACGGATTAAATATTTATTATTTATGTAGTTAAATTATTAATATAGCTAATTTAGAATTTACCAATTTGTGTAAAAATCATTTAATGGTAGCGATAGAACTTTTAAAAGTGTTGGGACTATATCAAAGGTATTTCTTTGGCAATCTTGGTAACGATTAAACTGACTCCGAGTTTGATAATTGTTGGCTTTACCAGTCCAGGATATTAAACTGTAAATCAAGCAGTTTTGAAAGTTTAACGACTGCGAATATGGCAGTTCGAAGAGGAAATAAAACGTGTATGCCTTAATATGATTGAGTTTGCAATTTAGCTGTCGTGAGTAAATCAAAATGTCTGGGTACGTTGAATTTAATAACTCCGGCATGATAGTAACGAACTATAAAGTTTCGAATTACATTTTATTGTCAATTTAACCATTCCTACGGTGAATATTCCCTTGGTAAAACCAACATTATATTGCAACCAAAACAGCAAACTTAGTTTACCCACTGGAATTTTATTTCAATTAATATCAATTAAACAAAATTCTAGGTTAAGGATTTTTATGAATTGCGTACGTTTACGCTGTTAAAAGCATTACGGCAAATATATTTAAAATTATAAATTGCATTTGAAGCCATTTTACATCGTGCATTAAAGCCACAATACTGAATTTGAAACTGTTTATATCAGACTCGACGTCAACGACTTGGCAAACTTTTAATTATTAATTTTCCAGACTGTCGTACGCTAGTGTGGACAAAATAACGGTTGCCTTTCCTGGTAATAACTTCAAACTAAGAGAAATCAATTACAATACTCGTTCCCTAGATCACCGCGTCGTTAATATTCGAGTTCGAGAGAACGCCAGTCAGTGCCAATCGAAATCGAACATACTTCGCCACGCTTCTCCTCAATCTTCCAAAGACTTATCTACGATTCGAGTTACGGACAGGGTCAGGGGTTAATGCAAACCATTAGTCTCGGAAACGAAAGGTCACCGCGACGAAAAAGTGCACTCACGGCACACGGAAAGAAGGAAGGACCACTCTCTCGGCTCGCGAGGAACGAGACTGTTGCTTTTTAAAAAATACACCATGTCCGTGGAATACGTAACACAACATTCGCAGTTTATTCTACTTTCGTTCGGGATGAAAAATATTTATACGATCGTATATTTCTAGATATTTATTTTCCAAATTGGAATCGACATTTTCTTCGTTACATCAGGCTTGCATACATATGTGTAAAATATTCAAAATGGCAGCGGCACCGTCACCGTTTTCCAAATTCACCAGTGCCTTTCTTCCCCGGGAGGAGATTTCGCTGATGCATCCAATCTTCCATGCTCTTCCCAGTGATCCATAGCGAACAGTTTTCTGTATTTGTGACGTAAACCAAGTTCTCGTCATTCGACGTACCGAACTATTACTGCCAGAACCTCCGAGAGGAATTTTATCAAGGGTTATAAAATTTCTTTTGGCCCACTTCCCTTTGCCATTAGTTATTCTGTTTTTATCCGCTGTGATTTTATGTCACGAGCTGCACCATAAAATTGTGAATGCTGGTCTTCATAAATATCAGCAGTTACTTTATCTGGAAGGAAACGAATCTTAATTCGCTCGATTGAAAATAGAGAATACGTTAGATCAGCGATTACCAATCCTTTTCCGATGACTCAAACATTTCGATGGTAGAAATAAAGTTTGTTAACATCAGAAATACTTGACACCATTCCGTACAGTAATTCCGATCACGTACAGTGTCGGACATCAATCTTGACAGCTTTCCGGATCCGCGACAGTCTAAAACAAACGGACAAATTCTATTTCCCCGTGCTCATGCAACTGATTAACGAATCAGGGTTGGTGGCGCGAGGTGGAGAGACAGGAAGCTGGAAACTTGTATAATTAAAGGTAGCACAGTATTTGGGAACGGTGGCTGAATCTCGAAACGAATGAATCGCGCCAGCAGACGTTAATGAGCATCGAGCAAAAACCCCGAAAAAATGAAATTCGCGATATCGCGTTAATAATTAATTAATCGGGACAAAGAATCAAAGTCTGTAGATTTTTGCTTCACAGTTTATTCGACGCCTCTTTTTTCCTGTGTTACAAATTGTCACGTTTCTATGACCTCTTCCCTCTGAGAGGCTGATGTAATTTGGCAACGGACGAAAGACGCCGCCAATAGGTGGCTTTCCCTCTTATCGTAAGGGCCCTTAAGGTTCTTACAAGTGCTGTAAGTAGTTGAAAAATTCTTGAAAAACTCCTGAAGCCCCCACATCGAGGTTCTTCCCATTTCCTTTGTTCGTCGTACTGTTCGATCAATAAAAACAAGCCGTTTGCCAGAAGTATGTCTATAGGGAGGAGTTAATTTTATCATCGATAAACCAGTTTACTAAATATATTTAAGATTAATTTGGATGAAATTCTCGTTCCCTCTAGGCAGGAAGACTTACCTTTGGTTCCGAATGGATGGAAGAGCCGTGTAGGGCCCACGTACTTTGTAATCCCTTTGAAAATTCGCGCGATCAGCCAAGTTCCTCATCAAGACCGTTGTCGGTAGGTTAGGTTAAACGCGGGCACGGAGGATCAAGAAATTCGTCGGCTTTCTTACGGGCAATTCGTGAAACACGATTAACGGGGGAAGTTCGTTTCGTTCGGGCTCGGTGGCGGCGCCGGAGCGTTAATGAACCATAGTTCGCTGATTCGACGATGAGCATTCGGGGGTTAATCGTCCGGGCCGCGAAAGCAATTTTGCCAACTCGACTTGTTTCGCTCGATAAGGTCTCTCGAGGCGATTGTACTTTTCCACGTATATACAGCCACTCTGTGACCTTTTTCCGGGCACAGGCTCGCGTTCTTCTCCTTTCCCTAACAATGCCAACTTTTACAGTCAATCTCGTTCCGTCAGGATGGAAAGTTCGAATTCCGTTCCATCCACGGTTGCTGGTTGTCGGTCCAGTACATTTTTTACAAGTTTTATTACACACAACGAAATTAATTCCATCTTTTGTACGCCTAAAATACACCGTGTTCTATTCGAAACGTTCGAAGCAACGAAAACTTGCCTCGACCGGTATTTTCGTGTTTGAAAAACGCCTTTGATACACCGCAACTTGCACCGTCCGTGGACCAGGCCATAAATTACCAGCTCTATGGCGTACGCTCGAACGCATAACAACTCCCGGTACTCGGAGCTTCTAATGCATCAACGTTAGATGTTGTTTCTCCCACCAGCGGCGAATTACCGTGGCAGCCGCATCGCGAAACGCTTTTCCGGTTCATTATCGCGGAGATCTATTATTATGAAGCGGCGACCGACGGCGTCGGGGCGACCCGTTACGGCCCTCCAGCCGATAACAATCGATTCGCGAGAAATATTAGAATTGATTCGGACGTCGATTTACCTGACAACAATGGCCAGAACGTGCGGTGCTGGTGGCACGGCTCGTTAGCTTTCCTCTTTGCGCGCGGATGCCAATGCACCAGCTGCTCGCCAGAGTTCTAGCATTGTTGCATCCACTTCATAACGAACCTGCAGCCACGACTGTCCTTTTTTTTTTCTCTCTCTCCGCCAACCCGACAACCCGACTCCCCGACTATACACGTTTCCACGGGTACTTAATCAATGGCGCCTGCTATGGTCGACCTGATGCGCCTTTGTGCATGCTCCACGATCCTTTTAATTAATTACCGTTCTAATTCGCGCGCTACGTGACAACCTGCTGTGTTCAAATTGTTTCTAATAACCTCGGAATCGAGGCACCCAGACTTGCGAATGTACTTTTTAAAAAAAACATATTAAATAACGTGATATTGTAATTGTTTCGTCCAACTAAAACGTTTATAAATGAGCGCTGCGTGACCGTTTATTCCTTAAAAGTTAAAAGGATCGTAGCCAAAGCGTTCTAAGTGCAGCTGATAAATCTAGTTTAGAAAGGGGTGCTGAAACGTATTGCTTCGGAAATAAAACGATACCGTATTTATTGGCTTACAGAGGGTCGTGACAAATTGCAAAGGTATAATAAATCTACGCCGCGCTGTTACTTATTATCGTTCGTCGCGCATACCCGCGGATTTACGGAATAAGAAGAAACAAACTACAGAAGGATTTGTACGAAGAAAGAACGTGCATCCTGCGTTTCATCCCGAGTTCTTTTCCCTTGATCTGTTAAGCTTGAATTAGTGTCCTTAATGTTCTCTCGTACGTTTCCATCCGATAATCCAATTCGACCCGCGCATGCTAAATTCTGCCTTTTCAGATATTTCTCAAAAAATATAATCATTAAATTTGATTTATCATACTTATAAATATGAATATTAATTTCAATTATTCGGTAAATAATTTATATATCGTAAGAAAATGAGAAATTTCTTTTCACTCGAGTACAGTAGAATACGGCTTGGACATCGGCCCAAGTAGAAAGAATGATTAATGGTCAGACGCGCCAAGGCAAATCGAATTTAATCGCGCGCGAATCCAACAACTTTTCAAATTCAATCATCTCGAGAACGAAACATTTATAAATATCTGTCATTTTATCCGTCTTATTTATTCTATTATTCTGTTACGCGGTGAATTCGACTTGCACGTCTGTTCGCGTACGCGCGTATCGAGCGCACGTATTGGAATTCGCGCAGAATTCGTCCGCGAAAGTAGCAGCAAATCGGAAACGCGGCACGAACGTATTTGCATACGTTGGAAAATTCAGAAGAAAGTCGAGGAATTTCAAACGTCACCGCGGAACGGTTTAAAGTTTTGAAATTGGAAATCGGAAACGCACACCGTGGCCTGTGCGCTGTATGTAGGTCAGCCAAAGCAAGCGCTTTCATTCGTCACTTGCTCGTATTCGCCACGATTCGTTGCGTCGCGCTTTCGGGCTTACGTGTGGGAAAAAAGTATTTGCAAGCCTTCCGCGTCCGGCTTTGCGATACACGCGTCTCCGAACCCCGATATACTCGAATTGCCTCCATTTAGAATCCCTCGCCAAATACGAACGTAACCGAGATTCTTCGATTTCAAATCTACCTTTTCCATTTTCTTTTTCTTCTTAAAATACAAAGGATATACGTAGATAAATGTTGACGTCTATTATTAGAAGGGTTTTCTCGGTGATCGATGCATCGCCATAGGCTTATCGTAGATATCGCAACGCGAAGTGAACAACCGGAGCATTATGGTAAATGTCCGATGTCAGCGTGTAATTTCGTGATTCGCTGTGTCAGACAACTCGAGGACCATGATAATATCGGCGCCAGCCTCGGTAAATGTTTGAACGCGAGGCAAATATGTGACAGGAAGGAAAATCATAAAACCAGAAAGGAGCGTGGTGAGGGAAGAGCTAAAGAAGAGTGACAGGTCAAAGATCAAAGATCAAAGGAAAGCATACAATGAAAAGTAACTCCTGTGGAAGAGAGGAGCGCAGGAATGAAAAAAGAAGAGTGAAAAGGAAGGAATTGTCCTGATGCATTTATAGATTGACAGTTAATTTCAAAGCTGTTGGAATAGCAAAGGCTTTGGCATAAAAAATAGAGCAGAAATCACGGAGTCCGTGTATTTGTAGTCCTGTTGTATGTACGGAAGAAAGCGAAAGTGGTACGGAAAGTTAGGAATAGCGTTGGCTAAGGAAGAACAACAGCCGTAGCGACGAATAAAAGTAAACGAGTTTAGAAGGAAGTGAGAAAATATGCTCGTCGGATAGTACACGAAACTATAAGCGAGGGAATAGCGCAAAAAAGTAATAAAAGACAGGATGATATAAGCGGTGGAGACCGGAAGAGAGAAAGAAAGGGGAAGCTCGTGGAGGGTACCGTGTGGACATAGCTTTACCTCGTTCTCGCCTTATGCAAACGTATGCACAAGCACTTGAGCCCGTGTTTCGGATGACGAGGTACATACATGCAGGTTTACCGACAACGTGAACGAGGAGAGCAGACGAAATGAACGATGGAGCTTTTAAACCTCAACAGCCGCGTCTGCCCTGATATGGCAGGTTGCATCGGCTGGATCAACCGACGACGAGGAATAATGAATGTTGGATGAGTAGCGTGATTGCTTGTTCTCTACGTACAGGGTGTTTTAAAAAATGTACATCGCCACTTGATGTACTGAATTCGCGTTATGAAACCAATAGGATGTGCTGCGTGCAGTTAAGTGCCACGTAATGTCAAGAGGCTATTCTGCTCTAGAGTTTCATTTTTTTTCTCCAAAGAAGTACAGAGCTTTTAATTTCGACATTTTGCACACATGTTCGTTTACGTTTTACGAATAGTCACAATTTTTTTCAAGCGAAAATATTGAACAAGTAATCAGAGAAATATATTTTGGAATATTATATTTCATGAGGCATTTAAATATTCTTGTATTTTTCATATTCATTACATATTTACATTTTTTACACGCGCTGTGCGCGCCACGAATATTTTCATGCTAATTTTATAGTGACGAATAACCGCGTAATCGCGTAATGCTGCAAAAACCGGAAGGGATGAAGAAAGGAGATCGAATTTCAAGGGGCAAATTGGACGGCCAATCAGTTTTTGATTGGATGGCCGGAGAATATCATAAATAATATATGGAAATTATGAACATCGTGAATACGTCGTTGGTGAGGATTATCATTTTATATTGCAAAACGTTCCGACTATTTCATATGCATATAATTTACCTCGACAAATGAGTTATGATTAGTAACGTGGGGGAAGCAAAGCTGATAAAAGTGGATTAATTTATGAGAACACTAACTCTGGTCTCTCGTTTGAAGGTTTTCAAATACAGAAGCCTTGTAAATAACGTTCGTTCGTAATTTGGAAATTATTAACGTAATGTGGGCTCGCGTAAATATTTAATGTACTCCGATATCGAAAATAATATTTGGTGGTCAATGGAAATGTTATCGATCACTTCGCAAGCAGATTTTTGTATTGAAAATCGTAGTACAATAAAAAAGAACGCTTCATATAAAAACAAATTGAAAATTTGCAACAGAAATTAAATACTAAAATATCGTCTTGACATTTAATGAATTTAATGCGATGCTTGCACCTAATTAAAGAAATCACGTCTCGTAAAAAGTACTAAAATGTATTTAAAATAAAAATGCACGACGTTCGAATCGATTCATATTCATCGACCATGGGATTAAGTTGCATGGAAGGTTATTCAAGGAAGGATGTCGTCGCTCGTGTCGCGAGTGCGACTCATTTTTTCCGCTCCCATAAACGTTGAGCCGTTCATGCGATGTTGTTACCGTAAGTACGACAGGGAGATGCGTCTTTCCAGTAACCTGCTTACAACAGATGCTCGAAATGACGGCTATCAGCAACGATGGAACCTCGAGAGGGTACACGAAGGAAACAACGTTCGTACTAGTTGTATCGGACAACTGTCGGACCGCAAGTCGAAACGATCGTGCTTGTAAACAGGCAACGGGTAAATTTCTCGTGTAAATACACCTTCGACCTACGCCGATAAGGAGCAGAATACTCGATACACCGCACACAAACTGATTTACATACGTTGTTTCGCTCCGTTCGTAGTCACAAAGCGTTTTCTTAAAACTTTCTTCGGGAATTTTTTGCAAATACTTTGCACAGTCAAATTCATATAAAAAGAAAGAAATATCGAATGCTAAAAAGGTCAATCGGGTCGTGTGTTTGACACGCTTCTCCATCGTCTATCTCTTGCAATTAAGGTTTACCGAGTATGTCAATCAGCGATTCCTTTGGCTTGTCATTCGATCGATGCATGACATACGAAAGAATAAAAGTGTGAAAAGTTGTTGTAAAAGTAAGCAAAATGCATCCAAAGAAACGATTAATGATGGTAGAATTTAGTATTGGGAAATTTAGAAACTTTAATCTTTAATCAATATTGAAACGTTCAGTATCGATTAACAATCTACTAACGAGGTCTGATTCGTACCAACGTCTGTTTATAAGATGTAGACAAAAATTTCTGATAAAAAAATAGCGAAATAACGAGGTGTGAGTGGTTGATCGTGAATGAATTCGGTTTCGAGCATCCGTGGAGTTAACGCGCGCGTAATTCTGTACGATCGGGTTTTGTAAGAATGCCACGGACCGTGTAACATGATTTCTATTCTTTGAGAAGGTGTGCTGGCGTTTGTGCACGAGGTACGCTTATTGTTGTTAGATGTGTTTCGCGTTCACGTACAGGGCGGTCTATTCTTCCGCGAGATACGACGATTTGTTAAAGTGAAACCAGAGAAGCGTTTTAGAGCCTATCCCATCCCAGCACCACTTCCTCGAGTGCGACTAAATCGTCAAAGATCGTTTGAACATCTTTCAAGGAGAAGTACCGACGCAGTCTCGGGAAAATGGACTGCGCAAATGGCAAACTTGGAAGAGTTTAGGAACGGGTATCGTAGAAGGGGAGGGTAACAGTTTCAGCATGACGAAACGAGAAACGCGATTTCCTTCGATGGCAAGAGGCGCGATAAAGTTTTAACAGGTTAAGTTTCGAAGAGATAGACGCTATGACAGCTAATGCATTATATTGTGACTGAACGTTGGATCTCTGTTGCTATCTTCATAGAATCGCATTTACGAAAAGATCGTGCTTCTTCGGTAGGCGGAAGTCCTCCGCGAGACAATTTTATGCGAGTTGATAAACTTTCGGTTTAAAATTCCCGGGAATAATTACGTTTACGTTTGATAAAACTGCCGACTAAAACTTCGTGCGTTCCTCTACGTATCCTTCCGTTTTTCCCGGAATTATGAATGTGAAAACTTTCGCCTTCTACAGAAAGGATGTTCGAACGTTGAGTGCACTGATTTCTTACTTAGTCTTCCTTTGGAACCAACTTTACGATACTTGGATAATTGGTGTTTATAATTTAACAAAAATTTCATCCTTTAAACATCAATATAGCGTAGACCATTTGCAGGATGCAGAATTTAATTTCGGTCAAAGTACTGCTAGCAATATCGATTCAGAGTGGCGAAATTTAACATCAAAGGCAGTCGAATCGTACAATTTATTATGATGGAACTACGCATTTGGTATTTATCGAACGCGGAGCAAAGGATGTTTTCCAACATGTTGTCGAGCGATACGTTGCTCATTAACCAGCGAACCTCGAATGTGCGGGCTTTGAACGGTGTTAGAAACTATTCACGAATTGCGGACAGCGTGCATATACGCGTCTTACGAATCGTAGAACATGATCATTGATCCATGAGATACAATATCGATGATTCCTGACAAATAGGCTTAGCAGTGACGAATACATCGATCGTCGAATACAGCAGCGTAATGCGTCTGGACCAGTTCGAGTTCGATTCAGACTATATAGGTCACGTAAGTCCAATCAGAATTGACTTGGAGCACGTGGAATATTGTCAACCAACCAAATTCGGGAATTCCATAATAACAAACCCATACATCCACTATTGGTGATCTATGATCGGACTCGAGGGACATATCACACTGGGGACATCGTATTCCAGGAAATTATAAATGAAAATAGAAACGTTAAAGTTTTCACCATTTAATAATTATACATAAAATTACGTAAACGACGTAAACCGTAAAGGCAAGATCGTTAGTATTTTCCAGACTCTCTCCGATATTTTACGTCAATTATATAGTTTGTACCAAAGTATTCAAACTGCGAGGCGTTTAAGGTTCATTAAATATTTCAAGACCGTTTAAGATGCAGAAACATCAAGATCGTTTAAGATTTACGAAGACCTGTCAAGACGCTCAAGAGCAAGTGTATTTAAATAATGATTAAAAGTTCCCGATTTTCAAAGTTTTGAATCTTTTTCAATTAACATAATCTGGACAAAACGCCAACTAATTTGTTAAACAGGTACATATAAGTTGTCGAATCTTATAGCGTATATTCCTATAATGTAGATCAATAACTCGTTAGAACATAGAAACTTTCACATCCTTGTTCCCGTTATCTTTCAAATACTCGAAGAACCATTAATCAAGTTTAGAGGCAAAACGAATTTCATATTTTTTCTCAAACCACTTTTCCATCTTATCTTGCATCTTGGTTACAGTCGGTGACGATCATTATTTGAATAGATCGATAGTCGAGCACGCGAATCTTACAAGAAACAGCATTTATAAACAGCTCGGAGAAAACATGAAGTACCCAAGGAACCATTATAAATTAAATACAGTTCCTTAGCTTTGATGCAGGCACAAGTATTCTTAACATGGGGAAGCGTCTTTTGTTTCAATAAAGAGCCGGATCGATCTGTTAATACAAAGGGAATGTCGTTCTTAATAACGAATCGCCACAAAGAAGTATCACGCAAAATGAAAGGAAGTTATTTAAGTCTTGTTAAAACTCTATCAATTGTACGCCGATCTGCTTCTATTCCGTGTTCAATCCCGATCGACCGTAATTAGTTTAAACGAACGAAATTGTGCGAACGTTTCGGACACAGGAACTCCATACATTCCACGTTCGATAGGTTTACTTCCGCAAACTTCAGGCGATGTGGGCTTCCGTGACACAGGCGGGAAGTTACACGCGTTAACGCGATAACGCTGATGCCTGGGCGCGTGAAATATGCTATTGACTCACGGCAAGTGAGTCACCCGCCTTAAGGTATTCCAAGATATGTGCAGATTTCAGGGCTTCCCTCGAGTTTACTAACACGACCATAATTTGCATAGATCGATAACTCGAGATTAGTTACGCGAGATGTAATCGACCATCTGACGTCCCGCGCGAACTTCGCCGCAAGAATTCTACTCCGGTGAACCGTCTTTTCGAAGAAGAAACTGTAATAGGCGAAATCTTATACCACCATCGATAGTTTTCTCTCCGTTTTTATTTCCATTGCTCGGCAAAGGGGAATTCGTTTGGCAAAAGGAGTTTCGTGGCACTCTTTGAAACCGCGTGCTACCCAAAAGTCCCAAAGTCCGTAACGGTGAATCAAATAACCGGTGAGGTGAGTGAAAGCCGTGTACTTAAACGGGCAACGAACGTTGCTTTGAACGGGGAACATTAACGACGGCCCCTGGAAGCGCATTATTTTAGAATCTGCACGAGCCGGTGACGTTATCCGATTTGCGCTAATACAAACAGCGTTCGGGTCGTCGGTTCGTCGGGTCCGCTGGCTCGATTAAATGCAGACCTGGAAAAATGTGTTTTCGTAAGCCGGGAAAAGTGGCTTTCGTAGCTGCTTTGACGAGTTAATGATAATAATTTAATAGACAAGACTAATACACCGTTGCATTGCAAAACGTGTTACGCCTATTATAATTACGTCGCATCGAAGAGATAGATGTTTTTTATTTTTCTGATCGATGGAACTGCACAAATCGGATTTGTATGGCTTCGTACAGTGTTTTTATGTCGATGATTTGGAAAAAAGTCGTTCGTGTATCGATCGATAGTAAAATCTTTCCGATCAGAATCCGGCAGTAACATTTAGCGAATACGGATTCGAAAATTCAGCGGATTTCATCCGATTTGTCTGGGAAATCTGCAATCGTTTTTACGGAAATCTCTTAACCAATAGCGTGCTTACGCAGAGAAGCATTTCGAAGCGCCATAATCTCGACGTGGTTGTGTGTAACAATGCGTATATCCTTGGATCTGCGACATGCTTACTTCGCCAGTTCCTCCCTGCGCCGTGGTCGTAAAATATTCCTAACGGATGAAGTATACGAGTAGAGACTGGACTGGCTGTCGTGAAAAGGAGGCGGGGTGGCTTAGTGCGTTACTTGCGCGACCAAAGCGGAACAAAGGCGTACAACTGCGAGAAAAAAGATAAATACCATGCACCATAACTCTTTACTTTATAATTCATTTTCAAACAAACTTATTTTGTCGCAGTTCTACGTCTACGCAGGGTCATTATACGCAAAACATATCCCATTTTAATTAAAATATTAATTTCAAATGGCAAACGAAATAATTAAATTTTACACCGCCTACCATTTGCATTCCGGGAGAAAAAGACGTAGATCTGATCTAGAGGGAGGCAACACGCCTTTCGGAAGAGAGATCGCGGTGACATTAATTAGGGAGTCACTACAGCCAAGCTGCATTAAGTAAATGGGGCCCCAGTTCGCGCAGATTGCTTCCATAAAAGACTCGTGATCGTTTGTTTTCCCGTTGGAAGTTTGTGCACGATGTTTGACCGCGCGAATTTGCAGGGGTGAACAAATTACGCTAAGCGCCAAACGCCCCCGCCTGTCGCCTTTGTCACGGCCGCGGCTCCCTTGTGTAACCTTTTCGTTCGATGATGTTGATTTTTGAACGTCGATGCGGAATTTTTCCGCGGTTTCGAGAAAACATCCACGCGTTTACGAGGCAGCGCTCTTAACGCGCGTTTCACCGAATCAGTTTGCACGTAGCGGTATTACGCTCGGATTACGGGCCTTTTGAACACCGATATCCGATGTGTAATTTGTACTTCTAATTGCTCTACAGCACCGACGGGATAGGGTTTTCAAATTGCGTTACGGCCGAGTCAATGTACACACTTTTTGCTACACTCGACACGCACACGTTCGCGAGACTCGCTAATTTATTTTAATTTCAATCGTTTGTCGAGCAACGTTAAGAAAACAATACAAGCTATTTTCGCGAGACGTCACAATTATTTCAATGCCAAGTGATCGATTAATTATAATGAGATAATTAAAATTGTTTTATCTATTACCTCTGCCTTTGGTAAGCAACGTTTCTTGGCCCTTTGAGGAACATCGAGCCACGCGAATAGTGAATTGACCGCGTCGCCCTGAACTTTCACAAGTTCATATTGATCAAGGATCGTAAGCGCTCGAGTATTAATTAAACGACAGAAGTTTCGTGGATGATCCTTCGGAGATTGGGCCAGAAGTTTGCTCGTCCTTTTGATACGAAAACGTTATCGCCCTGAACCTCGTCATTCGGTCCGGCAGAACCTCGGATTTATTATATTTCGCACCTCAAATCATTGCATCCCCTACGTTATGCGTATTTCTACTTTTATTTCTACTTTTATGAATATTTTTATAATAAATTACTTATATGTAATGAAACATATTGTTTTTGTGCAATAAACTCTACTTGGTGACGTATCGACAGCCCTACGGTTTTCTGTTTTAATTTAATCAGGATACCATCTATAGAAAGGCAAATTTTATCTGCAGAAAATTATCTATTCTTTCATATTTTGTTTAATAGAATTTGTTAAACGTAATTTACTTTAGCTGAATGTGTATATTTCCATATTAGATAATAGTATATGTTCGCGCTACTACTGTTCATACTGTTCAAAAGTAGATCAGTCACTAGCCGAGAGAGTGCGCTCGTGGTAGTTAGAGAAGGAGAGGGCGCGTCTAGCGTGTGCGCGAGTAGAAAGCAAGATGGCGTCAAGCGTTGACGCGGTACAATGTACATGAATAGTGTTTCTAAATTAATAAAATAAAAGGTGACAAACTGAAGGCACAGTGTGACCAATGTCTACTTCAAACCAACAGTACGTATCCATTCGTAGTTCTGTATGAAATTGCTATGTAATAACCTTGCGAATAAACGTAATTCGCAGAAGAATTTTCTGCGACGTAATAGCAGTAATATGAACATTTTTTAATACATCCTTTCTTTTGAAAGAACAAACTCAATCGACTTTAGTTCGTCATTGAGTGCGTGTGTATTAAGGCAGCGTTTCTTAAGCTGTAAAATTACTTTCAATATAATTTTCTTTCTCTCATCTCTTGTCGCTTCTATTTCGCGACTGCGCGCGCATCTTCGCGCATCCTAAACTATCCTTCGTACATATCAGAGCAACTCGTAAACTTTCAAATTCGCGTATCTCAAAAACGACGCTTCGAACAAAAAAATTATATTCTTGATTTTCGATTTGTTTTGATTTCTTTTTTCACGTAGTACCATCGAGAAGTCGTAATCGTTCACCAAAGTGTGTTAAATTTAATCATTCCGTTTCAAATAAACGTTAATACATATAGTCATACAATCTCCGTGTCTTTTCGAGGTTATCTGTGATTAAAGGTCTCTTGTTCGACTTTCAGGAATTCTCGGGAATTGTCCCTTGGTGCAGCCACCTCAATGGGGCACGGTGAGAGAGAGGATCCTCAAAGATGGCACTCTACAAACCGTGTACTCGTGTGAACCAGGCCGTAGATTGAAGGGTCATAAAATAGTGACTTGCACCGTCGACGGCTGGAATCATCCTATCCCAAAATGTGTCCCTTATGGTAAGAGACAAGCACTTTAATTTACACGCTTCACGCTTCTATGGTAATCGCATGCTGCAAGTACATATTATAGCCAGCTTCCATACTCTTTTGGAAAATTCAGTATTCGGTAAAATTTTTTCTTGCATAAAGATTAATTCTTTAATTAATTGTTTTGAATATTATACTTGCACACATGTGCTAACATCTTCGAATGCTCTGTACCGAACGATTCTTTATTAAAACGATGAGAACGCTTTGATCGCCGAGCTAGAGAATTTTTATTAATACGTGCGCGACATTTGTTGACTGAAAACAACGATTCTCTTTGAATGCGACGAAACGAATAGCAGTTATAGAACGGAACGCAACAAATAATATTGAACGGAGAGACGAACGAACGAATCTCCATGTATTTGTGGACATTGCGTATTTGCGTAGGCGGGAACAAACGTATGAAAACAAGGATAAGCATGTTGTTCGTGATTTATCCAGATAAACGTGTATTCAACTGACCCATTCGTTGTTTTCTCGCTCGTCCAAGTGTTTCCGTTTTGCAACAAAGGAGTCCTCGATCGGTGATGATATTGTCGTTTCATTCGACGAACGAAATAAACGTTCCTGTCGTTTCATCGTCGCGTGACCTTTGAACAATTTTACTTTGTTCGAAATAGCTAGCATCGATAATATTCTACGATGATTTATTCAACCGCGTTTCAGTCCCTAACAAGGGAACCACATAATTAGATACGGACCAATTTTAATGGTAGAAAAAATTTATTTTGCTCTTATAATCGGAGTAGAATTATTGCATAAATTTCATACTTTGAAGCAGTATTTGTGAGCTTGCATCTGACGATAAAATACCACGGTCGGCTTACCGAATTATTTGTTGCGTTCAAGCGAATCGCGGTTAAAAAGTTTGAGTAACATTGTTGCATGTGAAACAAAATGAAGTGACTGCTCGAGGCCACCGAGAGATTATCCCTGCCACGTGGCATTCAGTTTTTCTCCCCCCATTGTTCCATCTTTCGTTTTACCGTATAAACCTCTACGTGCACGTTCTCCACCTGTCAAACGCAGCCATAAGCTGGCACGACTTAAAAAGTGAATGACGCGTTTGATAAGATTCACGTAAGTGAAGTGGCCTTGGGCGCCAAATTAATTCTGCTCCAACTATAACAGCGAACTTGTTACAATTTCTTATCCGCTTAATATTTCCTTGCAAATTTTCAATGCATTTAAATATCCTATGGCTTCTCGTTTATTGAATAAATAAAATAAAAAAAGAGATGGCAAACGATATATCAAGTAAAGAAATTAGAAGTCATACCGATCATTCCTAAATATGGAAAATTGGGGCGAAAGGAAATTGGACGCAGTCGGTGTCGAAAGTAGAAGATTAACCTTCGGTCGTTCGCTTGAACTTGTGGCTAATAAATCTATCTTGAGCTTCGTTAAAGCGTCAGTAAGGCCGATGGGCGGGGTGGCATTTTTACGTTCCATACGTCTGAGAAAAAAAAAGCTGAATGCTCTATTCATGTTTGCACGAATGGAACGGCCACGTCGAAAGCTCTTGTGATTTAATTAATCGGGTCGTTCGAGCCCCCGTCCCGCCTCCAACGACGAAAATGAAGCATTAGTTTACGGCGGTTAGAGTTTGAATTTGTACGCGCGGAAAAAAGAGCGTTGCGACAGAATGGATCGTTTAAAAGTACCGAGGCGCGACGTAGGAGTATAAAAAAAAATTATCTTCGCTTCGAACGATATCATCGTGAGTGAAGTGGGCCGTTTGCCGTATTATTACGTCGACGTCTGGCAAGATACTTGGGCTCGGGATACATGACATTATACCCAAGTGCAGCCTCGAGTGTCATAATGCCAAAGTGTTCTTTCGCCAAGTTTGACTTACGGCAAATAAGATATATTCAATCTCGACGTTCAGCTTGCGATTTTATGCTAGCGAGTATTAGGGCTATTCATCTGCTATCTAATATCAAGTTAACGCTTATTTCGTTAACACATCGTACGATCCTCTTGTGTTGAAACGTACAATGATCGATGGTTTCTTTACACACCGGCCATAAGATCGCAATCTTTTCGAGGACCAATTCGCATAACGATTTTCGGCCCCCAAGACCCGTCGGTCCATTAAATCACGTTGTCCGTGTATCTGGTTGCCAGGTTAAACCGTGAACGGGTCGCGAGAGATTTGTTCTCATATATGGCAAAGATGGGAAAGAGGAGGGAATCGGAGGGAATCGGAGGGAATCGGAGGGAATCGGAGGACAGAAAAGGTTCGGGACGGGTGGGTGATTTCGAAGACGTTTGGGCGTGGAAGCATCCGCGAAGAAAAGAAAGCAGAACGGAAGAAGGTGGTGGGCAACGATGACGAATGGCTTTTTCGTAACACGACACATCCCAGGGGCCGTGGACCTGAAAAGCACCCCTTTCCTACCCAAACTCGCTCGGGATCGAAAGCAACGGGATTTTGCTTTGATTTATTGCCGCAGTCTCGCGCGTTGCATTCGAGAGGCAAGACGACATCTTCCTTTCCGTCTGGACGGACACGCCGTGTGCCGGTTACACGCGTACATTTCTTGTCTCGGAAATAGTGGTCGCCAAGGCTTATAGATATTTTCGTACGTCCACGGTGGTCCGGTTGTCGGTCACCGTGCACGTAATATTGCTTCCTCTCCACGAAAACTAGAACCCGATGATATCGTATTGTTATGATAGAAACCCCTTTCATGGGGTTCCAAAGATAAGTAGGGATAACGTAGGTGGGCTCGAGGATCCTCCCACCAAAGTTAAGGCAATTCGTTTTAGTCATTTTACGAACCGAATTTCATTAATGTCCAACTGTACGTGTTCATCGGGTTGTTCGTCGAACTGTTCTATTTTAGTTGCTCGAACGCGTAACAGCAAGTAACAACTTAATGACTATGTTGTTCGTGCGCCTTGGATAGACACACGCCGCGATTGCGAGCGCCTACGTTAAATTCCAGACTCGACGGGACGTCGACGAAGACTCACGCTGCGACGATGCTTCTCTATCACGTAAAATGATAACGCCATAATAGATCTTCCGTAATCTACGGTTTCGCTCGATATACCGGCGCAAAAACACCGGTTAACGCCGTGCACTTTTTCCATTTGCACGACTGTTCGCTCTCAGCTTGATACGAAGCACCTTGATACGAATTTGCAGTTAGTTACGTACTTGATTTATCCCCTAATTAAATCCATCGATTCGCCATCAGATTAGATTGCAACGAAATAAAGTCTCGTTGATAATTTTTAGTTTTAGTAAAAGGTTATTGTACTTGTCTATTTACCAAATAACTCGGTTCCACGAACCTTGTGTAGAGCCAACAGTTTTTGTGTCCACCTTGGCGTAAAATCCGAGAATCCCAACAATAACCCGAAGATTTAGCTCGACTCGGTCCGCGAGCAATTATTGATCGTTTCAATCAAGTTAATTACGTTTAAAGTTTAACGAATTTAATCGCATTTATCACAGCCGACTATTTTAAATTCTATTCGCTTTGTTAAGGTTTTAAACCCCCTGCATTTTACTAAAAGAGAGATAATTTACAACGAATTCTTACGTTTCACTTCGTCGAGAATGGTTTCGAGAAGCGCTTCAAAGTTATTTACAGGCTTTACAACGCGGGCAAAAATTTATTTTCCGTCGTTACATTCGTCTGTTCTTCTCGCCTTTCATTTTTGCGTTTCGCGGTGCATTTTAAGGTCTCGCAGCGATGAATTACGATACTCTAGGACAGGTTCTACATTCGTAGGCGCATTAATTAATTGCCGTGAAAAGCGGGCTGGTTTCAAAGCCCGCTGGTACCTGGAAAAGTACAAGTGCTCTCTTGTACTCACTTCCTTGATACCGATTCTGTGGCGTCTCTGCTTTCATCATCGCACGAGTTCGACCATACCACCGCGAGTTTCATGCAGATGCGCGGATTATGAGTTTCAATGGGTTCACCATCATGCACCGGAACTGAACTTTTATCATACGCGTTTAGTGCTTCCTATCGATTCGGTTCCCCTTTGAGTCGGAATGCACCCACCCCGATCTATCGTTAAAGCGCAATAAAACGTTTTATTCGTCGAAACTTTTTGTCCTCGCGCGGGTTTTTTTTATTAATTTCGCTGCACGATCTTCCTAAATAGAAAGCAATTCTGTAGAGTATCATATCATTTCCCTGCGCTGGAATCCAATAACCGCGTCCCAAATACGTGTCAAAGTACCCATACAACGGTCGCGGTAAATTCGCTTGTATCATCTTCACGCTTAAGAAATAAATAGGTCCATCGGTAATAAAATAAACTTAGCTTAGTATTTAGAAGAATGAGAAGAAGACAGAGATTGCTTTGTTTATATCTAATCAATCTCAACTGTTCCATTGGATTTTTATTGGATGTTTTGTCTCGTTAGAAGGGAAGAGTAAGTGGACCTAGGTTTACTCGAGCTATGTTATATACGCCAGCAAAGCGATAGCATCTATTTCGTAGCCAGCCAGTACGGCGTTGGTTCGAAATCGTTAATTGCCGGGCAACGTAGCATAAATACCAGGCTTTTAGCCCTTTATCACTCAGCAGCCAGACGCAGGATCTTCGAAAAGGCGTTCTCGTTGGCGGTTTACCAGAGAACTCGACGATATACTTCCGGATCGACTCTCTGTACGAAGTGGCCACTCATCGAAGCCCTCCTTAAGAAGGTCGAGAGGTCACGGTGTTTCGCTCGACTCGTGGAGCACACACACGGAGTCCCAGGACGGCGGTTGGCCATCAAAGGAACTGAGATATCACGAGGTACCGGCGTAACGGCGTGCCTCTTTCGTTTGTCAACACAACCGGCCACGAAGAACCCGAGCCTCCGACGCGACCGCGGAACCATAGATACTTGCACGAAAGCAGGAAATGTGACCATCTTATCTCGAAGTTCAGCCGGGGAAACGTAGGGCACTCCGTTCTTTCGCTCGTAAAACTGGCGCGGCGAAATGGCCGAGGATAAAAATTGTTTCCGTCCCACGGATAGCGTTGATTGTTGCTCCTGACTCTGCGATTTCGGCTCGAAGATAAATCCTAGCCTGGACAGGTCGTTTGATTTAGAGCGAAGCGATAGAAACGCGCGCAGAACCAGAGTAGAAACTGTCAATTACAGTTCAGCGAATCAACATTTTTTATTGGACGAATTGGATACGAATTAAATCATATAATCGTGTAAAACTTTCAGAGAACTTGGGCAGAGACACGTTCTTGAAGCAGTGTTGATTAAAGTTATCGAAGCTAAAAATTTATTTAACGCCAAAGTTCAATTCCGAGGGAATGGAGCAGAATAGCGCACGAGGGACGAATACAGAGTTCCAGCTTGGAGAAATCATAGGTCCAGTGATCCTATTCCAACTAAAATTGGATTTTTTAAGATATCTTCGTAGCATGCAGAGTCTGGAACATCCTTCAAGGAGAGTTTAAGAGGGACAGCTCGCTACGTGCCTCCTCATAAAGTCAGCTTACCTGATAGCTTCATGCCGGTACCCTAAATCTTATTACTCTGGCCAGCGAGCGTTCCTTAATCTTTTACATAAATAAAACGCAGTCTTGTCCGTCTGTCACTTCATCAAAAAGAAATGACTCGGTAGGATTGTCGTGAAATTAGAAGATAGCTTGGTTTATAATTCAGTTAGGTTTTCACGTATCTTGAAAAATCCCTCCAAGATCGTCTTTTCCGTGGAATACCCTGCATCCGTACCTTTCATCTGCATAATGTGGGTACATACACCCGTCCTCTACCCAATCGAATGGAAAAGTATTTCGCACCTCATTTAACTGCATCTACTACCGAACGTACAACGCTTAACCATATTTTCGAATCGGGGTCAGTCTGGTCTGGATCGATCAACGTATCAAAAAAAGTCACCGGTCCCAGCGACCATAGCTTACAGTTTCGGTATTCGTAACAATTTCCAGATCGATCAACGTAACGTTTTAGTTCGACTTGGAAGCAAACAATCGGTAGTTTCGTCGAGCGGCCAAGTAATTATAAATCGATTTAACTGACTTTACATGCTCGAAAACTCGAATTCGCGGAGTCTGTATCGGACAGACGCGACTGCAAATAATTGGATCTAACGTTCTACGCTTGGTTCGTTGCCACGTTCGTTCTAACAAATTGATAAACGATATCTTTTCATTGGCAAACGGAATCGATAACGCGTACTCTTGGCTGGAGAACTTTCTTGATATCGAAACTTTTTTTCAAATAATTTCGCGTGTTCCGCGTTAACTCGTAGCCAATTCGATTCGTGACGTTGGAACGTTTGAAACGCAGAATTTTAGCTCGGAGCAATCGTGGAACGCGATGACCTGGAGCCGGAACTTTGGTTTTGCCAACGCGATCGGATCTAAAGGGCCGACGATGACACGAGAGAACCCAGACAGCAGGATTCCGAGTGACGGAAAGATGGAGAGGAAAAGGGAGACGAGGATTTATGGTGAATCGCTCGCTTCGGGGCTTCCCTTTCTGAACACAGAACGCTTTGTACGCAGGAATCCTGGAGGACATTGATCCCCTTAAATCATACTGTATTCAACAATATTTAACACGCGATGAGGCAGATTTGAACGACGGTGCAACGGGACCGCGAACATCCAATAACGTGCAATAACAGTTTTGTGCCTTTAATCGGATTTCATTTCTTATTCGTTGTTTAAAATTTTGATGAGAATTCGGTCCATTTAAATTTAACAGCTATTTCAAATACGCGGAGTTCCATGGTCATTTTCACGGACAATTTGTTTTTTAAGACGCGTCCAAAATAATCTATTAATTAGAAGATGCATCGAGAACAATGTTCCCATCTCTCCCGAGACTTCGGAATCAATCGAATCGGTTTCCCTTTCTACCACTTGCCGGGCAATTAACGCCACTCGCGTTGTCACTTTTGGCAGTGGTGGTTGGTCCGTGCACCAGTCGGAATTCAAATTCCTCGACGACGGTTCTCCGTTTGCGGAGCGTTTTCGACGGGTTTCCGGGTGCATTTTTCACCGGGCATTTAACGCGACCGTCCTCTGGAGCACCAAGCATCGAATTTTTAGCGGTCCAAATGGTGCAAATAATAGACGACGCGACCCGGAGTCGTCCGAAACGCGACACAAAAAAAAAAAAAAAAACAAATTCTCAACTTCGCCCCCGGGTGTCTGAAAATTTCACAGTGGACGTTGATTATTCGAACAAACCGTGGCTCGCGCGCCTCGTATAATCAAATTTTCTTTGTACATATCATTTGTTTCGAAATATTTTTCAAATTGAAACACGAAAGAGAAGAGTTCTTTCGATCGCTACCGATAACTGTGTTATTATTTGATAATTAATTTGAAATTTCTACGATTTTTTTACCACTACTGTGCGACACCGCGAAAGAATCTTGTTTTGCCGAGCAGTTCCCTCACGGAGTAAGACTCCTGGAACCGTGGATCCTTTTTTTTTCTTCTTTTCTTGATCTCCTGTTCCGGCCTACTTGGGGTCAGAGGTAGCGATGGAACAGGAGATTTGCAATTTGTATAGCGGGATGTAACTGTGTCCAATTGCGGGACGAGAGCTGCTTTTTATTTCGCTCCGTTTTTGCATGCGACATAATTCGTGGAATTTCGCACGACAAACCTTTTTCGTTCTTGAATTATACCGGGTGCATAAAAGAATTTTTGTTTTGTGCAAAGAGCAAAAGGGGTAACCCGTATGCTCCGACCAATCACCACCTTTCACGATCCTTTTGCTACAATCATTAGGCCTTTGGTGGCGTAAAAGTAGGTCTTAGTACTGTGCACAGCTGGAAAAATAACGATCGGAAAGAATGCGGGTACGATTGGCTGATAGATCAGCCACGCCTCTACCTTTTTCTTATCACGTACGATCAGCTACTATTTTTTGATCTCTCCGAGTATTAAAACCCCAGGAACCTTGTTAAACGAGATTTGTAATTTATTTTGAACATATCGATGACCCGAATAACGCGCAGCGATCATTTCTCGGTACTTTATTGACGTCAAAGTTTCGCTGGAACTTGTAATGGATTTTCCTATCGGGGCAATTCCACGCATCGTTTTCCACAACCCCCTGTACCGCCATTCGAATCGGAGAATCCAAGTTTCGAGATCAGACGCGGAGATATCGCGATAGAAATTACGCAAGCAACATTCGAGTATCGTCATTCATTATTCGCAGCCATTATGGCGACAAGGGTGGTTATGTCGAGTGAAATTGAACGTCGTTTGACGAGATGGTATCTATTGTTTCTCGCAACAGAACATGCTCGCGTAGCACAGTTAGCTTGTCTCACACGAGTTTAAAATCAATACGGCTTTCCTTCAATCACGGTGTGGTACGTTCTTGAATATACACCGCTTCCTGTGTCATTAGGCGACTTGTTTTTCTGTCTAAATGTTTATTTACCTACGCGTGCTTTTCTCAAAATATGTATAGCTTACGTAGACTTCCTTTAATCGTAATTGTAAACGCCATCCTTGGGAGAAAGAAGGCATATTTAATAACTTCCAGAATGGTGGGCCGAATAATAGGACAGTAATCGAGACCTTCGCATCCGAAAATGTCGGTATTTCGTCCCATGAGTCTGATATCGTCGGTATTGCCTCGTATGAATCTGGTATATCGTATCCCAGATAGCAGGTTCATATTCCAAGGCTCCATCCTGGTTGGTTTCCTGCTACGCGACTCTGATATCACAAGTCCCTATTTATCAGAATTTATTCGTAAACGACTGTCACGTTTCGTGATTCGATAGTCACTGTTGGATGCCTTGTGTCTACTCAATAATTACACGTAATTACATTAGTTACTCTTAATCTTTAGTTATCGTAACTAGGAAAATTCTGATTATCTCTAAAAACTGGAGGATAGAATGTTCTTTGTCAGAACTCATGACACGGAGTAATCGCTGTTATATTAAATTCCTGGGGAATTTGTTCCTTTGGTACGTTAAAACCGGAATTTATTTAGTATTCCGTATTATTGGTAGTGCATTCAACGAATTGTCCCAATCGTGCTGCACGAATCCGAAATTACTGGTACGAGGTCTCGTGATTTCAATAATACCGTAGTGGGTTTTCACTATCCTGATGTCGTCGATATCGAATCTTACTACTACAGCCTTGTTGGTATTGGATTTTCATGGCATCAGACTCGTTGTAATTGGATCCTAGACATTACTGCACTTCAGACGCTGAGATCGTCTTTTACTAATGTAATTTACTTGTTAGGAACGCATCTTCTTATTAGCGTCGGTTACAGACAATGTTAACGTCATTCCCAGCAGCAATAATAACAATACAAAAATAATGAAGAAATAAACGCGGTTATTTCAGCATCTCGACCAACGAACTTTGGTTTGTGTCAAGATTAATGATCGAAGATCATGATTAATGTAAAATCATGCTACTATTTATGATAACTGATTATCAAGTAATTGATCAATGAATAAGATAGGTAATCGAACTTGTTGTAATCAAAGACCGCGATTGATTCGATGATCATTAATCATGAAATAAATACACTTTTAATTACGATCGAATCAAGTATAGTTAATGTAATTCTGATATTAGACAATTACTCTTTATTCTTTCTGTTCCATCGCGGTCCTGAATTAAATTTCTTCGCGCAGACTGCATTTCTTCCATTTTTATTAGGATACTCTGACATTAAACCGTACCAAATATGTTTATACCGGCTATCGTGTTTCCATTCTTTCTGTCTTATTATATTACGCGTGCTTGTATCTCCTCATTTTTATGCGCTAATATCCTAAAAAGAGTCTGGTTTCAACTGCTCTCCTCTCCGCATACTGTTTCCGTTCCTATTAAAGTATCTTAATTTCTGTTGGATATTTTTCACTAATGTTTTCCTCATTCTTATACATTTTTCAAGTTTATTTGTTCGTTTTCTTTAATATTGCATACCTAGATCATCTACACACCTCGTCATCCAAGTACTAAAGCCAATAATATTAATATTTATCGGGAAATCCTCCTAGATCTTTTTCGTTCGATTCCATAGGGACTGTATCGCGTGGTCCGCGTAGTTAAAAATCGCGTGGTAGTCGAAGGGTTAATGGATCGAGGCACACGGGCCCCCGGGCAGTTGGCAGCTTATTTGTTCTTTTATCTGGTAGCTCGTATAGCGCGAAGATTGACCGCTGGTCAACCGAATCACAGGTCGATCGATCAAGCGTTTATTAGCGCGGACGTATGTTGCTTCCTTGACTGCAAGAAATATTGCTCGCTAATGTGTGCCAGGCTTTCGACGAATTCCCGGCGATATTTCGTCGACCCAAATGATGCTCATCCATGCAAAACGTATTTGTCATTTATCTCCCTGCCTCCCGATTCTCCCGAGCAGCGAACCCTCGATTTTTAATCCCCGTAATGCGTTACGTCACCGTACGTTTTATCGTCGCTTAACTTCGTAAGTACTCGGTGTCGCGTAAAACATTTCATACCGTCGCGGTAAATAAAAGTTTCAGAAGCACTCGTTTAATTATTTTTATCATTCGTGCCTCGACCGTTATAGCGCGCGCCGTTCGTCAACTTTCTCCAAGTACCTTTTGTTTTTGTTTTCTTTTTTCATTCGTTTACTCTCCGATATTCGGACTATCGTGATCTCGCGCTTAACGTCCACCGACTCTTTCACGCTCGTGATATTTAAAGTTTTCCTACAGGATTTTGTGGTCCGTTAATAATACAGAGCGTAGTTTATTCGTGCCAAAAAGTCATACAACTGTTTCGCTATTAATATTCACAATGAACCTTTTGCAAGTGTTCCCAAATCGTACTGAAAATCATTTTGTCCCACATTCGTTGTATGGATGGTTGATTGTTCCCTGATTAGTATCTGTGCCAAGATCATGAACCCAGACTTTGCACTCGGTACATTGTATTAGATTATCTTGTGTGTCGTTCCACATCAAGTAATGCCAGTTCATATTCTTCAATTCATCTAATCATAAAATGGGCCAATACCAACCCCGCTTCGTTATATTAAATATCAAAACATAAGAAGGAAGCATTCTTGTTTAAAGTAAAATTTCAATGTAAAAATCTAATTGAAATCGTCTTTATTATTTTAATATAATGTTTTCTTTTATTTGCCCAGTTTGATAGTTGTCGAAGTATCCGACAATATTCCAACAACTAAATTTCATAAAATATTCTTTGATATTCCTATTCCCATCGTTTAACTTTTATTTTTCGATAAAAGTTTTAAACCCACTTGTGCGCGTTCAAAGGTGAAAACGTGAACTGCCGTACCATAGCTTGCTGTTTGAAAATTAAAAATTGTTTTCCGCCGACAGAAAATCTGTTCTCGGAGTGAGAATTTCACAGAACGGCGTTCTCTTTGAAACCGTTTCGCTCTTTGACGCGCCCTCGTCTCCCTGAAAAGGCGAAAACTGCGTTTTCATTTTTATTACATTTGGTTTATTCATAACGATAAATTTCACTGACAATTAACCTCGCGTAGCTTTCATCATTTTGCACTCGAAATAAATAGTACTTTAGACTTTATTGTGTAACCGGTGATAACGGTAAGACAAAGCAAAATTATATTATTCTTTGACAAAGTTTGCCAATTTAGAGTGTATTTCATAAAATGCAGACAATCGTTTAAATTCTTCAGAGATGAGTTCAACGAGTAAGAATAATAACAAGGTCTGTTTAATTTTGTAATTATTTTTGAAACATGCCATACCTTAAACTCGACACTCCTGAAAAATCAATTATACTGTTTACAAACTTTGCAAGTTTCGTTCATCTTTACAATCTCTCCTCTCCTCTCATAATTTTCAAGAAGTCGTTCCATTCTCTCTTCCGGAGGCTTTCGTCTGGTTCAGACTAATTGTTTCCTGCATTATATCTCGGCGGAGTCTACAAATTTCTGGAATTCCGGGAATACATTGTCCAAGACTACTGCTTATCCTGGGATTTGCAGAACTTTCCTTTGTTAAAGGACAAAGCGTCTTATCCACTCCATCGTAAACGACTTCTTCGTACTTTCTATACGTTTGAAATAGTTTAAAAAGGCAGTTTCATAATTTGTCGACGGCAGACACCGCGGAGTAAATATTATCTTACGGAATGGACGTAGGAAATCATAATAAATATATATAGTCTCTCTCAAATGTTGTTTATTTCTTACTAAATTCGAGATAAAACCAGTCGTAAGATGCACTTTGATAATGGTAAACGTTAGAAATCGTTAGTCTGTCGCGCGATGTAAATTTCAGAGTGTAATTTTGGAGGATGGTGGGAGGAGGGGCGTGTAGGGCGGGAATTAAAGCGGAAAATCAGGCGTGCACTCAGCGCATGAATCGTCCGGCACGATTTTATTTTAATTCGAACTTTCAACACTCTCGCGTTTGAAACGCACTTTTAATGGCCCGTTGCTGGAAACTCGGTTAACAGTCCGGGCCATTGTTACCGAATATAACTACAAAATCCCCCGCCTCCCTCCCTCAAATAATTAACCGTTACCGGCGGTTTCGCGCGCATTGAAATCGTCTTTTTTTATCTAATTTCTGTTACGATAACACCAACTCAATTCTTTTTGGACCACTTTGAACGAGAAATAAGGTGCTCGCACATTTTTCTGGCCTTAAAATCGACGCGAAGATGGAGGACGGGGGGCGTTTCGTAGGGAGTTGGAATAAAAATTCCCTTAATCGCGTTCCTGGCCGCGATTCTTCTATCCGTTCTCACGGAAATTAATATCCCCGCGCTGAATACCAAACGATTTCGTTTTCCCGTTCGTCATCCAAGATGAAAGACGTCCTCTTCTCCGGCCAGGGGACGTCACCCTTGCCTTTATTTCGTCTTTGGTGAATTTGCTCTGCGTTCAGGAATTTCATCCGGTTTCGTTGACCTTGGCTATTCTCGCGTGGCTAATACCGCTAGTATTTTATGAAGCGTCATTAAATTCTCCAACTTTACCGATACTCGACGACCTGAAATTACTAACTTTCGTATTTATTTACTTTTTTATTTTATTTTAACGCAGTTTCAACCTCCGATGGAAATTATTTTAGTTACTCTACTTTATGTATATGGTCCTATTGATCGTATACGGCTCCCCAAGGTGTAATTTTTCTTGTTATACATATAGGGTGTCTCGTTGCATGTTGGAAGTGCAGCAGGAATGGATTCCGCACTCCGAAATAAGAAAAATGTTCGTACAAAACGTATGCCCGATATGATCTTGTTTTCAAGTACCAATTTGTTTCACGTTGCAACGCTCTTGAAATATTGTGCAGAGCGGAATGGACGACACCTGAAAAAAAATGATTAGCTCTAGCACAAATTCCTCTTCTATGAACCTAAAATCGTTAACGAGATTTTCACCATATTATATACTTTCATAAACCCTACAACTTCCATAAATAACATTTTCTATGATAAAAATACACAATTTCCAGGACTCGTCGAGTGCCCAGCACAGTTCTGACAAAACTATGGAAATAGTCGAGTATCGATTCTTCGGTTAATTGCTGCACGTCGCCATGTTCGATTGCATTTTAAAGTCGCGTCGGCGACGTCGTTCGTCGCGCGAAAACTCAATTAACCCCGCGATCCAAGTAAAATTAACGGCCCGATCGGGCCACGCGAAGATTTTAATTCTCAGTTTTGTCCACGCCAACTATTAAATCTTCGTCGTCGGGTGTCGGGGTCTGCGAGTCGATATTACGCCGGCAAACCGGAGGCAAGCAATCGAGAAAGTCCTACAATTTTCGCCTCTCCTGTTCTTCGTGTTCGTGTCTAATTGAAACTACATCGCCAACCCTGCCCCTGTTCCCCGATAATATCGCGAACCGATGACTCCATCGGATTCAAGAAGCTCCGTGGCTTGAAAAGGTCGCGCGACAAAGAGGGTACTGATTTCGTGCAACGTCATCGACAGAATCCTCCCACGAACCTTTCAACGTCCGTGGCATTGTGTGCGTTTTCCGGAATGCCCGATTCCGACAAAACGGCGGTGATTGAGCCGAAAGGATACTGATTTTACGCTCCGACTCCGCTCCTAGCCGGAGTAAAAGTAAATACGGCGCAAACCGTGCCACTGTGTATAATAATACAAGATCTCGGCAAGGAAGATCTAAGAGAAGCCCTCGATACACTTGGATCAAGCAGCCTTCGAATAACGAGGCCAAAAAGTTCGCAAAATACCAATGCGGAGGGTCGAAAACATTGATATTCGTTTTTAAAGTAGGGGAATGTTTAACCAGTCGGTACAAAGCACCGATCGAAGTATAGTGGAATCTAGGATAAAATTTGATACAGACCGCGCTAAAGATTTGCGAACAGTAACGTATTTATTGAGCCCACTTTCACGGAGATGCCTTGGGCGGCCGATAATGTCCCCAGAGGGAATCTCAAAGTGTCGTGGCACTTTAGATAGGGTCGCGTGACGATTGGCGTAACGCATACGAGCACTCCGATCGCGTCCAAGGGTGAACACATTTTCGGGGGGGAAGGGAGGAGGGAGCGTATCGGCGATTGTAAATCAAATAAGTGATACTCTTATGGAAATATGGGGACAGGAACTGGCGGAGACGCGAGACGGTGGGGGGGTATGGGAGTTCTTGGAGAAACCATTGAAGCGGAGATGGGATCACGGGTAAGCGTACTTCTGTAAAAGCTTTGTGATTTATTTGCTCGATAAGCCACGGATCTGTGTTACTGTCGTGCAAGCTTCTTACGAGTTATCAAATTACTACGGATACCGTTATGCTTTACGAGGGATTTCGCGATGGATTCGTCGTAGATAAAAACGAAATATGGTTCGAATTTCATTCGAGCGAACCTGAAGGAAATCCGTGATTTAGATCACTTTGCTATTATTGAATTTAGGAGACTTATTAATATATTTGTTTTATTATCCTAGGTACTTCTTATTATTAAATTTCCGAAATTCTTTTGTATATATTTGGAAACTGATCGTAGGAAATGTCCATTCTCGATCGATTTGATGGCTTAACCCAGAAATAACTCGGATCCGTGGAGAACTGCAGAACGTTCTTGGAGTGGTTCGGAAATTTCTCGAGTAGCGGTTAAGGAACGTGCCCTCCCGGACGCGTCGCCCCTTGTTCCCCATTCAGCGTGCTTCAGGGGCACGAAATTCAACGGCACGGCATACCTTGAATTTGCCGCGATCGAGATAAGCGAACGGATATCGTATATCGTGCGTAGGGTACAGTCGACTGCAGCAATATCGTCCAGGGACCTGATCATCTTGCTAGTTAATCTATTTTCCTTATGTTGCCACTGCATGCTAACGGTTCGCGAATCAGCAACTTGTATCGTGAACTTGCGAGGGTTGTTCGAGAATTTCGTGATCGTACCGTGTTGCAAGTAATAATTTTATTCAGTGGCTTTGACCAATGATTCAACCGGAAACGAATCTTTTGTCGTCGTTTTAGCTCTATCAGAATCCAGAGTCGATTAGCTCGTGTGCCTTCTAGATCGTTCGTTACCGTTGCTAAATCAACGCATTCAGCGGTGAATTAAAGGCACCGCAATAAAAAAAAGCCACCGCGTAAAATACCTGCGGACAGCAGCAGATTGTTGCAACAGCGTGCACCAACGTGCCTCGGAGTAAACCAGACGCATTAGTCCATTGTGCGCCCAACCCTAGACAGGAAGTATGGTTCCTTTGCGCAGTCAAGATCCAGTCTCGTAACAGCAATTCTTCTTTACGTTTATTTTTACTGCCTTATTTTAGAAAACTAACTATTAAGAATTGACGAACGTCTAGTTTCAACGACGGAGGCTATATGTATTTGGGTAAAAAGTGGTTGCGAATCAGATCAGTGGACTCGGGACAATTTTCATTGCTCGAGAGCGACGTATCGATTGCAAGTTAACCCAAGGCATCTCTTACGACCATCGACAAATGACATTGAATACCTGACAAACGATCGGACAATAAGATCGTTGATCGTGATTTATGGTCCGCGTAATCTCGACGGAGAAATCTATTAATCCTTTGTGAAAATATGATTCGCTCGAACTCGTTCTTGGGCTTCAGAAACGACCGCGGAATATGTATTCGGTAAATATCTGTTATTAGGCGCTATAAATATCTTTTTTTCCGGTATATAGTTGCCCAACAAAAATATTTTTCACCGATATTATCTCGGAACGAGTAAATCCGCTCTCCTCTGATCTAACTGCGATCTGCGAATTTATTCGTTTATTAAGCCGTCAAAGCGTTCCAGGATTCGACTGTAAAGCTCGCGTATCAGATTAGGAGTTTACCGTTGAAATGGATTAGAAGAGCGGATGATCCGTCGATATATTTCCGGCGTGGACAAAACGTTTTTATATTCGACAGTCTGCCTCGAGAATAAATTGTCTTTGCTGTCTGTACTGGATTATTCGTAGCATTATTTCTGTAATTTTCACCGCAATTTTGTTTCCCATGCAGACAACAGATCCCAGCACTTCCGCAACGATCTTTACCTCGGCGATGATCCAATTTCAACGACTCCGCTGGAGGAAAAAGTGGCGAGAGAACGGCTGAGGGCGCGTAAGAGAATCGGGGAGCTGAAGAAACGCAGGAAAGCGAAGGAGAAGAGGCGGAAGCAAATCGCTGAGAAGTCCTCGTCCGGACCACCCCCGGCGTCAGCAGTCGTTGCCTTAAATGAAACAATAATGTCAAAGCTGGATCTGAGCTGCTTCATGAAAGCTGGCAAGAAAGGATTTGCGAAAGCCCCTAAAGTGGAAAACGCCAATCCTGCCAAATATGCCAGGTTCGTGTCTCCCTGAGGCTACCAGCCGAATGACAGGAACATATTGCGCATTTCGAAACCTAAATCTATTAGCCTATTAGACTGTAATTACAAATTTCTCTGCATATTTTTACAGAAGAAAAAACGTACTTCCACCTTACAATCGATACCTCGTTGCGGTTTACGAGTGCAAGTTGGGTTTCTATTTCGAAGACTCGATGGCAGATCGACTGTTCTGCAGCGATGGCAATTGGTTAGGCGCTCTTCCGCGTTGCAGAAAAACGGAAGGCAAGTAGCGACAAATTGAAACATTACGTCCATAGAATATTCAAAAAATTGTCGTCCAAAACACACACTTATTTTTTCGTTTCACATCGAGGAATGTTTTGGAAGATCGTCGATCTACAAAGAGAAACATTCGTTGGCTTTTGTTTCAGAAGCGACACTCGATAACGTGAAACGTTGCAGTCTGGACAGGGGTGGCTGCGAGCATAAGTGCGAAGACACCGAGACGGGCATCGAGTGCTCCTGCTTCCATGGATTTCGCGTCAAAGGATATTCCTGCATAGGTAACGTGCATTTAAAATAAACCATTTAATAACAATTTAACTGTATAAAGAAAATAGACATTTATAATTTAATTAAATTATAATTTTTCTTTTACAAGGTTAGAAACAAAATACCAAATTAAGAATGTATCGTTTAATTTGGAAGTAACAATGTGAAAGTAAATTACGATTTTCGATCGAAGAGAGCAAACGAATTTTGTTCCTTTTCGTCGCTAGTAACTTACAATCTATGTAGTAAATCGTTGGATTTGTTAAATCCCCGTGATCTAAAATTGAGATACAGCACGGTTTATGCTTGTCGCGTGGGTGGATAAGGTCACACAAGGGAAGCTTACGAATCTCTGTACCGAAAATCTACGTTTCACGCGGGTTTCTCTCGTGCTTCTTTCCTACGACTTCGTCGAAATCCGAATGGCCCGGGATGTGAAGTTGCAGAAGCGTGTAATTCGACGCGTGAGAAAAACGAGCACAGCTTCCCGAACAGGGATTTCGAAAATCGTGAAATCTCGTTTCGTCAAACTTTGTTAAATCGAACGCACGGATTGGTGTCAAAGGTGATTCGACGGCTATGAAATATTATTTATTATACAAGGTACAACAGGTATAGAAAATTGATTAGTTCGAAAGTTACGATTGTTGCATTTACGTAATACGTGGTGGATTTTGCTCTTCGCTGTAAATCACGGCCTACTTTGGCGTCGATTAGTCAACTCGAGAATCGGCAGCACGCGATTCGAATGTTCGTAGCACAGGTAGACGCGTTCGAAACTGGATGTAGGTGTCGGTTCCATTGTATGCTAATCGAAATCGGCATCTCCGTGAAAACGACCGCAACGCGAACTGGAAACGAAGTGTGTTTCAAGTGCAACCGCCGACGCCCCCGGTTCGCAGACAAGCTTTCTCGATCCCATACCGGAATCCATGTCGCGACACTAATCTGCAACCTATAATTTATATCCGCGTCGCGGTTACGCGAGATTCTTGCCGGATAAAAACGGAGTCGCGACGAACTATGACGCGTGATTATCGTGCGTTTACGCAACGACAGCGAAAAAGTTCAGGTACAGAGTACTTCGAAATCGTACGTAGATTAAAAGTGGAACTGTACATGTACAAAAGGAACACGTGTCTCAACGTAAAATAATATATGAATATAGCTGGGAGCCAAAATAAATATTAGCCAAAGACAGTACCGGAGTAATGAAAAATGTTCTCGGAAAAAGACCACCCGATGGATGGTTTCAAAGACAAACAATTAAGATAAGTCGAGCAAGATAACGCAAGGAAATAGGTCAAGTTAGATGGAAACTCAAGAAGGGAACAATTAAGTAAAGCGTTGTACTAGGAATATAGCAGGGGGGAAATATTAATATCGATCGAGATTTATCAGATGGAACGTGTTATGTTAATTTAAATGTATTAAATATAATGAAAATATTTTCGCGTATCAGAAAGGATTGGTTAGCGACAAGAGCGACGTCAGAAATGTTCTCGACGCTAGGATATTTCTGTGCTTCGTTGTGCGACGTTTGGCAACGCGAATGCAGTAATTTCATGGAATCAAAACAAGTGACGGACTGTTTCGCGAAGAACGTTGTTAGTTTTGCGAGGAAAACTCGGTGAAAGGTTGATGTCAAGTCGCGTTTACGCCGTTGCGACACTTGTTGCGGAATGTATGCACTCGAAATTCTTGAAAAGGGTTGGAGTTGGAGTTCGTAGCACGCCGTCGAAAATTGTTAGGCTGGGTTACGGTCTGGGTTGGTTATAACACGAAGGAAATTCGCGCGTATAGACTGCACCGGCGCGCTAAAGACTAGATAAAAATAATTATTTTGGTAACAGTTTTGTTATTCCTCTTCCCAGACATAGATGAATGTGCCGAAGGTGTAGCTGGTTGCGCTGAAATATGTCACAACGATCCTGGCACTTTCCATTGCGAATGTCTTTCGGGATTTCAATTGGGTACCGACAACAAGTCCTGTCAGGGTGAGTCGCGATATTTATCTATTTTTATATTAAATATAAACTTATCTTTGCAATAGAATTTGCAATTTCGTTGAGAATGAAACAGCTTTGTCAATTGCTCTGAAACTTCCCTTTATATTTCTTCCGTTGAATGTGTTTTTTTAATATTTCAATCCTCGTTTAATAATTCAATTACTTCTTCTCGCATGCGTAACAGTAGTTCGAACTTTGCTCCGCACATTTCTATTTTTACAGAGTTAATTCTCTTTTTTTTTAACTCTCAATATACTCCAAACCATTATGTTCGACGTTGAAAAAGCACAACGTCAAAATATTCGGAATAAAAAGGAACGCTTTCGACCATTCCGTATTAATCTCTTTGAAAACGCTGAATCGTGGAATTCACTCGTCAGGCAAGCGATTTTTGCAGAGACGTTATACAAAGATTTATACTTTTAAGTGAAACACTTTGTACGCGGAGTTCACGTTTTATCGATATTGCGTTCTCTGTTTTAAGCCACAATCGTTCGTGATTTTTATTGAAGTTCGAAAACGCCGTCTACGCGAAAGCTCTCCGCTTTGAGATAAAAGTAAATCAAGCAGCCTTTACGATTAAATCAAATCGTTTGATTTTATTTTTTTTTGCGCCGAGTACACTTTCCGCGAACCAAAATGGCGCAGTGTCGAAGGAGCGAGCGTGTGGTTACATGTCGGAGAAATCGTGTGTTCGACTACTTTGATTTCATTTCAAACGCCTGTCTCAGACATATACAGGGTGTTCGGCCACCCCTGTGAAAAATTTTAATGGGAAATTCTAGAGGACAAAATAAGACGAAAATTAAGAACACCAATTTGTTGATTCGTTAAAAAGTTATTAACGTTTAAAGTTCCGTCTGTACTGAATTTTTTTTTTTTTTTCGAAAATGAGCAGGATTTCGGGGGTATGTCTATTGACCAAAAATATTAGTAACTTAACCCTGCAACCAAAAATAATTTTTTTAGAACGATTTGAAATTTTTCAATTTCGCCTAAAAATTTTAGCACTTGCTAAATTTTTTTCTCAAAAGTGGGTAGGATTTCGATGGTGTGTCTATTCACCAAAAGTAATTGTAATTGACCCCTTCAACCGAAAATAATTTTTTCAAATCGATTTCAAAGAATTTTTTTTCGCCGGAAAAATGAGGCACCTACCTACCTACCCCCTGTCGATTTTTCTTAAAAATTCGTTTTTCATTTTTAATACATTTGTTTGATGCTCTACAGAAAAGTTGTCTAATACTTTTTTATAGGTACCCATGAGCTCTACTTCAGAAAAAAGTTTCATTGAAATATATTCACTATTGTAGGAATGATGGCAGTTTGAAAATTGAACCATTTTTATGGGGGTTTTCTAACTTTACAGGGTCAAGGAACAACTTTTCGAATATTTTTGCGATTCGTACATATTCTCCACTAAAATACGCGTAGTTTGCATTTTTGAAAATTAGAATCCTTCAATCCGTTCAGAAGTTATGACATTTTTAAGATTCGCTTGAACTTTTCGGACAACATAAATTACATTTTCGATTAGGAATTTTTTTCTCGAAAATGGGTAGGATTTCGTGGACATGTGTAATGACCAAAAATGATTATAATCGACCCCTGCAACCGAAAATAATTTTTTTAGAACGATTTGGAAAATTTTTTTTTCGCTGAAAAATTTCACAACTTCTCGAATTTTTTCCTAGAAAACGGGTAAAATTTCGGGGGTATGTCTATTGACTAAAAATGATTCTAATCGACCCCTGCAACCGAAAATAATTTTTTTAGAACGATTTGGAAAATTTTTTTTTCGCTGAAAAATTTCATCTTCCCGAATTTTTTTCTAGAAAGTGCGTAGGATTTCGGGGATATGTCTAATGACCAAAAATGATTGCAATTGACCCCCGCAACTAAAAATATTTTTTCCAGAATGATTTGAAATTTTTTTAATTTAATTTTTTAATACCTTTTTAACGAAGCGTCGTCTTATTTTGGCCTCTGGAATCTCCCATTAAAATGTTTCCCAGAGGTGGCCAAACACCCTGTATACAGGTATCTAAAGTTCTATGACCAAATGGTATTCTACAAATCGATTATCAACGGTATTCGAAGAATTAAACTAACGTGTACGTGCTCGCGAGCTTTCCTCGTCCAATTCCGAAAGCAATTTATAAGGTTGTTTGGTTGTTCCCGTTCAGACGTTAACGAGTGCCTCCTGAATAATGGCCACGGCCCGTGCCAAGGTACTTGTATCAATCTTGAAGGTAGCTACGAGTGTAGCTGCTCCGACATAGCTGGTCACAAATTGGCCTCGGATAATCACACCTGCGAAGATATCGACGAATGCGCTACGAATAACGGAGGATGCTCTCACGTTTGTTTGAACACTCCTGGAAGCGCTTTCTGCCTTTGTCCAGACGGTTTTTATCTGACGAACGATTGGAAGACATGCCAAGGTAAAAAAAAAAACAAACTGTCGAATTTAATCCACTTTTTCTAAACGTTGCTTTCTCTTTTGTAAGGGACAATACGTGCGTTGGAAATTTTTTTTTCCAACGCCAAAGAAAAATAAATCGAACATTTTTATTTACGCGTTACAAACAACTGTCGCGCTTCAAAACTCTGTGTACCTTTCCGCACAATTTTATCTGCATTTGGTGATGTAGCGAGAAAGGAATACGGCAACACGTGGCGCTCATACGTTTCACGTAACGAGGTAATACGAAATGTATGGAAAATATGGGCAATATAGGTTAAATTGTATTTTATTGGAAACGTAATGCGAAACGAATCTAAGCATCTGTCCATATCTATTTATTCTATGTATATCAGACTGTAAAATAATCTCGGTTAATCATATAGCTCGCGTTAAATCATCGCAATAATTGACATTCCTGATCGAAAGTAAATTTTATTTACGGAATTGTTTGCGTGTTTTGTTACGCGTAACTAAATCTCGCGGTACGCTGTGTTATTAGATGTGAATGAATGCGAGAACGCGTCACAGATTTGCGCGAACAACACCAATTGCGAAAATACCGTCGGTTCGTACAAATGCGTGAGCAAGCCACAGAAGTTGACGAAAGTCCTCCAGGACGAGGATTACGACGCCGAAGAAGACGACGACGACGACGACGACGACGACGACGACGACTACGATGGAGAAGGTGTGACGGAAGTTGTGGAATTCGGGAAGTGCGAAGAGGGCTTCAAGAAGAACAAATATGGCGATTGCATTGGTACGTATAATCACTGTTTAATCAATTTTTTAATACTCTCGGCGTAAAAAACTATTTGTATGTTTCAGACGTGGACGAGTGCGTCGAAGGGGACGAGGGCGAGCCCCACGGTTGCCAACACGAGTGCGTGAACGAGCCTGGTGGTTATTACTGCTTGTGTCGGTCCGGGTACGAGCTCCACGACGATGGCGTGTCTTGCAACGACGTCGACGAGTGCAGGAAAACACCCCCGCCTTGCTCCCACGGCTGCGAGAACACGGAAGGCTCCTACGGTTGCACCTGTCCGTTTGGATTTAGCTTGAAAGAGGATAATGTCAGTTGCGACGAACGTCGATCGAAAACGTGCGAGACGTTGACGCCACCTTGCTCTGACGCGTGTCAGGAGACGAACGACGGTCCGATTTGCGATTGTCCTGCAGGGTATCAGATTCTAGACGACGGTGCTACCTGCTCGGACATCGACGAGTGTGCTCTGAGCTTGTGTTCCCATTCCTGCATAAATTTCGAGGGCAGCTTCTCGTGCGTCTGTCCGGACGGTTTGGAAACGTCGAGTCGCGACAAATTCAATTGCACGGACATCGACGAGTGCGCGGGGAACGTTCACGGCTGCGAACACGAGTGCTCGAACGTTCACGGGAGCTACTCGTGCGTCTGTCGATCCGGGTTCGTCCTGAACGACGACAAGAAAACATGCTCGGACGTCGACGAGTGTTCTGGCAGCGAACACGGGTGTTCTTACGTCTGCTCGAACACTCCTGGAAGCTACAGCTGCTCGTGTCGCGAAGGACACGCGCTCTCCGAAGACGGTCGTAGCTGCAAGGACATCGACGAGTGTCTCGCAAACGCCCACGAATGCTCCCACGAGTGCGTGAACGAGGAAGGAGGCTACCGTTGCGTTTGTCCCGCAGGTTTCGTTTTGGGGAACGACACCAAGACTTGTCAGGACGCGAACGAGTGCCTGGAAGGAACGCATCGGTGCTCTCACGAGTGCAGGAACACGATAGGATCGTACGAATGCGCGTGTCCCTTTGGGATGTCCGTGGCGGGCGACAAAAGGCTGTGCATCGCGATCGACGTGTGCAGCCAAGCCAATTGCAGCCACGTTTGCCTGAAGGATCGCGACACCTACAAGTGTAGCTGTCCCAACGGTTACGTCCTGAAGGACGACGGGAGAACTTGCCAGGATTACGACGAGTGTCTCGAGGACGAGCACGATTGCTCCCACGACTGCATCAACACGCCAGGAAGCTACAAGTGCGGTTGTCCGGAAGACTTGAACCTTCTGCAGGATGGGTTGACGTGCGAGGACACCGCGTGCCCCGCGGGACTTCGACAGGACGAGAAGGGCCAGTGTCAGGACATGGACGAGTGCTCGACAGGAGCCCACGACTGTTCTCACCTCTGCGACAACGTCCATGGATCGTATCGTTGCTCGTGTCCTTCCGGTTGGATCTTAACCGACGATGGAGTCACCTGTATCGTCGACGATCCTTGCTCGAACGCCTCCTGCACCCACGTTTGCTCCGTGGATGGTTCTCGACACAAGTGCGAGTGTCCTTTGGGCTACAGACTCGGCCATGACGGTGCAACATGCGTGGACATCGACGAGTGTATGGAAAACCTCGACAACTGCAGTTTCTCTTGCAAGAACAAAGAAGGATCGTACGGTTGCGAGTGCGATACAGGATACGTTCTCGCGGAGGACGATAAAAGTTGCATAGACATCGACGAGTGCGCCGAAGATCGCCACGATTGTATCCACGGTTGCATAAACACGGAGGGAAGTTACGATTGCTCGTGTCCCGCGGGACACGTATTCTCGAAGGACGACCGAGCTTGCAAGGACATCGACGAATGCCAGGATCTTTCGCACGATTGTTCTCACTTATGCGTGAATACTGTCGGCGGTTACGACTGCGGTTGCCCGGCCGGATGGAAGCTCGAGGATTCGAGGAACTGTCGAACGATCAGCGAGCGAAACTGTTCCCACGTGCACGAGCAGGACGAAGGCGAGACTCGTTGCGGGTGTCCCGAAGGATTCCAACTGCAGGACGATGAGACCACTTGCGAAGACGTGGACGGGTGTAGCGACGATCTTCGTTCGTGCAGTCACGATTGCACGAACACCAACGGTTCTTATCGCTGCGAGTGTCCGCCGGGCTTCCGGCTTAAAGAGGACGAACGGTCCTGCGAGGACGTCGACGAGTGCGCCAAGGACATCCACGGGTGTTCTCACGAGTGTAAAAATTTCGATGGCGGTTATAATTGCTCCTGTCCGGAAAATTTCATCCTGGAGAAGGACAACAGGACCTGCGTCGCTGCGAACGGTTGCGAACGATCGAACAACTGCAGCCACACGTGCACGAACATCCCCGAGGGTTACAGATGCGAGTGCCCCGCGGGATATATTCTGTCCAGCGGCAAGGAAACTTGCGAGGACAGGAACGAGTGCGAGGAGGCGAGCAACGAGGTAACGAACGCCTGCTCCCATTCGTGCGTCAACACCGAGGGCAGCTACGAGTGTCGATGTCCGACGGGATATCGACTGGCCGGTGATCGAAGGACCTGCGAGGACGTGAACGAGTGCGTCGAGGACAACGGGGGTTGCTCTCACCTTTGCGCGAACATCGAAGGTGGCATGGAGTGCGCCTGTCCGGACAATTACAAGCTCCTCGAGGACGATGGGAAAACGTGCGTGGAGATCGACGAATGTCTGATCGACAACGGCGGCTGCTCCCACCTGTGCCATTACGAGAATGGCACGGTGTCCTGTTTCTGTCCGCCCGGGATGCTGCTGGAGGATGACAACGCCACGTGCGTCGAGGAGAATAAGTGTTACACGGAGAACGGCGGCTGCTCCCATTTCTGCAGCTACGTCGACGGCACAGTATCTTGCGCCTGTCCGCTGGAAATGATTCTGTCCGAGAACGGAACCGTCTGCGTGCAGCGGAACGAGTGTCTCCTGGACAACGGTGGCTGTTCCCACGATTGCAATTACGAAGGAGGCGACACGTTCTGCTCGTGTCCGCCGGGGATGATCCTCTCCGGCGATAAATTTCTCTGCATCCACGAGAACAAGTGTTTGGTCGACAACGGCGGCTGTTCGGACATCTGCGCGTTTAAGGGCGGGTTCGTTGGCTGCGAGTGTCCATCCGGATTCCGATTATCCGAGAAGGACAACGCCACGTGCGTGGACGTTGACGAGTGCTTGGAACTGAAGGACAATTGCACGCACAAGTGCGTGAACCTTCCAGGCGGATTCGAGTGTACCTGTAACGACGGTTTCAAGACGAACGACGTCGAGCCCGCTGTCTGCGACGACGTGGACGAGTGCAAGAACAAAAACGGAGGCTGTTCGAACGACTGTCTGAACCTCGTGGGATCGTTTCGTTGCTCCTGCCCGCCGGAATACGTTCTCGAGAACAACAACAAGACTTGCAGATTGATCGACGATTGCAAACTGAACAACGGGAACTGTTCCCATCACTGTCACCGCGAAGAGGACAAGACTCGCTGCTCCTGTCCGCTCGGATTCAGATTGAGGCAGGATCAGAAGACCTGCGAGGACGTGAACGAGTGCGAAGAATTCGAGAACGACGTCGAGCTGGGCTGCTCGCACGTCTGCAAGAACACGAACGGTTCTTATTATTGCGAGTGTCCCGCGGGCTACGTGCTGTTGCCGGACGACAGGAAGAACTGCATCGACGTGAACGAGTGTCTGAGCAGCCAACACAATTGCAGCCACGACTGCTCGAACCTCCTGGGGAGCTACGCGTGTACCTGTCGCGAGGGCCACTATTTGCACTCCGACAAGTCCAGCTGTCCGGACATCGACGAGTGCCTCGACAGGAACGGCGACTGCTCCCATCGGTGCACGAACACGATCGGTAGCCATTTTTGTTCCTGTCCCGATGGATACGAGCTGTCGAGGGACGAGAGAACCTGCGTGGACGTGGACGAGTGCAGGACAGGCGTGGCGGAGTGTCTTCACGAGTGCGTCAACACGCCTGGCTCGTGGAAATGCGGCTGTCCGGACGGTCATGTTTTGGCCAACGACTCGCGAAGCTGCCTGGACGTCGACGAGTGCAAGGTGAACAACGGCGATTGCTCCCACGGTTGCTCGAACGTCGCTGGAGGCGTGACATGCACTTGTCCGGATGGTCTGCGTTTGGACGAGAACGGAAAGACGTGCGTCGACGTGGACGAGTGTTCGACGGAGAACGGTGGCTGCTCGGACGCCTGCGTCAACTTGAAAGGCAGCTTCGTCTGTCGTTGTACGAGCGGATTTCACCTTGGCGCCGATTCCAAGACCTGTCTGGACGTCGACGAGTGTCAAATGGAAAATGGTGGCTGCTCCGACGCCTGTGTCAACGTCCAAGGTAGCTATTGGTGCCAGTGCCCGAAGGGTTATCGTTTGAAGGAGGACCTCAAGTCCTGCGAGGACGTGGACGAATGCCAGAGCAACAACGGTGGCTGCTCGCACGCGTGCATCAACGAGCTGGGCTCCTATCGGTGCAACTGTCCCGCGGGATACGTGTTCAGGAACGATTCTTGCCACCAAGTAGATCCCTGTGCAAGCAACAACGGTGGCTGCGAGCAAATCTGCGCTGAGAAAAACGGTCTGGCCGTTTGCAGTTGTAGAGAAGGCTTTCGATACGACGAGACTGATCGCTCCAAGTGCAGGGACGTCGACGAGTGCGATGGTCAACACGGCTGCGATCACGTCTGCTTGAATACTGTCGGGTCCTTCGAGTGCGGCTGCAACGGCGGCTTCGAGATGCAGAATTCTACGTGTGTCGGTGAGTAACATTTACGTGCAACGTGCAATATTATTGGCAGGACTTGAGACAAGATAAAACCACAAGCACGATTATTAAAAATCATAGAGGTCTTACAGAAATTTCGTGCACTGAATTAGAATAGTTAGAGTTCGTATTCATACATATTGGTCCGATTCAGAAATTCAGGGGAACGATGATTGGTCGCTTTCAGATGTGGACGAATGCGCGAGTGGTCCGTGCAAGAGAAACGAATGCATCAACACATACGGCAGCTTTCGTTGCGGGTGCGGCGCTGGATATCGATTGGACGGCGACGATTGTGTAGGTTCGTGCAAAATATCTTCTCATAACGATAGATTAACTATACGTATCAATTAAGTCTAGCTTACCGTGATCAGATAACGACGAATGCGTCGAAAACGCGCTTTGCGTAAGGGTGTGTACCAACACGCTCTGCTTCTATAGATGCACATGCTCGTAGGGATTTAGATCGCACGGAGATGATTGCACGGGCAAGCATGTCGATGCGCTTATAAGCGCCGTCAAACGACGATGCATAGTTACCTAACGTGATTTTGGCCGAATAAGATGGATCGATTGCGTTCCAACACTTTTCAATCATCAGATAACCGAATCAGGAGGTTGTAGCATAGAAAAAGTTCGTTTCACGAATACAGCGATGCCTTGGAAATCGCTTAGTTACTATTTAGATCTAAAGTAGTTTTATTACTTTATGACACCGTGGTACTTGTAAGTAAACGTGATCTTCCCTCTGTAATTAGATATAAATGAATGTGAGTGGAACAACGGCGGATGCGAGCAAGATTGCATCAATACAATAGGATCCTATGCGTGTGCTTGTCGCGCTGGCTTTGTCACGAATCAAAGGTAATGAAATTAATTAAATTCGCCTCTATGCAATTAAAGGTTTCTGGGAATTTAGATATTCAGAGTGAATCGATATATGCTTTTTCCTTTATCTATATTTCGGTCATACAGCGTCTTAAAAATATGAGATACACAAATAATAAATAATACATGGTATATATTTAAAAATATTCTTAAATTTATTTCCAATTAAATTGCAAATTAAACGATGTGTTAAAATTTTCGTAAACTTTCGTGGTTTTGTTCGCTAGGAACAGAAGCCATTGCCAAGATATAAACGAGTGCTTGAACCGTAACGGGGGATGCAACGGTGAATGCGTTAACACGGCCGGAAGTTACTACTGTAGCTGCAGTAGCGACTTGGTGTTGGCTTCCGACGAGAGGACTTGCGTTTCACCGGAATTGAGATGTCGTGCCATGGAACCGCCGCTGCACGCTGAAGTGTGTGACAATTTCTTGCGCGAAATGCGCTTAATTATTTATTATATAACAATTTATCACTCGCTACAAACTCTTCTCATTTAACAACTCCACTTTCTTCGACGAAGGTGTTACACGAAAAGGTGTTTAATTTTTTATTAACCCGTTGACAATTTTTATTGTTCCAGATCAGATGCGTTGGTCATTCTTCGGGGGCGGTGGATTATCCGGTTGGAACCGGATGTCACATACGATGTCGAAGGGGTTTCAGGTTGGAAGGACCGCACACGAGGTATTGCATGGCTGGTGATCGATGGAACGGAAAGAAACCTTCTTGCATTCAAGAATCGATCGTGACCGATTCCCGTTACCACTCGGGTAAGCCCTTTCTCCAATCTTTTTACAGGCACTAATCTCTTAGAACTACATTAAACCAGGTCCGAGAACTTTACGACGAAGACTCACGCTATTGAAAACTCGTTAAATTAATCTCTATTGTTTGTGGTTCTAATAACGGTTTGGCGATGGCTACGGTAAAATTAAACTGTAATACGGTTATGGAAATATTCAATTTCAAACTCACGGTACTATAATCCCGCGGGAGTGTTTTGAATTAAATCGGATTATTAGAATCTGACGTTTCGTTGCAAGAATATTTTTATTATTATTTACTTTCTACGTATCTATTACAAATTTATGTTAAATATTTAAGAACCATTACGATTCATTTTACCTAGGAACAGTGGCTATCGGATGAATGCATCGAGGTAAGAACTATTTTAATTAAATGACCGTAGAGACTATTGAAGTGTTTATCGACGGAGATGTTACTTCCGTACTAAAAATCTTGACATTTTCAAAGCTCGTTTCGAACGGAGAACCTAGTAGCCAGCTACTTTGGTGGTTTTTGCGAATGATCGAGAAGAAAAATCGCCGTCTGCGGCAGTTATTTACCAACGAAAATCCTCCGGCGTATTTAATTAGTCACGCGGCCGTTCTTAAACAGCATTTAATAATAGGAAGTTCCGGCGTAAAGGCCGGTTGCTAACGACGCCATACGTTAACGCCACGCCTTAACGAGCTTGCAGGGACGCGTTTTCGTTTTTTACATTTCATTTCTCGGTCTCCCTTCTGCTGTCTTCAGCCGTTTTGCATTCTTTTTCCCCCCGCTCAGCGCCCTATTCCTCTTTTCCGCAATAGCCGCTCGGTGGTTTCGGTCCAACAACGAAATTTTTGCTCTTGACCGACGCGTGTGCTTGCTTTCCCTTGTTAATCTAATATTGCGTTTTAACGAAGCTTTTTTTACAAATTTTATGACTACATTTATCATTGTTTTGTATCTTTTTGTAAGGACTTATCGAACGATCCTCGTAAGAACGTGCATTCAGTTAGCTAGCTCGGTGTAACAGGACAGTTACAGGGAAGACGCGAAATAGAACGCCGCGGTAATTGAGCCCTACAGCAATTTAGCGAGTAGTCGATAATTTGATTACGAGCACGGAGACAGTTCCGTGGAACGTGATAATTTCAGCATGACGTAAGGATATATGTATGTCGTCGGTGTTACTTCAGCGTCCCTTCTCATACTGGCTACAGAGCTATAATTCCGACCGACATTTCACGGAAAACCGCATGTTTAATAACAGGCTTTGTTGCTTCAGACATGCCACGACCGTTCGTGAGGTGTCCCCGAGACATGGACGTGGAGCTACCCGCAAGGCAGAACACGATACGCGTCACATTTCCACAGCCTAAGTCCAACATGAACTGGTGGAGGTATTTATTCCCATACAGTATCAATCTTATCGCGATGATTAATGCGTCGTCAAAGGTAATTCGGTTTCAATATAATGAACCCTCGATGTTTCGCAATTGGGGATCGATTTAACACAATTGAGTTTGTATCGCGTATCAGAAACAACCTTTACTTTCGTTGCAAGTCAAATTCGACGACGAAGCGAGTGTATGGTCATATCAGCAAGACGACGTGTAATTTTATTCAAGGAAACGTTCTATCAGACTTTAGACTATTGGGTTGGTTAACCCTTTTCGTAAAAAGCTAGTCAAGTGCTGTTTAATAATAGTCTCGTACGAATGAAAATTTTGTCCGGCGAAGGAATGTTTCAAAGAGCAATGCAGAAGGTAAAATATTTTTATTTTAAACAGAATTTAACCACTTGTGGTACACGCGTTGTTTCGGTAGTATTTTTTTCATTTTTTTTCAGTTTCCTTTTGAAAAATATAACGGCACAAGGGCCATTGTGTTTCATTTTATGTACTGTCAAAGTATACTTTATTTTCTGTACGACATATTATTTCACGCGTTGTCTGTCGACTACCACGTTTAACGCTTGAGATATCTGTAAAAATATTTTTTCAACGTTTTCATTGTACCGACTTTATGGATGTATTTTCTACGTGAAATTTATTTTCGGTGAATTAAAATATAGGCTACTTTGTACACGTGCTTCTTCCTAAAAGGAACCATTAGTTTTCTCAAATAAAGTTACGTTTCATCTTGCTCTTAAAGACACATTTCCATTATCGATAAAGGGTTGTTAAATGAAATCACGAAATCAAAAGCGGGAAGTATGATAGTACAAAATGGTACATTCGGTGCACCTATACGCTGCAAACAGCAGGCTTGTGCTTGGTTCCTACAAAATTCAGGAGATTGCTCTGAAGGCCTTCGTTGGTATTCTATCTACAACCCTCTGATACAATTTTAAGGGGTTGAATTAGGAATAAAGTTAAGCGTAACATCGATCTCGTCGGTCGAAGGATGATTAAATTTTACAATCTCGGCATATAGCATTGCAATTGTTAATTTACGAATAATCGAACAAGACGGGAGGAAAAATCGAAAAACGGAAAACGAGACGATTATTTCACGCCCCGGGGGTCTCCGTCGTCGAGCAACCTGACTGAAACTAATTAAAACATTTATCTCGCCGTCATAGTACGTTTACCCTTTTACCGTGAAAATCCCCGTACGTCGACAAAAGCAACGAAATTAATTTCTTTTTGCGGATCTCTGGCGCGCAATACGTTCCCACAATGGAATTGGTTTATCTTCCGTCGCAACCTGGACTACTCGCAAGCCTGCTGCGCAGCACAATGGGAATTCCAAACGAGCTTAGAGGGTTCCTTCCAAGGGTGTATACACGTCTTTGCCCCGGTATTTGTGCTCGCGTCTCTATTTATTCGACCGACCGACACTCGGTACAGGCATTCAGCCTGATACAGAAATCGTCTGGATCGCAACGCGTTAGAGACGTCGATCACTAGCTGGATCGTAAAGGCGGCGTGGATTTACATGCTAATGGCTCGTCGATCAGTCCTCGAGATTGGATATCTACGTTTGTGACAAGTTGGATTCAATCTTTCTTGAGATCGATCAACGACTCATTTTTATTTTTTTATGTGTACGTACAGATACGTGGACGCCTCGCCGTCTTGGGCCAAGCAATTACAGGCGGATTTACCTGCCGGTACAACGGTTGTCACCTTTACGGCCTGGTCGCCCGTGTCCAATTACACCAGCACTTGCAGGATTGTGATTCGGGTCCGAGGTGAGTGTTCGGAGCTAATTTTATGGTACCCCTCGCCCATCGTGATCGTATCGACCCTTTAACGTTTACATTTTCTCGTCCAAGTTCTTTATTTTATACAGTCGAGTCTTGAGTAATTAATATACAGTGAGTTAATCATAGTACATTAAAGACCAAACTTCCATAAAGAATAAATAACCAAATCTGTTTACTCTATGAATCCACTGATGCAACGCGAAACGCCTAATATTGATATTTGACGGTTGAACTTGCTGCAAATATTATTCTGATTTCGATAACGCGTTTTCGTTTCGACAACATAATTATGCTGCGTGTGTACGTACTGCGTCAATTTCCGATTGAATTATTATGGACAGAATGCGTATTGATCGTCATAGAAGGAAGTAAACACTGGATGTGTGCTTCGACACAAAACGGAAGTGTTGCTGAAAGAAATACCTAATTTACCTATATACTCGAGAATAATACAACATCAAATTTTAACTTTGATATTTTTGAAATTTTTGAACTTTATTCATTTCTCGAAATAAAGTTTATTTAGCTAGAAGCAAATTTTATCGAAAGTGATAAAACACAGCAGAAAAGGTTAATAACTGATACCAATTTTCCTCCGAGTTTCTGGGACTATTTTTACAGCACGATACGGCGGAGAGTGGAAAACAATGTTTTTAAAACATCATCTGAATCCAACTTCGAATCTATCCAACCCGAGGCCATTAAATTTATCGAATCGTCATTGTTTCACCGTTGCTTTCTACGAGCACGTAATAACACTCAACAGGAAACCGTTCTCCAGTAGAGCTGCTACGGTTTTCGCTAGCAATGTCACATAAATACACAGCACTTCGGGTTACCTCCGACTCTATTTTTCTCCTCCGGTTTCCCGGCGAGGCCATCGAACTATCGATAAAAAAGTTTTTTTACACCATAGAAACATTATTTCATTGGTCCCTATTCCCATTCTCTATTTGTTTCTCCGTCGGTCGCGCCCCGTTTCTCTTATATATTTTCCCGAACAATGCTCGAATATCCAACGCCGCGATTGTCTTATCGGGCTCTGATTTTTCAAATTTAATTTCAGCACGCGGCGTGAATTTTATTCGTGGTACGAATAAAAAGGAATTACGGTCTATCGTGGGCTAAATGTACGATTCTTTTTCCGACGCCTTTGTGAATCAAGTTTATTTAGAGCTCGATCGTCGAGGCTCTGGTAAATCTAGATTTGTACGACGACCAATACGGACAATCATATTGGAAGGATAATAGAAGATCCCAAAGGCAACGTAAGGAGGATATCCGATACCGTACAAATCGATACTACTCTTGTCTGGAGAACGTTTCATGGGCGGTTACACTATCCATACTATATCCGGCGTGCTTGTCAAATAATTCGACAGAGACCTGGAATTTTCGAGAGAGTTTGCGACTCTGTACGAAGAAAATGCCAGAGAAGTATGGGAACGGAAAGAGGACACGTGCAATATAGGTAATAGATACACAGTCGTCAGATGATCAAATTATGTGCATTAAAAATAAATGACGCGTCGTACGATATAAGATGTTTGGAGTTCCAAACACTGCGTAAGGGCGAAGACGTTGGTCTAGGATTTACGGAGTCGATAGATCATCGAAGTTTCAGGGAAAGAGTACGCATACCAGAACTGGCACAATATCGCGTAATGCGCAGGAGAATGAATGGGCCGCGACCGCAGCTCGAATAGAAACGTTATTTAGCGGTATTACTTGATCTCGCTTGTGCATGATTTACGATCGCGCTGTTTAACCGCGAGATAATAGCCTTGTTGCCCCCGAAGCGTTCGCGTAGAAAGAATCACGATACGCGATCACATATCATCCCGCGAACAGGCTTTCTCACGTGGTTCCTTTGTTTTTCCATTTTTTCCTTCGATGAGTAACTCGTTTCCAGGGTGCAAAGAACGTGTCCCATAACTCTCCACCCTGATCGTTCAATGCAACGTCTCTATTATTAATGTCAGCGTTCTAGTATTTACCATGGATCACGCGAGCCCTGTAATTCGAGATTCTATCGGTTTTGCGCGCAATATCTTGGAATATATTAGAGATTTAGCTTTCCTAGACCGTGGCAAACCTAGCTTGGGAAAGTAATTTTTTAATACAAATCTGGATCAACAATATCAATAAACAAAATTAAATTGAATTGTATGTCAAGGGGTTAATGAACGATCGTGTCATAATCTCGCGGGATATTTATTTCACGGTGGAGGGTCGCTCGTAAATTGTGAGTGGTTTGGGAGACCACAAAGAGCCATTGTGCCATTGTCGACAAAGGGCAGCGTTTCTGCTCGCTTAGTTCATTTCTTCGCGATATTCGAGTCGTCGATGACGACGGAATTTTTGCTCGATCCTGTCACCAGCAAACTTCCGCTTGCTGTTCGCGATTGCAAGCGAAGCACCGCGCTTGAAAGGATGCGCCTCTACCTCGGGAAAAAATTACCCGGAAGACAGTTTGAGGAATAACGCTTAAACGGCACTTGGCGCGTTCGAAAGGAAGCGGCCAAAGGTGTAATTACATTTACCGCACAACCTGTAACAAGTAAAATGTGACTTGATATTCATCGCGAGAATTAATATTATTATTAGACTTATGAAAAATTTCAAATCATTCTGGAAAAAATATTTTCAATTGCAATTACTTTTGTTCGAAGGAAGCTCGAACGTGACCACAGATTTCTTGACTGAAAAAAAGAAGAACGAGCCCATAAGTTTTCCCGCGACACCGGAAGCTATTTGAAAGCCATATACGATTCCGTTTGGTCGACGCGTGTTCGAAGTCGGCCATCTTGCGGCCCGAACAGCCGTAAAACGTTCCGCTTTGCAGGGAAGAAACGCTCAGATTCGTACCGTTAATTCCGTTTTATCTCGTGTCGTTGCTTGTACTCGGAAAATCGTTCCCCGGAGGAAGTTGTACGGTCGAGAAACTCGCAACTCTTGCGAAAAGTGCAACGGGTACAGGTTAACGGTGCAGGCCGTCCATGCGTCGGTGCAACGGAACGTTTCCTCGAAAACAAACAAAAGCGTTTACCAATTCAGCGGAAACCCCCGGATCGAAGAGCATTAACGAGCGGCCGGACGAGTTACGAAACCGCGATTCAATTTCGAACTAAACGAAAGACGAAGGAGAGGAACGAACGATCGAACGCGCAAAAGAGGAGCAAGGGCTCGACGATCGATTCCCGCGTAACAAAAGGAAACTTTTTCGAGAACCGTGGGACAGTAAACGAAACCTGGCTCGGTTGCATTCGTATCGAAGCCTCCGATACCGGGCAACTTTAGTTCCCATCGGCGAAGTGCACTTAGCCGCGTCCCGCTTAATTACTCATTTCGAAAGTTGGCGAAACTCCCTTTAAGCGAGTTCCTTCCGGTGGACAGAGGCAGTTGGACGGAGGTACAGGTGCAAGCCCGGATTCTGGCAGTCGATACGCAATTACGCGAAACAGACTCCCGCGTTGATCCAGGCTCGGGGGCAAACCTGCCGTGGTAATTCTTAATTGCTCGATAACGGTTTAACCGGTCCTGGTAGTTTCTTGCTGGGGGCTAATTACGACGATTAAGTCCGCGCTAACCACGGTTCGAGGTTGCTAGTTTCATATTTTCTATCAGTTCGTCAAATCGTGGCTTCGCGCTAATAGCCAAAGAGCAATGCAGATCATGGTTGAGAAGCATACTTAATCCTGGATTTATTCTTAATTGCTACTAAACTTGAAAATCTTGCTTTACGAAGATATCTAGTTGGAAATGGTAACAAAATTTGTTTTGCTTCCCTCGTTAAAACGGGCTTATCGGGCTCATCTTCCTTGCACCACAATTTTTAGTACGAAAGAGGACAAAATTTGGAACCCAATTTCCTTTTTGTGTAAATAGTTATACGTTTAAAAAGGTATTTCATGATATATTCAGTCGAAATTTTAGCTGAAGTTGTTTTGATAAAAGAAACACATGTCTAACATTGTTGACTACTCTAGCTCGTTCCGAAGAATCCTAAAGCTAGAGTGAAACACCTGGTCGCGTCACGTTCGCTGACCATCCCCATCAAAACGGCGTAATTTGTTTACCATACTCACGGCTGATTATATTACTATTTCCAGACACCGAGAATCCGAAAGTTTCGACGTGCCCGACATCCTTTGAAGTGCGGCTAAGCTCCGGTGAACGAAATCGCTTAATATTCTGGCAGGAGCCAACGTTCACCGACAACGTCGCCGTGGAGCGGATCTACAAAACGAGGGTGAGCAGACATCGAGTTCGAGTGTAATCCTCGGTTGCGCTGTGTCTCCGTTTCCTCCGAAATTTTGCCCGTTTGATCTCGGGGAAAATGACCCTTCGCGACCGCCCCTTTATTTCATCGCTGAACCGTTCGTTCCACCCTCCTCCCCCTCTCTCCCACCTCTCTCCCTCGGAACGTTCCTTTCCGCCCGTTTTTCTCGCGAGCGGTTTATTAAAACTTCTGCTCTAACGATCGAACTTACCAATCTCTCGCTTATCTCCGCGCTAAGATGCCCGCCATTAATTATCCTATCGTGTCTGGAACACGAAACTGGCGAGGGCGGAAAGAAACTGAAAAGAAAAGAGCCAGCGAGAGGATCAACTTCTCCTTTTACCTCGAGTTCCACTTTAAAACGTTTTAAAACGACACTTTGGTCGCAATTAATGGGTTATTCGGTTTGAAATTCGCGGCAACCGCGACTCACCATCGAGGTTCAACTAGTGAACTATCTAAGTTTGGGCAGTTAAATCATTCTTAACAACTATGTCAGATAAAAATTACTTCTTTCAAACTTCGTTCGAAATAATTTTAAACAGAGCAGTGACTGCGAATCGATTGACTTACACGGGGAATGGATCGAATGTCCGTCACTCGTCGCGGCAGTAACGCGATTACGTATTCGTGAATTGATCAGACAGGCGATAATTGGTGACCTGTAATTGGCTCCTCCTACGCGGCTAATAAATTGCCACTTCCAAACGTTGAAGCAAATTGCTAAGTTTCCTCGATCAAAACTGCCTCCGGTTGAAGAGGCCAGACTCGTTGAGGGCTTTGTCGTAGACGACAGGTAAAAAGGATTTTATTATAAAACTCGGAAATTGCGTGCAATTTACAAAAATTTATACGTAGTCGACGCAGGGATCGTTACAGTGTCGATGAAAAAGAACAAAATTACTTTGTAACATCATGCTAATTACTCGATAGTTAATAAAACAATAAGCAAATTGATTGATGCTCTTAAAAATCATTTTCCAAACTTGAAACTCTTTTTCGCGATTGGACGAATACCTACGTCGAAACTTCTTCCAATAGTAGTGCAGAGTAGTATTTGACCCCCTTCTTTTTAATTATCGTTGGCACCAACAAGAAAAACCAATTAACCAATTAAGTAATCATTTCTCGCAGACCCAGTTACACATACGGTATACCGAGCCTGACGATTCGACCAAACCACTACTAAATTGAAACCGAGTATCTTTTTAATTATTTTTCCACCGTGTCAAGACATCCTTGACTGACTTGATTAAAGCATGTCTCCCTTCACCGTGACACGAGTCTCGGGATTATTATGTTCGCGTGTCGAGTTGAAGAAGAAAATAAAAATGAAAAAGGAACAGATTCGTGCAGCTCGATCGCAAATTCCAAATAGACGGTTGTCAACTTTTTAATATTGGCAAATATTCGCGTAGAAACACGGTTGTTAAACATTCTAGAAGTTGTCGTAGTACGAATTTCGATAAAACGGGAAAAGCAAATAAATGATTTTCACCGGAACAAGGAGAAATCCTCCTCGCTCGGCGAAAGATCAGAAGGGTCATTGGGAATTGAAGGATAGAAATTGATCGCGTCGAGGAGCGGGAAGTTCTGAAACGATAAGCGGCCCGCGGATGGAAACGGAACACACATCGCGTGCACACATGCTTCTCGATAATAATTCCGCGCGGCGCGCTATCGCGGCGTTCGTATTTCAATCTCAAAGGGGACTTCGGTTCCTGGCTATCGAAAGTTAACTCGCGTATATTCCGCGCAGGAACCCGGACAACTGATGTACCCAGGCATTCACAACGTGCGCTACATCGCTTCCGATGCAGCCGGAAATCGAGCCGAATGCCATTTCTCGATACACGTGCGAGGTAAATTTATGTAACGCGAGGGACGGTTGCGGCCGTGTTGGCCAGAGATCGATGATATCGAGAAACGACGTCCATCGAGCGCTCTTGTCGAGGAAATTGCTAAGTATTCGCTGTATTAGGCGAGATAATAGACGATTCTGATTAGAGGCAAAAGTATCCTCTTCCGTGTAACGCTAACAAAGGGGCACGATGTGTTCGACTTAATATTATTTATTGACTGAATTAAATTTAAATACTTCGATTGCCGCTGAGAATGGCGCAATATGAATTTTTGATCGCCAAACTGTTGATCTGACCACTAAAAATTACGTCGATCTGGGACTTCGCTTGCCCGAAGCCATACACTCCCTGGACCGAACAATAATTTCCTTCCATTTCATCGATCTCACTTTACAAGTAATATTGTACGACCGGAAAACGTAAAAACATTTTCCAATAAAGTTCGTTTAAAAATTATTGAAAATTCAATATCGTTCTTCGAGAGAACACATATCTGGTTTCTTCGAGTCTTTTTATTCTCGACACGAGTAAAATAAATAGTATTCGTAGAAGAAGATACCTGTAAAGTTTTAATCGTACGAGACGATGAAAGAGCGTTCATTCAGCCGGTGGCTCGATATTTAATCGACTCCAACTAATTACGTCGGTTTAATAGATTCAACGGAGCGCGAGTCGGCCATAAATCATTCGCGAGGAGTCGCGCCTAATGGACGAGTCGCCTCGATAAGAAAAGAATTATGCTTTCGTCGGATTCGGGTGAAACGACGCCTCGATATCATCGATTGGCCGCGATGGAAAACGATTAATCGAACTTATCTGGTGTCCCGTACATTTTCAGAAGCCGAGCTTCGCCGAGATTCCGAGGTGAGCTGAAAGGAATCGCTGGCCGGGTTTCACGCAGCCTGGATTGGCTTTGTAAACCGATCAAATTCTGCCTGGTTCCTTTTTCGTCGGAATACACAACTTTGTTTTGCTCATTCCCAGCCTCCTCTTCCTTCTTCCAAGCCATTCTGAAACTTCAACGTTGCATCCCGTTCCTCGTTTACGTATATTTCACTTCTTCATCCTATCCTCTATACATTTTCTATTTGTTAATCTTACTTTGTCCACTTCTATGGCGGGCATACTTTATTTTATTCGGATATTATTTGTCACGTTAACGACGTCATCGACTGCAGCGGTCGTAAAGTTCATTAAAGAGGAAAAATCCATGAGTATCTCGGAGCGGGAAAGTAATGGTCGCTCTAAGCTTTTAAGATATAATTACTAGAACCCCTGAATTACAGTAGAATGACGGAACGCACGGTCATTACTCTAATTCTACCAATTCAAATCTACTCATAAACGTTATTTCGTATTAACGACAATTATTTAAAATATTGTCGACCATACCGATGCTATCGACAACGACGAATAACTCATCTTCGATCTTCTTCAGCTTTCTTCACGCGTCGAGAAAAATTCCGTAATCTTCGGGGATGATGTTGCATGTTCGGAAGTTTTCACCGTGAAAATTTTCAAAACGTTTCCCACACTCGCTTAGTTTATCACGCGATTTACGAGAAGAGGGGGGAGGGGGTATTCCGTAACGCGTGCTGACAGACAACTTTATAGCCGTTCCCCGACACTTTTTTCAAAGGAAAAACGATACCTTCTTGTAATGGAAATACCTGTTCCCGGTTGTAAAACCGACGGAAACACGGAATCCTGGTTCGCCCGTATATTCCGCATTTTTCCGCGTACTTGCATGGTTATTTCGAAGAGTTCCACCCGGTCGGTCGGAAATTCAACCAATCCCGATATCTCGTTCCACGGACAGGCGGGAACTGATTTGCGATTGAATCGCTCGACGACCGCGGGATCGTTTTATTAATGCAACAGCATGACTATTAATTGAAAATCAATTAACCCACCTGTCGATTGTTCGGATACCTATTAATTAAACACCCGATCATCTGCATGCATAATAACCATACCGTTACTGGCATAATTGGCGTATCATCGTCTCTATAATTCATGTTAATCCTTTCAGCACACGTGACATTAATTAACGTCGGGGATTTCTTTTCTTACACGCGTGCGGATTTCCCGTGATTTCTGGCGACGTGCAATTATGTTACGCTCTTTGGGAATTTAACCGTTGCATGATTTTTCTTTCGATCGAGGTAATTGTTGTTGTTGTTGCACTTTGCACGCTGATAGAACATTTTCACGACGATTCGTTGCTCGTGTCGCGTTCGTTTTATTTGTACCGATAATAAAATGGCTGCACGCTGGTGATTCAAATCAATCCAGCCAATCTCGCGATCTTCGGAATCCAATCTAAAAGCTCTTGTTCACACTTGTTTCGCCATTCAGCCGCGGTACTACAGGAGAAGGATGCTGATGTGTCCCGGTAGACCACCCCAACCGATACCATCCACCGTTTACGGGGTGAGTGAGCATGATTTCTTCGTCGATGCGAAGCTGGAGGGAACCGGAAAAGCACGAAGCTTTAATTTTACTTACAGTGGCAGATACCAAGCGGATGCTACCTCAGGTACACGAGAATCTTCTCCGGGGCGTACACGGTTCAGAACTACCGTGGACAAAGGCAAAACGGTTATCACGATCCGGGGGCAGCTTATCACCAAGTTCATCCCGTTCATGGGGGCCAAGGTCATCTTCAACAGCCTGGAACAACGTATCCTCTCGACGACTGTGAGTACCTATATCGCCTTCCATTTCTCAAATTGCCGACATTGTTCCGCCAGAGATAAAAGAAATTATTCAATTCCTAAGGAATGATCGTCGTAACATCGAATTATTTGAAAAATATCTTTAACCCCTTCACGTACGATTTGATTATATAATAATTAAAATTTGACGAATTCTTCATAATCTAGAATATCTCAGAAACTATCTAGAAACTCGTTCGTTTTAATAGGATAAATATTTGAACCAGCGTAAATTTTGATCAGGGTCATAGTTCGGGTCGTCGATATTTTCGAAGTAGCGATAGATTGGCTAACGCGTCTGATTGTCATGATTAGACAAACATTGATTTAGCAATTTGATCACGTCAAATTGCAATCAGTGTTATGATTGCGAAAGCTAGTTGATTTGACGATCAGGTGCCAGACGAAGTTGATTTTACCGAATCATTGTAGAAATCCAGAGACTCGATCTCGAAAGTCTTATTATCAAATAGTTTTTCGTTGAACTCGTGCATTTATGTTCGTCCAAAAGTTGATCGTAAATGCCGCCCGTGATAAAAATAAAAAAGAGATTTTGGATGTTTGAAAACAGACAAACGCGAATGGTGGCTCGGTACATCTTCTTTAAAAGGGAAAACCGAGGCATCGATACGTTTGGGAAGGAACGTCTCGTTGGAAGAAAGATTTGCAATCCCGAGAAATCAATGGGGAAACGAGATTAAGTTCGTCCCGTGAAAACTCGAGTACGTTTTCGCGAGGGAAAGCCGCGCGGGAGATCAAAAGGACGGGGACGTGTGAAACACGGAAAGCCCCGAAGCGTCGGGACGGAAAAGAGGGATACGACGCGCGCGTTTAAAGTTAATCACAGAGCCTCGGGTAATACGTCGATGGGAAACATGTTTACCGGAAGAGAAAACCTTGGGGTCTAAGGATTTCGTTTGGCAAATTTAAAGCCTCCCGATGAAATTACGCGTCGTCTGATTTTTCTGTCGGTCGCAAAGTGGCTGCTCTGATCATTCATTAGTCGGTAGAATTCAGGGAAAATACAGGATGGCTACTAACTAATCTCGTCAGAGATAAAACGAAAATCAAGAATAACGAAATTGCGTTTCTGCGTTTCTTTTACTTTTCCATCTGTGAAAAGGTGCTCTAAAATTTTGCAATAAATAAAACAATCGGGATCTTTACCGAGAGAAATGATTAATTATTAGCTAGCAATAATTGAAAATGCATTTACTATTATTTCTGGTCTCGAGAAAGGATAGTACCATCCAGTTGATGTTTCCAAGCGCATATTCAAGTAGAAATACCGAGCATTGAGCAGACACGTTAGCCAATTCATACGCATTGCTTCAAACGTCCGTACGTTCGTTTCGTTAACGTTGAATTAGTCTCGTGTTATGTTTCTATATGTATCTGTTAAACGTAACGCGTCAGAATTCAATCCATTCATTCGAATTAGTCTTGCTTTATTAGTCTCTGTAAGACATACCGATTCGTGTATCATCGCGACCGAGCTTAAGCGAGATTTACGACCTTTCCAAACTCCCTTGAATTGTGGTATACGGGTCCGCACATGGTAGCATTTTAGATCGAAAGATTTATTGAATCGAGTAACAATTTAGTAAACTGTAACAATCGATCCTTTTTTTTTATTCTCGTAAAATATTCGTGGCTCTCGTAAAATAACGATGTCTTTCGCAAAAGAATTACTTTAAACGCTACGGTAGGAATAATTGTGAATCGCTTTGAAAGTTTTCCACGACGCCATTGCATCGAAAAGTTTTTGAACGTTTCGAGCGAGGCGTCTGAAAATAATTTTCGACTATCGGAAAGAAATACAGAGCCGACGATGCGGAATCGAAATACGGAAGAATAGATCGATAAGAATGTAAACTAGATCGCAGGAGATAGTACGATCTTCCAGATCGAAGATCGACCGAGCTTCATGCAAAATGTATTGTCGCACCGTCTCGGGGCGAGCTCGTCCCAGGAGCATGGTTGAACCATCTGCATTTTTCAACCGCGAACTGGGCCAAGATGGTGGCGAAGGAGAAACGTACAGACGAACACGAAATCACCGAGTCTCGAAAAATTTTCGCGAAAACGGGAAGAATTACTTTCCCCCGGTAACGAAATTTAAACAATTTTGCACAATCGTGGAAGCACGTTCGTTAAGCAGAGAAATGTTCGGACAAAAAAAATATCGAAAGCCTTGGCCCCATCAAATCACTGATGCTTCATTTGAAAGTCCAATGGCATCATTACTTTGTGACTTGTATTCCCTCGAGTACTTACACCTTTGCAAGTAAAAAAGCGATTCGGTATGGCCTCTTGTTGGAACAAAGCTATAATTTCGCCCATTTATCACGATTCCTGCTTCTACGAAATTCCCTTTATTATTTTCGGCAGAGAGGTCGGGACGAGGAAAGTTTAAGGTCCAAGAAGTTCGGAACTCGCGGTAATTTTCCAAGCGTCGAATAAGGCAGGGTTGAGAAAATAGGGCTTCGAAAGCGCCAATGGTTTCACGCGTATCGCCCTATTCTTTCGCGATCTATCCTTCAGTTAACGTAACTTTTAATCGCCTAAAATTAGCGCTTAAAATGGCTTTTGGTTTTTGTCGATCCGACTTTCCGTTTCGGAGATATCGCAATTTATGTAGATGGTAATATTTTTAATTCGACTGTCGCTGTCTTCGTCTAACGCGTCGCGTCGGAGCTCCTTGTCGCACGTCGGCCGAGTGACCGAGTCACGTCACGTTTACTATTTACTACGTGCACGTGCGGCCAACGAGCATAACAAAGCCGTAGTAAGAATGTAAACAAACACTTCGGGCCCTCGTATCTCCGGAACTAGCCACCGCATCGACGCGAAATTAAAATCGCTATATCTCCGGAACTAATAAAGCTATCCACTCTCACGACCACTCATTTTAAAGGGCATTTCATCCCCTATCCGATGACTATACCAGTTACAACAATTTCTATTGATTATTGTAGACGGAGAAAGATTCTTATCTCTCTTAATTTAACAGAGCACCTCTTCTCCATTATTTATGCATAGAAATTGTATGCAACCGGTCATAGTTTATCTACAGTTTATCGTGTCAGGAGCCTACAGCTTTATATTAATCATGTTGCCAGTTTTGCGCGTTTAAATTTGTCGACTGTAGATTACTTTGAATTTTACCGACAGTATTTATGGGCAAACTATGTACAATCTCGGTAATCCGACACGTATATGTATAATCGGAGCACCGTTGGAAACGCAAATTGCCGGATTACCGGGAATAACGGGAATTAAATGTGTTATACAATTGAAGGAATAACGCCCCTTTTATTTATCAAATATTACTGTCGATGAAAAGTGCATAAAAGCCGTTTTTATTATTTTGCGATGAATGGAGAATTAAATACACAACGAACAATTAAACTCGTACGCAATATATTACAGCATACTAATCCATACTGCCATATTTTTTATAATTACTGGTAACGTTATAGTCGGCAGTTTTGAAATTGTATATCCATGCGCATGTGAAATTTGCAGTTATGAGAACGTGGATCAATTGCTTAATGGGAACATGCAATATTACTAGGCAACTTTGATACAACATTGCAAGCAGTATTGTCATGAATAGAAGGAACAGGCGTTGAAAACAGAATGTTACTCGTACTGTGGAATTCTCGGAAAGTACACTAATGGCGCTTGCATGCCGGAAACTCAACTGAACAGATCAGCTTAGTGCTGTTGAGAACCAGCCGTGAAACTGTTTTGTCGAGGTGGCTGGGCGACTCGACAAAACAATTAGAGTGATGTTCTACTGTTCCTATTGGCTCTCGTGAGAAATCATGAGTGGTACCAAACCGAAATTGATTAGCTCGGTTTCCGGTACGCAAGTACGCTACAGTGGCTCGCTTATTACACTTTCTATTTAATCAAAATCAAAATAGAAAATTCTTAATATACATATGGCAGTCAAAGTGTTAGGAAATTTTTATTCCAAGAAAATTAGAAACTATGCTGCTACGTAATCAATTTTGGTTGTTATCGTAAACATTGTTGCACCAGCTGGTATTTTTCCCCGTCACTGGCGGCTATACATCTTCCACTTTTCTTTCTGCCCGGCCATTAATTCGTGCCGACGCGGTTTCAGCGTTTTCGTGAGGTTTCGCGTTGTAATTCACCCTTCTGAGCGCGACTGATAAACCCGAGAAGCTCCTCGCGTTTAGTCTCTTTTGGGTGTCCTTGCAAATGGGTCCCGCGTCTTTGTGGCGATTTGCTTCGCTGTATAGTTTCTATTATGTAAACGCGCGTTCAGAGAGATAATGGAAGATAACGAAGAGACAAATTTGTTTAATTCGGAAACTAAGTGCCTTGTACGCGGTTGACGCGATTCAATCAATTCTAAACACGGCGAACGAAAGACGTCGGAGACTGGCCAAAAGCAGGAAATTACATATTTAGGTTTTTCAAGTCGGTGATTAAATTTATTTGCTAAAAAATCTTCGCTAAAAATTCGTTTAAAAAGCTCGATCTTTGGACGCGCGGCGACCGTGCGGTTTTGGAATTAAGAATTGAATTTTATCCGACGAAGAAAGAATTTTTAATTATAGATTGGCTCGGGCCCGCGGGAGCGTCAAGCGCAGATATTTGGAATTCTTTTCGATAAACGAAGAAGTTCTTAAGTGACTATCTCGGTGTTAATTGAACTTGGTTATAAAATTAATTGTAACAAGCTACGTATATGGCCTTCGTGCTTGTATAAAATCACTACTCGATAAACAATTCGATAAAAATATGTGCAATCGATGTCCACAGATTGAATGTTAAATAAAATTTGTTTATATGGAAAATGAAAATATTTTTCACGTTGTTAGCTCGCCGGGTTTAGCTCGAAGCGACAAGTTAAGGCTCGTATAAATTCACGATCGAACGATCAAGCTCGAGCCGTTCGGTTGGAATAAGAAATGAAATTCCGTAAAAAAGTAGAGATACGCAAATGGACGTTTAGCACGTAATGGCGATCTTATCTGTTCTGTACGCGCAAAACACCTAGGCGTCTCTTTAACAGGATCCCGAGCGCGGCCTTCAGCCTGCAATTCGAGCAGTAATTACGAATTAACGCGCGAGGCGTCGTTAAATTAGCCCGCGGAGGTTTTGCCTGAAATTGCTAGTGGCCCTGAAACACGATGCTTGAACAACAATTTCGCAAGTAGCCTGCGGCCCATCAAATCCGCTGCAAATCGGATTGCGTAATTTCGAACGACGAATTAGCAATGCCCGTTTAATAAATTCTTCGTTATCCGGATCCGACGGTTTTTCATCAGGATCAGCGTTTTATATTATCGGCGTATAAATCAGCCGTGTCATAAATTTTCCCATTGACGGTAGAAACGAAGTTACATCTTTGTGCTGATTTCGATTCGAGGATTACGAAGACGGGGAATGGCGATGTAACGAAAGAGTCCATCGGGCCGTCCGGCCAGGCTCGGGGATTTCCCTGGTGGTACGCGACAGTAAAACTTCATTCCGACCATTATTTAATTTCGGTTATTTGAATAACGTCGGCAACTTCAATTATTTAAATTGCTCGAATTATCTCGCGAACGGCCACAAACTAACGCGGCACTGAGACGGAGTAAGAGGACGCGATTCGTTTGGAACTTTAACAAACCTGAGTACAAATACATTGCATTATATGTACAAGGTATTCCGAAACAATAGATACAAAATTGACTGCATAACAGTGCTAATGAAAGTAAAAGAAGTCGGAATAAAGAGTTACCCTTATTTCTACTTAGGAGTTATTTATTCATTTACCAGTTTACTTCTAATTGCTAAAATTATAATGGTAGATGCTTTTGGACGCGAGATAACGGCTTTACGGCTTAACTTTAAGGGGATTAAAATTATATTACCGAGCACCTGCTACATATGAGGTAATATGACCGAATACTGTCAACCGTTTCATTAAATTATAGGCACATGCGCCACGCCCTGAAAATCGACGCAACCATGAACGAATTTAGTATGACAATCACCGTGATGAATTTGCCAATTAGAAATTTTATTTTTTATTACGCGAAGTGTAGAAAAGCGGTAAACACGCTCGAACGAATTAGACTTCGTTCCAGTTGGTCGCTTCGGTACGGTAATTAAAGCCCCGAAAACTTGGTTTTGTACGCGCGGGAATCGAGACGTGTCGCAGGGAGCTGAATATTCTGCGGTTTGTGTGAAATCGCTAGGCCCGCGTTGCGAAATGAACGGGAAAATAAACGCGAAACAGGCAACGGTGCCTGAATAATCCTTAACCTCGTTACGGGACTATTTCGTCGCAGTTTATACAGCACCGAAGGTCCCATTCGTTCGCTACGGTAACGTTTAATGAAATTGCTAGATTAACGTCAATGGACGCAGTCTTTATCGTCTTTATCCTTTCTTCTATATCCATCGATATTCGTTCCTTTGAACTTTTGCAAAAGAGCACGTGTTTAGAATTATTACAAGACCCGCGTTCCTTTGCTAACCAACTTCTCGCGAACTAAAGTTGTCACATCGTTATTTGTATTTCGTTTCCCGTTGTTCGGAGTCGCTATATTGTAAGAGCGAATCACAGTATCTATTTAAGAGAGTTTAAACTTTCTCGGTAATTTAAGCTTCATTATAACAATAGCTCCAGCTATATTGGCGTAATTGATCATGAAAAGTTTACAGATTATGCGATTAATTATCTGCGCTGGCTGTTCCGCCAAAGTTCTTCGGAGTAATTTCGCTGCAGAGTGAGGCCGACGCGCGACAAGTTCGAGCCACGTTTTATTAAATGTTATTCTTTTGTTACCTCCGATTCATTGTGCCTACGAACAATGAAACGCTTTCTAAAAATAGTATACAGGACGGGCCACAGTACGGGATCAACTTACATCACTCTGCTGTTAATGGCTCGATAACAAATTCTTTTGGCCCATGTTTAAGGAGATCTTTTATTTTAGTAAAAATATTTTTACCAAATAATAATTCATTTCGTTTTACGTGGAAACATTTCGAGATATTTACGACGCGATGTCTGCATGAAAATATTTAGTTAAACAATTTTCAGCGAGTTCGAGCAGTACATACATTTTCTATAGAATTTTATTTCTACGTCGTACAATGACATTTATCAAGCCTTCCTTCCGTCATTCTTTAAAAAGGTCGCCGGTTGAAGTCGCGACGGACAAAATGAATATCTCTATGTGAAGCCCGTGGAAGAATGTTCCAACGGACGATCGACGAATAGTTAGTGTAAATCCAGCTTTAGAAGCACTCCCATTCAACGGCGTCCTTATTCATGCTAAAACAATTACATTATAAACGGTATAATTCAAGCTGGTCGTCATTAACGTAGCTATGGTCACTGCCATTAATCCGAAAGATTATTATTTTGTACGAATTATGGTTTGCCCACGAAATGCGCAAAGTGCGCAAAATGCGCAAAATGCGCTTCGATAATGGATTTCAACGCGCAAACAACGCCGATATATCCATACCAACGTCAAATGTGAATAATAATTTTAATTTATCTTGTGGCTGGGTACTCTGTCGTTCATCGGAAATCGTCTTCATGATAATTGAAAATGGAATATAAATTACCAGAGAAGCATCACTTTCGGTCCGTTTATCCTATTTGAATTAAACACTCAGTTGCCGAGTAATAACGTAATATTTATGGAAACGCATATACACACGTATAGAAAACGTAAAAACGTGGGATTGAATCGAGATTTGGCTTTAAACGTTAATAACTTTTTAACGAAGCCTCCATCGACAAATTGGTATTCTTGATTTTCGTCTTATTTTCGCCTCTAGAATTTCCCATTAAAATTTTCTATGCGCTGCTTGAGAGAATATCATGTTTCTCGCATCCCTTGTAGATTTTCTTTGTCTGCACAACGTCGCGATATCAAATCGTCCAGAATAAAGTGCCAGAAAATATTAATCTGCCAAACAACGTAAATTTGCAACGCAGAGCGAATATAAATAAACAAGCCTGTGTAACAGAGGAGAATCGATTTCAGGAGGACTCTAAAAACAGCTCGCTATTGGTTTTACTCGAGAATAAATATCAAAGAGGACAGGTCACACGCGGAGGTGACAGAAAAGCATCGCTGGTGCCCTACTCACACATGCCAGATCACGCGTGCGTGACCTCGTTAGAGTTTCGGAGGGTCGACAAAGGCAAACTGACACATGCCCTCTTTCTCGATTCTCCGAAGCTGCCCGAATTAATTTCGGAGGTAGCTCGTGGGAGTCGAGAGAGAAAGGCTCACATTTACCTTCCCGTTCTTGAACAACTAAAATTCCACATCACGTCAACGGCATACGATTCTAAGTCTCGACTGCCCAGATATCCTTTCCTTTCCGACCTATGTAGGCACACATAAGCAAAGTAATATAATGAAAATAAATTTTGTGAAATTTTTCCGTACGGAGCTACACGTTTTAAGACTCCCTGATCATATTTTAATTACTGAAACAAAAGAAATTCTTTCTTATTATTCCTATGTACGAACGCACATATGTATATCATTTCAGATATCACTTCTGATATATCTGGCAACGTACAACTATTACAACTGGCTACTGCCAGCCTCTCCCAACCTCTGCTGGCCTCTGCTGACCACAGCTGACCACCCCTTATACTTCTGACAACGTATAACGATTGCAACTTGCTATTGCTTGCCCCTGTTGGTCTCTGCATGCCTCTGCATCCCTCTGCTGTCCCCTGCTGGTCTCTGCTTGCCACTGCTGGCCTCTGCTGACCACAGCTGACCACCCCTTATACTTCTGACAACGTATAACGATTGCAACTTGCTATTGCTTGCCCCTGTTGGTCTCTGCATGCCTCTGCATCCCTCTGCTGTCCCCTGCTGGTCTCTGCTGACCACCCCTTATACTTCTGACAACGTATAATGATTGCAACTTGCTATTGCTTGCCCCTGCAGGTCTCTGCATCCCTCTGCTGTCCCCTGCTGGTCTCTGCTTGCCACTGCTTGCCACTGCTGGACTCTGCTGACCACTGCTGACCACCCCTTATACTTCTGACAATATATAACGATTGCAACTTGCTATTGCTTGCCCCTGCTGGTCTCTGCATGCCTCTGCATCCCTCTGCTGTCCCCTGCTTGCCACTGCTTGCCTCTGCTTGCCACTGCTGACCTCTGCTGACCACTGCTGACCACCCCTTATACTTCCGAGAACGTACAACGATTACTACTTGTTACTGCTTGCCCCTGCTGGTCTCTGGATGCCTCTACATCCCTCTGCTGTCCCCTGCTGTCCCCTGCTGTCCCCTACTGACCCCTGCTGACCACTGCTGACCACCCCTTATACTTCCGACAACGTACAACGATTACAACTTGTTACTGCTTGCCCCTGCTGGTCTCTACTGTCCCTTGCTGGCCCCTCTGACCCCTCTGGCCCCTGCTGACCACTGCTGACCTTTGTTTATAACTTCGTCCCTGATATATATGTATTAAAACTTTGTATAATGTAAATCTATGCAATAAATGATATAATTTCAAAGAATTCTATGTCTTCTCTTCATTTTTACCTTCCTTTACCTCTCCAAAGCATTCCCATAGTTGTAAGATACGCGCCACCTCTTCCCACATCATGTCCTCCCGATAACAAAGTCGAAAACGAAAAATTAACTTTGAAATTCTGAAGTTCTCTTGAAAATTCTCGGCCGAAAAATTTCTAAGTTCCTCGAGAAGATTTCAGCGGGGTCCCGTTTAAATTTTTGAAAGTCCTGAAACAATTCAAAGTCCTGAAACAGCTGGAAGCCTGAAACAACGAAAAATTTCTGGCAGCTGGAATACCTGAAACAGCTGGAAAGTCCTGAAACCGCTAGAAAAGCCTGAAACCCCGAAAAAGGCCTGAAACAACGAAAAATTCCATTCCTGAAACAGCTGGAAAGCCCTGAAACCGCTAGAAAAGCCTGAAACAGCTGGAATCCTGAAACAACGAAAAATTTCTGGCAGCTGGAATACCTGAAACAGCTGGAAAGTCCTGAAACCGCTAGAAAAGCCTGAAACACCGAAAAAGACCTGGAACAACGAAAAATTCCATTCCTGAAACAGCTGGAAAGACCTGAAACGACGAAAAAGGCCTGAAACAGCTAGGAATTCCCGGAATTTCTTGGAAACGTGGAATTTTTATCAAATTTCTGAGTTTCACGTCTTCTGAAGTGTTTCAGGACGTCTTATAACTAAGGGAATGATTTGGAGAGGAAAGGAAAGGTAAAAATGATGAGAAACAGAATACTTTGAAATTATATCATTTATTGCCATAGATTTACATTATACAAAGTTTTAATACATATATATCATGGGAGAAGTTATTAACATGGGTCAGCAGTGGTCAGCAGTGGTCAGCAGGGGTCAGGGGGTGGTCAGGGGGGCCAGCAAGGGACAGTAGAGATCAGCAGGGGCAAGTAGTAGCAAGTTGTAGTTGTTGTACGATGTTGGAAGCATCAGGGGTGGTCAGCAGTGGTCAGTAGGGGTCAGTAGGGGTCAGTAGGGGTCAGTAGGGGTCAGCAGGGGACAGCAGAGGGATGCAGAGGCATGCAGGGGCAAGCAGGAACAAGTAGTAATCGTTGTACGTTGTCGGAAGTATAAGGGGTGGTCGGCAGTGGTCAGCAGAGGCCAGCAGTAGCAAGCTGTAGTTGTTGTACGTTGTTGGAAGCATCAGGGGTGGTCAGCAGTGGTGAGTAGGGGTCAGTGGGGGTCAGTGGGGGTTAGTACGGGTCAGCAGGGGCCAGCAGAGGGATGCAGAGGCATGTAGAGACCAGCAGGGGCAAGCAGGAACAAGTAGTAATCGTTGTACGTTGTCGGAAGTATAAGGGGTGGTCAGCAGTGGTCAGCAGAGGCCAGCAGAGACCAGCAGGGGCAAGCAACAGCAAGTTGCAATCGTTATACGTTGTCAGAAGTATGAGGAAAGGTCATCAGTGGTTGCGAGAGGCTGCTAATAGCCAGTAGTAATAGTTATACGTGGCCAGATGTATCAGAAGTGATATCTGAAATGATATACATATGTGCGTTCGTACATAGGAATAGTAAAAAAGAATTTCTTTTGTTTCGATAATTAAAATATGATCAGGGGGTCTTAAAATATGTAGTTTCGTACGGAAAAATTTCACAAAATTTATTTTTATTACATTACTTTATTACATAGGTCGGAAAGGAAAGGATATTTGGGCAGTCGAGACTTGGAATCGTATGTCGTTGACATGAGGTGGAATTTTAGTTGTAAGAAAGCAAATGCGAGTGTTCCTCTGTTGTCCAGCTGTGAGTGCAGAGAGGGGCAAATTTTTCGCGAATAAAATCAATGTATAAAATGCCAATTCCAATTTTGATCTTTCACCATTTATCTTTTACTCGAAATGTTGAACTGGATGAGAATTTATACCTCATTATTGTTTGCTTCTACTACTTTGTGCGGGTATAGCCTGTTATTCCGCAAGATTGCGTACTTGAAACTACACGTTGCGATGTATTTCCAATTTACCGACTGGAAATACGTATCTTACTTCGTATATTATTACAAGGGCCGACAGCTTCCCCGGAGTCTTGAAACGGAGATGAATATTGACGCGACCGTAAAGACGAAGAAACGTGGACGACAAACGTGGACGATATTAAAATCCCAGGGAAAAGAAACGATCGAAAAATTCGTTGAAGCTAGTCTCACATTGGATCGGATCGATATATCGAATAGCATTTGATTGTTCGTCGCTACGAACTCGAACCATTTAATATCACGAAAATTCTCTTTATGAAATAGTCAAATAGCAGTATTAAAATCGTATTCGACGAGAGTTTAATTGGAACATTTGTATATTCGACAACAAGCACCAGCCGTAGTTGGAGAGATTGACGAGAATCAATGTTGTAAACTAGGTGGATACTCGTCAAGAGTTGAGATGACATTAGTGACTGTCGAATAATGCGTCGTAACGACCGGAACGTTTTTCCGATGAAAACCCACTTGGAGGTTTTGCTCGAGCGTAGTTTCCGACACGGTCGAAAACAAACGAAGTGAAAAAGAGAGGAGCGGAATCGGGGTCATCAACGACTGTTCAATTATGGAAGACGTTTCCCGTGAACAGTGTGTGGGCTGCAAATGACATCGATCGCGCAAGCTTTCATCGCGGCAGACGAGATTTTAACATGAAGCGCGAGACGGATCGAACGAACGCTCTTGGAAAAGGAGCAGATTCGAAAGAAAGCCAACGTTATGCTGAACGTCGTGGAACCAGGAAAGCTTGTCCTAACCTTGCAATCGATCCCACCGTTCGTCGTGGAAAGCATCTTCGCTTTGACGATGATTGTCCTGTTGGCTGTACCTCTAATTCTTCAAGTTCAACAACTTTTAGTATGTGGTCCCTTTTAGTTCGCAGAGAATTCTACAGAGTCGTGAAATTGGATTCCTTGGAAACTGTTTGAAGTCGTAGGAGAATCTTTGGAATGAAATAATATTTTGTCTTGACCAGGTTTCACGTAAGAGTAATTTCTTGTACGAATGCGTTCGAATTTATTTCCTTCTATTTCATAGTTTAACTAGAACAGTTTTCCAGGCACTGTTTTATCACTTGTACGTTTCCAATAGGGCTGAGCGCGTGGTCCGGAGTTTTTGATAATCCGGATAATCCGGCTGTTCGAAAATTCGAAATAATGATAGAATAATCTGGATAGTTAAATATAGTAATACTATGAACAATGAAGCAAAGTACGCAGAACTACGGCACTAGTTTAAATCCATTAACATTATTATGTTCCAGAGATATATAAATGAAAAATTATTATAATAAATTTAATAGTATATAGATTATTTGAATAACAATTAAAATATTTATCCGGCCACTTATTTTTGTCCTTAACCGTATAAATCCCTATGCTGGTCAAAGGGGTGTCTCATTTTCATGCTCGGGAGTTTTCAGGGAATCCAATTTATAAACGAAGGGTGCTCGTGAGCCTTCTAACAGTGCAAACATCCCGGATAAACCCCGCGAACGGTATTTCCACAATCGACCGCGTCGTCCACGTTCCTCCGAATAGAAATATCATTTCCGAGACACGGTCGCAACACGGCCAATCAAAAATTCCCTCGCCCTCACCGACTCCCTCGAATCTCGGCTGTTTGTACACACACACACACCGTCGGAATACCGAATGTCCTCGCGACAGGAGGCCCCGGTGAAATCCGCCCCGAGGAGTTGGTGCTTCGCCAGTCGAGGAAGTCGAGGAAGTCGAGGAAGTCGAGGAACCGAAAAGAACGAAACGATGGTCACGCACTATCCAGCGTCAGGGTTCGTCGACTCTGCCTCCAGCTCCAGCGCAGACCTGCACTTAGGCTCGCCGCGTAGAACGATCTCGACGCCGATCGTGAAGGCGTGCGGGGACAACCAGGGAACACTGACCGTCCAGGACGATCTCGAAAAAACGAAAGGAAACGAGCTACCGTTGAAGCAATCGTCCTCGTTCGTTGTCACCAACTCCGAACTACCCATCGTCGACATATCGGCGTTCGACTATAACGCTTACCGGCACAAGCTGATCGAGGAAGCGCTCAGGAAACGCTACGACGACTACCACCAACCCCCGGGCGACGTCGTCCTCAACTCGATCCATTTGAACACCGACGATTCCACCGTCGCTGTGCGTTTAAATAACCACTACCATCACAGCTTCTTCGATTTCGTCGAGGAGCACTACGATGCCACTAAAGGTATGATGAAGAAAGAGACGGAATATCTGCACCCATTGGATCACTTTCTAGTGAAAGGTACCCAGAGACCGGAAACCACGGAAAGAGAGACGGAAACTGAACCCGTGAGCGTGGCTCACAATTCGGTTGGTCAGGAGGAAAAGTCGCCACGGATTTCGTTCTTTGATGAGAATCCTATTACGAACAGTTTGGCACAGAAGAGGCAGCGTAACGGGGATTTAGGTATTATCCGAATGCTTTTATATAATTGCTTTTTCCCCTCACGTTCCGTCACGTTTTTAAGTACTATGCAGGCTATGCAGTGATGGTACCAATATCTTGACTCAAAAAATGATTGATATTCTATTAGGTATGTAGAGGAATTTGTTTTTTCTCACAAATATATTTATTTAAAGAAATCGTACCGCGCAGTACCGTTATTCAAAATATTTTCCTTTGTTTTATTCGTCCTTTGAAACCGTAAAATCGTCAACGAATTTCGAGGTAGAAATCGAACGGCACGATGTTCGAAGAGTTACGCTGGGTTCGACAGGACTTCCCATTTGGGGTCAAACAATTATTTTTTTGTTTGTTCGAACAACGACGTGCAACCTTGCGTTGTCGCGAAGCAATATGACCTTTCGGTGTCTCGTTGCATACGCGGGTGATTCTTTTGAAGTGCTGTGTCCGAACGATTCAATTGTTCGACGTATCAACCCGTTGTATTTCTTTCATCCGATTTAATCCTCGAACGATAGAAAATCACGGCCACCGATGACCGGATCATTTCCACCCGTGATACAAATTTCGGAATTCAGAAATGTAAAATATACACAAAGCATCTGAGATCCTTACGAGCTTCGTAAAAAGTCACAAAGTATGAAATAGAAAGATACGAGATACGAGTCCAGTCTGTTCGTAAGAGCTATATTTACCATCCGAGGTCCTCAAAGGTAGAGCAATGCTTTTACTGCTCTCAGAAAATAATTAATTCATAAGCTTGAATATATTCTCACGCTATTCCAAGAATTCAATTAATATGTGAATACTCTGCGTTGAGAACTAATTTTTAGAACGGACACTGATCGATGTCGGGAAATTGTGCCCGCCATTTTAGCGCATTAACATTTTTGTTCGGATAAAAATGTTTTAACGACGCGTGCTATCTGGCTGGCGGATCCAGCCGTTTGGCATCGTTCTCTCACAATGATTAAGTAAACATACCGGTCCATCGTTCCTTCCGTTCGGTGAATTGGGGCCAACACCATTTATAGACACTGCACTCTAGACAATCACTGATCCACCATCCCCTTTTACCATTGACTTAATACAATTCCCTCGATCTTCTTCCCCGATACCACGTCTGACGTACATTTTGCCATGAAATTCGAGTTTATTAAACGAAAACTCATGCGTAAATATTCCTGTCCATGAAGGGTGTTCGGCCCACCCCTGGGGAAAATTTTAATGGGAGATTCTAGAGGCCAAAATAAAATTCGAAGGGGGTTAGAGAAATTAAGTATCACGCAATATCAGTGCTCTCGACACAAAGATCGTAACGTATTCTAGACTCTGCCATAAAGAGAAGCTCGAGAACGTCGAAGGCCAGAGCGTCCAGCGTCGGTGGCGTTCCCTCCTCGGGCCCGAAGAAGCCCGCGTTTTCGCGCACGGCGGTAAAAAAGAGCGCCACGAAGTTCTCCAGAACGAACTCTAGCACGGACTCGGGCAGCTCGAAACGGAACGCATTTTCCGGGTCACGGAAGCGGGACAATAGACAGGAGACCCTCTCGTCGATCGAGGGAGCCGAGAGGGAATCGATGGACTGCACCACGATCAGTTCCATCGACTCCGAGAGCGTTCGTAGCGAGTCCAGCAAGCTTCCCGATGACCAATTCTGTTGCTCCCGCGACTCCTCCGTCGCTTGGAAGCAACGTACCTTGGACGGACCTCGAGATCGACCGTGGCTGGCCTCCTTCAACAGGAAGTACGGCAAGTCCTCGTCCACGACGAACGAAGCGACCGGAAAGTTTTCGAATACGAGGAGGACCAGTACGCACTCTAAACAGTTATCTAGGAAAGACTCGATTCGGCTGGGAAGCGGCACGAAGGAACGCAGAGAAGGCGCGAAGGTGACTTCATTGGGTAGAAAAGATGACTCGAGAAGCGGCCACCTGGGGAGATTGGAAGTGATTCGAAGCGAGACTCAAGAGTTGGACACAAATAACTCGTCGACTAGGAAACTAAGTAAGACTAGGAATGTAGAGGAAGTGCACCAGACTCTCCAATCTGTTCTTTTCTTTTTTTTTTGTACGATTTGACTATTTGTTTGGTTTTGACACAAGTAAATTTATTTAAGCAACGATCTTGCAGGTAGCGCGAGTCCTTCGTCGTCGAAATTCGTAACCGAAACGCCACGAAGAGCTGAGATACCCGAGTCGATCGATTCCCCCGTCGTGAAAGCACCAGCTGAGACGAAGCAAGCCGGGGATTCGGAGTTAGCCTTGAAACAGAGTCGCGTTGAGAAGTTCGGTGGGCGATATCGCGACACGAGGCAGAGATCAAGAACCGTCAGTCGTTCGCTCGCGAAACCAGCTGCTCCGCGAAGAGAACTTTCGATGGACCTGTCCCTCCTCGAAAGCAAACTTCTCGACGACGCTCCTCCGAGTTCGGAGGCGAACGGGAACGCCACGGAGAAGAAAGAATCGGCGAACGAGAACGCGAGAACGGTCGAAAGGTACGGGAGAAAGTTAGCAGAGAACCGTCGCTCGAGACCAGACGCAAATTTCAAATCAAACTTGCAAGAGAAGAGAATTACTCTCGATCCGGATGGAATCGAAGAAGAGGAGAAAACGAGCGTGGCTAAGCTGGCCGAGGATTTTCATCGAAGGAGGGCTGCCGCGAAGAATTTAGCGACCACTGGATTTTCTTCGAGTTCGAGGACTCGACAGGAAAGAACGAGTTCCAAAGGGAACTCCGCCGCGACTGGATTCTTGCGGAGCAGGTCGACCGAGAAGAGAGCTTGGAAAATTCCAAAGTCCGAGAAAACGGAACTCAGCCACGAGGGGACGAAAGCGAATGGTTCCGAAGGGTTGAAACTACCGCGTCGAGACTCCAAGGCCGACATAGCTATGCAGATCGGTTTGAAGAAGTATATAAAGAAACTGAAACGCGTGCTTTCCGACCGCGACAACGCCGACATCGGCGAGCTGGCCTCCCTGAGCCTGACGGACGCCATTTTGCCAGATTTAGAATCTACTTTGTCCTCGGTCGAGGTCCAGCACGTGCAAACATTGTTGAACATGGCGGAGAAGAAGTCTGCGTTCATGCAAAAAGAGAACACGCCGTGAATATTTTTTCTGTACGATATATGTTTGCTTACGCATGCGCCATTTTGTTCCGTAACTTCTGCGTAAATTGTGAAGAATTTGGAATAAATAAAAATCGAAACAAATACACTCTGTCCGCAAAGATATCTTCGAAACCGTTCTTTGATCTATGTTGTACCTTTGTTTTTTAATTTTACGAACTTTTATCAGAGAACTTCGGATAAGAAACGACGAGCATAGAAAAAGTATAGTCGAACAGATTCAGCACCTGTTACCGTTTTAATTAAGTCACCCGGATACTCGCGGTGTTATTTATGGCAATAACTTCGTCGCTCGGTGCCCGTTATTTGTGAAATATTACGTCATTCGAACAGAGTTATACAATATTCTATTTTATACGAAGCGAGATAACTTTTTTATTGAAAAATTACTACGATCGATATGAATATTTTGACCGCTTTGACCATTTATCGCATTGAACGTCGCGGTTCCTTGACTTTGCTGTTCAAAAATCCTTAATTTAAATAATATTTTTCATAATAACGACGGAGGGTATAAAAGACAGCGTAACAAAACAGTATGAAATGTTACGTTACCCTCTGTACAATAATAATAATCTACTGGTGGAGTGTCGATGAACCGAGCGATTCTTTATCAATTAAGAGTATGAGAATCGTTGAGAGAGCCCGACGACCCTTTGGTGATTTATACGATTCGTGTCCAGGACGGTCACCGTGTTGACAGCACGGCTATTAATAATGCATAGCAAGAAAGTGGAACAATGTCGACAACGAGTCGTAAACTGTCCGGGACGGCGTTGCGATTACGCTGCACGGGTGGAGCGTTTTCCGAGATGACGACACCCGCTTGCGGAAGATGAAGAAGAAGCAGGGACTACCCGTACTTCATGTAGCCTGCAATCTCGTTCAAGGTTTACGACGTGGCTGTTACCAGTCAGCCTTCTTCGCGACGTTTTTTACCGTCATTCCCACGGACCTACCATTTTTTCCTCCCTCGAGAAATTACGAGACTTTCGCTCGGACGATGGGGTGGTTCTTGGACAACACGGAACGACTTCATCGGTGGTTCTTAACCTATGGCTCACAGGCCCCAAAATGGGACCCTGGATAAATATTTCTGTTGGCTATTACAGTATTAAAATAATTTTATCTTTGAAGAAGGTTTGACCAAGAACAAGCGTCTAGCGTCTCGAATTCGTCGCTAAAGTTTAATCAAATATTTTATGAAACATCTTGTATAGATCCGCTATGAATAGCTGATTCGTTTCAATTTCTAACATTTGCCGAACTCTTTAGGGTCAGTGTATTCTTCATTGTTACGTTCTCTACCTTTACCTTTTCCCGCGTTTGATATAATATATTCCACTTTCTGGAGTTCTCACTTTACTTAACACATTCAGATTCAGCGTGCCTTTCTTATTACTTCCGCATACCTTATCCGTACCCTTGCTTCGTATTTCCTCTAATTTATACAAAAGTCTAAAGTTTCACGGTATATTCAACATTTTGGTGGCCGATGTTCCTTACGAAGTTCTAGTCATTCGATCGCGCTAAAAAGGACCACCCTATCGCACCTGGTATCTTTTCAAACGCAATTTCCACGACTAAGGTAAGGGGTCCCCTTGTTAGAAGAAATTTATGCCACCGCGCCGCGACTAGGAAACGAATTAGCCCCCATCGTAATTGATACAACGACCCGATGACGATAAAGAGTACACGGCTCCTCGTAGCTTGAATTCAGATGACGTTGATTAATATTCGCGCGGCCGTTTGCGGAAGAGCTGATTTATATTCTCGCGTCCGGGCGCAGTACGCAATTTCACTTCGGAGGGGTTTACGACGGGACCATTAGCAGCGATATTCGCGTCGCCCGATTTCTTGCCGTCGTTACAGGGCTCTCGCGACGCTGCAATTTCAGCCCCCTTCGAAACGGAACGCTTTTTTTCTCTTATTATCGATTAATGTATCCCCCGCGAGATCACCGAATGACCGAAATTACATTAGTATCGGTTGTATTCGAGTTACCACGCGGCTTACCGCAAATTGGACGAATCTGGAAGTCGCTGGTGGCTGAAGGCTGCTGTTTCGACGATCAATTGCATTAAACAAATTGTAATTCTCTGTCGTGATAAATTCGCCGTCAGAGCGTTCAGCGTGAATAATTTTCCACGGCGAATCGGAATGTAAAATCACAATGCATTACAGTCTGTAGAAATTGAATCGGTAAAGCTTTAAAAATCTCTATTGACAACTACTGCAAATATAGCAGTTCGTTTCGATGTCGCGTATTATTTTGTTCAATGATATTTCACAATCGGTCCATTTATTTTCGGAACTTTCACACGGCATTACAAAATGTTAGCGAGCATTTATTTCTATCGCCGGTCGCATAATGCCGCTAATTGCAAATGCCCCCCACGAAATGAATCGCTAACACGTGTTCAAGCACGAGCATAACCGCGTTTTATCGACCATCGAAAATTCCGCACTGTAAATAATTCCAATTACCCACGAGCCAGTAAAACAGAAATTGTACCATGCGTGAATTGCATCGATTAACTTTCAAAGCGTAATCGCACTGTGCTCGAAAATAATCTCTACCCATACATAACTCTCTTTCAACGCAACTTTTGTTGCAACAAATCGGTGCCATTCGACACGCCACGGATCTAACAAAGTACGTCGAATAATATTTATTTTATTGTCGAGTATAAATCGAGAACAGAACTGTAACAAAGTGCCGAATCTTTGATAGAAATTATTCCAATGTATACTCTATCTTTAATTCTTCAAATACCAAAGTATACTCGAAACAGTTCGATTCCGTTCGTTTGCAAAGTTTCTAAACGCGACCGGCCGTGTTGGAATTAATAAAAGAAGAGAGCACGAGGAGGGATTGAAACACCGAGGGTCGTATCTCGCGGGGATAAATCAGTTCGCGAAGGATTTAGGTATCCGTTTGATTTACGAACGACAATGGCTAATCGGATATCGATCGACGTTTAATGATTTACGATCAGAAAAAGGCTCGGAGTCATCGAACGCCGAGACTTTCGGTGTTTGTTGATTTCGAGGAGTCGGCCCCTTCGTGATACGAAATCGATATTCGATGAACGGTGTTGCATTCTATATTCGTGACGTGTATCTCGATGAATTATTTCTCGCTTTCCGCGGGGAACCGCCATTTTCCGGAAGAATTGTTATTTAGAGTTTAGCAGCGATTTGAATTCAAACCATCGCGTCAATATTATTAAATCGCAGAGGAGAATTATTTATACGATTCATTCTATTATGCGATAGAATTCTTTTTTTAGAATACCTGAATTCGAAGACCAAAACTTTGATTTTAAAATTTCTCTTAGTACGTATTTTCGTAACCCCGCTGAAATTCATGAATCTTACGCAAATTTATTTCCTTTAACGTTTCAGCTCGAGAATTATTTATTTTAGTTTCAAAGTGGAAAGTCTTGTCGTCCGTATAAATTTTTTTATTTCGCTCCATTTACTGAAATAACTTACGTGTACCCGAGCTCAAAATTCCATCGCGAATTGCAAAATATACGTTTTTACGCAACACGTTTTCTTTCGATTTGGTAAATTCAATTTTTCTATCAAAATAGAATCAACAATTGACCTTAACTGTCCGGCTAATGGGTACGTTTAGCTTGTTACGTATAATTCCGTAATTATTTCGAGCGATTCATTCGTTTTCCCTCTCGTAGGAACTCGAAACGGTCGTGAATCAATTTACCAAATGTCGCGCCGTTTAACGAGTATCTCGAGAAATCGTCCGAATACGTACTCGACGTTTAATTATTCTCAATTGACCGAAATTTCAAGAAATTCCAACAACGTATTCCAGAAATACTTTCAAAATTGACGCTCGTCCGTATTCAAATTGACTGCGTCGCGCTCTGTGTCAGGGTGATACCGTCATCGACGTCGCCTGACATACATTACACCATCTGGGAAAGTATTCCAGTAGCTTGGCCTGTGTGACGATAGACCCCGACATTCCGTTCTACTTATTTCTGATCGCGCGACATAAGACCCACGAACGATTCTAGTTAAACGAATACCAGAAACTATCGATAGGCCCTGATGAGACAATAACCAGTTCTTGGTGCGTCAATTGCCCACTAAAGATCGTTCTTCAATTACCCTATCGTCGAGCGGTTGACCAAAGAAATTTAACTTCTCGCGCCAACTTGACGACGAATACTTAGTTTGCAGGATATCCAAAGAAAATTAATACTTTGTTATACATATAAAGAGAATGTGGGTTCAGTGCGTGTCTGAGAATGATTCGAAAGAAAGGAGAGTGAATCATATTGCCGCGCGTAAAAGATAAGCTCTCGCGCGGCTGCGTCGTTTCCGTGTGCCTTCGGCGGCATCGTTTAATGTTTGACGGCGGGAAGAAAGGACTCCACGGGGACCCAGGTGGCCCATGACGATGCCATGGCGTTGCGGTAACAGACAATGTTGTCGTCGAGACGTGGACAAGCGTACCTACTTCGAAAGTACTTACTTTGAAAGACCCGATGTAATTTTCCTCTGACATAATTTTCCTATCGCGAGAGATAAAATATTTATATCTCTCTACCAAAGTTAATATCAGATTTACCGTTTTCCTTTTCGGTAAACGTTAATTTTCATCCGCGAACGGAACGAGAACCGACAGTGATTTATTTGATTAAAAATTCGAGGCAGCGTTTGCGGTAATTGATTGCACGTATTTTTTCGTAATTGCCCGGTATATTAGTTAGTTTCTCTTTAATACTTACAGCGTCGACAGTGAACGATGCGTGGATCTTTGAATAAAGCCTTATTACGTTCCTCGTTAGCGATGCGCGCGTAGCTTTTTCCCTCGTACTGTTACGTTATAGATTACTTCAACGTTCTAACGTTTTATTTATAACACATTATTGTATATGGATGGCTAGAAATTCTGTTCTACTCTGCTCGCTTTCCATTCTTTTATTATCTGTGCAGAATATGGTAGCATTTTAATCTAGACATGAAATAAGAACTGTAAATTTTTCGAAAGCGTTTTGAACAGCGAGAAGATTGGAAGCACTCGATTCTATCGCGACTCTTTATGCTCGCCGAGTATCCCGTAATCGTATTGAAAATCATAGCTCGTGGAACGGAGGCCTGGGTGAACCGTGGGCGCAAACGAGGCGTCGCTCTGTCTCATTAATCCGAAACAGAGGGTTCGTGAACGTGACGACGATCGAACCACGATCGATCGAGTTCTCGTTGCGTCGCTCGACAGACGCCCGTGACAGGCTCGTTTCAAATAATTCGCCCGTCTGTTCGCAGATCGACACACGAGACAGTATCAGCTGCAGCAACTGCGGGGACAACGCCAGCAACAGCAACAGCAGCAGCAGCTATCCTCGAGGACCGATCACGTAGCTTCCCCGACGATCCATTACGGCAGAGGCCGTGTCGAGACTAGAATACTGCCACGACGTAAATGCTGCGCGTAAGATCATTCGACGCGGCATAACGCGGCGCCAACGTCAACCTATGCCAGCGCGTCTCGTCCTTTGAACCGCAGATCGAACAAATTTCGTTCCTTGACGACAGTATTTTATCCCAACCCTGGGCAAACCTCATCGCGATAAATGTATACCCACTGTCAGAAATATACGAAAATGTTTTTCAAAAATTTCGAATCAATTACTACATATAACGATTGTTCCGCCAATAACCGTGTAGTCGATGCGACGCTGAACACAACAAAGAAACATGCGATCAAGCGATCAAAATATATTTGAAGAATTTTCAATTTTCTAATCCTGGAAAGTTCACTTTCAATAGAAGTGGTGTGGTGGGGGTGAGGGATGTTCGCGGACGTTGAGTTGTCAGTGGTAAAGGATCGGGCTGCTGGTCGTGCCACAACGAGCCGCAATAACCGAAAGTAATTTAACTGTCGAAGAAAGGCCGGTCTGCGGCTCGCGCATAAATTATGTCAAGAGTTCCCCGTTCGACAGTCGAGGGCATAATGAACGGAACAGGAATGGGGGAGGAAAAAGGCGTTACCAGTTCGTTCCTCGCTTTAATTAAGTCTAATTAAAGCCGATCGATTTCGCGCGAGCGGACGAGTCGACCGCCGAGATCCGCTGGATCCCCAGATCCCGAGATCTCGAGATCCAGCCGATATTTCTTCTGTCGTTGAATGGCGCCGATCGATAGTGATCTTTGCCTTTTAACCCTTACCGAGAAAACCGGCAAGCTGGGAAGCGATGGAAGATAGGTAACGAAAGACGTTCGTCGATTGAAATTTATGGAAGACGTTGGACGATCGGTAACGAACCATGCAACGATATTGTTTAATATTAATTTTAAAGCGTCGATTTATTAAAATATCTTCCACGTTTAAGCTTTCGAACACCACCGCTTCATCGAGCAACAACTTCTACCTTTGCAATTCCAACGAAATTCGTTTAAATCTCGCGAAGGGGTTAATCTGCAAAGATCACGAATCGAAAGATACTTTACGAGAAAATATATTAATTAGACTGTACATTCGTAGGACGTTAAAACTGCCATACAATAAATTGCCATCCAGCACTGCCTTTTAATCGCGTAAGATCGAAACAGGAGCTCGGAGGAGGAATTGTTCAGGCTTCTATTTTTTTTAGTCTTATTTTTTTGTAAAAAATATATATACATACATACATACATATATTTGATATATAAATTTTATACATTTATTGTAACGTCGTGCGACGATAATCGATCGTTAATTTTTAACAATGATATGCGAGTGGCGTGGAGGGATATCAATGAATAATAAACAAAACTTCACTTACCCTATATGTCTGGTCTTTTTTATCAATTACCTGGCCCTACGAAAATTAGTGGTAAAGCACTTGCGACACACCAAAACGCAAAATGTCTATTTCTTTCTCTAAATTGATTAAATTAAATACTTTGCCTCCGTAGACGGATTCCTATCATGGGTGTGTAGTCCCCATAGAAGGCATTGAATGCCAGCCGTGAATGCTTGATGGAATAATTGGCTATCGTTACCTCCAGGGATATTGACTGCGTTGGGCTGCGTCTATTGTCAGCTAGTATGCCAGTAAATTTGCGAGAAACAAGGATACGGAGGAACGTGTAATTTCCTCGAACCTCGCTGAACGATAATGAACAAACTATCGGTAAAAGGATCGATCGATCATCCGGGAAGGAACGAAACCAATCCACAAGCACATTTATCGATACGTTCACTGTCATTCCAGTTTCTCGTATCCATAAATATCTTCATTTTCTCGAATTAGAACGTGACAATTGTAAACGATGATTCGACAGTGCCTGTTATTTTATTCTGTGCGAGCATGAATCATTGATTTTATTGAAAGCGAACCTATCTTTGTTACCAGACAATCGATAAACTGTTTATATCATCGATGTTGAATCAATGACTTGGACGCGTTCTTCATTGCTTCCTCTTTATTGCCACTTGATGGTTTTATTGAATCTACTTGTCGCCTAGTGGACGACAAGAAAATGGTTTCTTTAGAACATCACGAGCAATGCAGTCAGTTTTAAAGTTTAAAAAGCATTTGTCGAACGTTTGGAATATATTATTTCATTGGAACATTGGTATTTGAAACACCTGATAACTTCGTGATGTTCTCGACGCTTCTTAAACCGTCTGTATATCGTTATCTTTGATTTGGAATAAAGGGGAGTCGCTTCGGGTGACCCGATTTAACTGCATTAGACGAAACAACAATAAGCAGAATCTAGTCCGCCGATATAAGCTGTCTGTTAAGGTATCCCCCGTGACTCACTCTACTGGTTCGCGTCTCCTTAATAGCCTATTGTCTAGCTAGGTGCTTATTAAATATTCAGTACCTTCGCGACAATATTATTCGGTAAAGGAGAAGTCTGGGGATGACAGAAACGTCACGACACCGACAAACGTGCGCTAATTAACACGACGAGCTCTCATCGGCCATGAATGCGAAAATATATACCATGCTTGCGTTTGCTTCTAATTTCTAATCGAGCCATGAAACATTTCGATAGATCGATAACCGAAACAATTGAATTATTTTATAAAAAAAGGAACACGATTATCATTATCGTGGTGATTGCAGCCCCAACGATAAAAGACACATTTCCTTTCTACGCGTAGCAAGTTTCTTGAAAATCGGTTCATTAGTATCGAAGCTTTTAGAGACACCGGCTCGGAAAAAGTAGTTTCGAGAAAAACAGCATGAAAGTTCGACAGTGTGACGCGACCGTTCCACCCGCGCAAGTAATTGTGTTCGCTAATAAAATTCACCGATTAGCATAATCACATCACGTCCTTCGTTAGATGAGAATAAGAATACCAAAAAATAAGTCGCCTCCGCGTTAAATCTTCAAGCTGGCATCTCGAGTTCGCCGAACGCTTCGATTTTTAACTGCACGCGTTTACATTTTAAGTATTTTACCCATTTACATATTTTAAACGATAACCCAATATTCTATACGACGCTTGCAGTTTACTTTTAACTTGCAAGTAAATTAAAACAACACGATCCAGAGGCACGGAGAAATACATATATTTACCCGATGTTCCGACCAACTTACTGGCCCCTCGAGATGCATTAACGCGCACAGTACTTGTACCGTAACACAGAATGAATGAAACATAATTCTTCGAAAAACTCCACACGGTTCAAATATAGATGCCATTATAAGGTTTCATCGAACCGACGCCATTGCTCGAAAATGAAAATAAATTTCAGAAAGAGAACATAATCAAAATGAAACAACCATACACTCGACGAACGGCACGTGTATTTTTCATGTGATTTTATTCATAATTTTGAACGTTTCCTTTTACCATCGCGAAAAATCAGAAACAAAACGCATCGTTTCGCGATGTCGAAGCGTTCGTGTTGATTTTTCGGAAAGTTAATTGTCGTATCAGTGACCGTGTTTTTTTTATTTATACACTGGTCTGATTTTCAATCCATCGCTTGTTTATATTTATTTTCAGGTACGAGTAAAAAGGGATATAGAATACGCACACTTTCAAAGATATTTTTAGAAAAGAATTCGTTCGATTTTCTGTAAACATCGTCCGTTTAATACGTATTTTACACAGTGGTTATGGATGCACATACAAACCAATCGATTCGATGGATAAATAAATAAAACTTAGTCGACGTAATAAATAGTAATAAATTTAACAAAATCGGCGATTCAAAATTCAGAGGTATCGTAACTGACGAGAAACGTAGAAATGCGTGGTACGCGTGTCGTGTGGATCTTGTAAACTAAACATACTTACTTTGCCATCGCTTGCAACAAACGTAGTCTAAAACGTACAATTACACAATTCGTCGTCAGGTTGTTAAACAATTTACATACACGATGGCCGCTACAATCAACGCGACCGTTCGAAAAGAAAATATAATATATATCAGTTTGTAACATTTGTCGTTTAACTAATATACGTAGTTTTACATGATCCGACTGTTATACGTAATAGTCACAACGTAGTGCTATTGGATGTATTGTTCTTCGATAATTATTCAGGAAATAATATTAATTTACTTAATTTACTTAGAAACGTTGTACAGTAGAACATTTATTATCCGATCGTACTTTTCATTTATTCGTTCATCCAAACAACGACACCGTTTGTATTGCTAGTAAAGAATATCTGATTTTCTATTTATTTAGTTTGTTTGTTTTGTACGTCCCTTTAACGTCGTTCAATGTCATATTTTCACTGCTTCTCTCATACGGGCTCGCGTACAAGACACAAAGTTTTTCGTTAAAATTTTCGTAGAATATTATTTGTGCTTTAAACGATGAATTCGAACACTGTTCAACCGTGTAGCTAAGAAGCTAGAAGCTGTTCAGTTCGTAGGCGGGCAGCCAACAAATGATACGCGTTCGAAAACGAATCAGGAGCGTGTAATTCGGAGAGAGTCGAAGATTACATTTGCGCGTTAAACCGTAAATGTAAATCGGCGGGAATTAAAGACCCGTGGCGCTTAACCCGTTGATCGGCGCCCGTTCGGCGAAACGCGTAACACGTAAGTACATCGACTCAGCGTGGCTTTGATGTTCGCGAACTTTGTAATTTCCATAAATCCGGTTCGGTTCCAGAAACGGATACCAGAACCGCCCTTTACACGATCACGGACAAGACTAAAACTATCGTTGTTTCCGGCTGTCTGGTGCAACGCGCGCCCGGCGAAGCGTTCAATTTCGAAATTAATCGCGGAGCGGTTTCGCGAGCCCCGTAGAAACATCGTCGAAACACCGAGGGATCGATCGATCCTCGACTTCCATCGAATCGGATCCAAGCTCTGTTCGACGTCCACCAGCAGCCAACCCCCGATCGCTGTACCGTGAAAAGAAACGAATGCAAAATTCGCGAGGGCGCGCCACAATGCATGCAAATGATCCGTCCATCCTCGTTTCGAACGGGGCCCTGTAACCGACGAGACTCGTTCGCGTAAATGACAACTAGCGGGCGGGCACGAGATTTGCATAAAAATTCACCGATAGATTATCTCGGTGCACGTAGAGGAGGAGGCGTTCGAAACGGACCACCCCTGAATAACGAGTTTACCCGCCTGCCGATAGACGAAAACACTTTGGACAAATGCCGCGTCGAGGGGGAGGACGTAACGCGCGATGTCAATCATTTGGAACAGACCGGAGGCTCGATTATACGAGATAATTGTGGACAGACACTGGACCCGGATAATCGAAAACTCGGATAATATGAAAGGATCGATGGATGTTTAGAAATCGTGGAAAATTAAATCGTGTTTCGATTTAATTGTACAGGGCGGTCCATGCGGTATGTATCTCTCTATCTACAAATTCTATTTTCAACGTATTTAAAAAAGAAAGTTGAAGATTAATATAAAATAATGTAAATATAGAAGGATCGATCCGAGAGAAGCGTGTATTCTATTGTACGAAAATTTCCTTAGGTCGAATAATCTTGTTAGTACGGATAATGGAGGTTCTACCGTACATGGGTCGTGCGTGCAAATTGCCATCGACGTTTCCCTTCTTTCGTCCTTGGCAACGCGGACACGACAGTCACGATCGACGCTTGGAAACACGTAATTTCCGTAGACCGTTCGCGTATTGTCCGGAAATTCCTAGATCTCCGCGAGCGTGTCGATCGTGATCGCTGTAACGCCGGTGGATCGAGGCCCCCCCCACCGTCAAATCCAGGATAAATTCAGTTCGCTGTGTGCGGGCCGCGTGTAGCCGCGGCGAAGAAAGACGAGATGGAAAACGCGAAAGCGCAACGGGGAAACCTGTGGATCGTCGAGAGCCACCCGGAAAATCAACCGCGAGTACATCGGACCAGACGCTCGAACAAAACGCGCGTCGAGTATATTTCAAATTCACATATACTTATTTTTACTTCTATACATTTCTTTTCTCTCGTTTCTGAATTTTCGAGCACATGCAAGTTTCGTACAATAAAATAAAATACGTGACATTGGAAGTTAATAACTTTCAATATTACATAATCCATTATTAACTTCTCATTCCGTCGAACCGTAATTGTTAATCTTATTTTTATATTTCAACAAAATAAACGGACGTCCTACTTGAAACGTTTATCGAATCGTGGACCGGTATCTCTCTTAATAACGAGTTAAATCAAGTCGAAGTATATTTATTCGGATACTCTGGAAGATGACGATTCCCCGGTAAAATGCAATACTCGTAGGTACAAACATACGCTCGCGAATGTAGCGCGGAAAGATATCCGTGTCTCGTCCGCGTTTAACCTTCCGGATAAAACGGAATCCATTACACACGCTGAAGGGTGGGTGCGCACGACTCTAGAGCATTTCCATTTATATTACCTTATCGTTATTCTTCCACCTCGCTACCTTTACTCCACCACCACCACCACCACCACCACCACCACCACCACCACCACCACCACCCCCGTCCCATTTTTACCTGGATTTCCTTTTCTGCACCGTTTCTTCTCTTTTCCTCCCCTCTAACCTTTCCCTCCCCCCCTACGGCGGTCGCTTGATCGTGGTTGCCAGGACTCACTCCTGCCGGAGGACCACGGTGAACACGCACTTGCTCGACCAGCCGGCCTCGTCGGTGGCTTCGTACTCTATCCTGTGCCCGCCAAAGTCAAAACGTCGCCCAGGACTCTGAAACATGCGGGCAAAACGTGCTCGAACGATCAAACCCCTGAACGATCTCCAAAGCTACGGAAGCTACGACGATCCTGCTTCCTCGATGCAACCTGAAACCTTCGTTACCGCATGGATCTTTTACTTTTACCGTACTTGTACAGAAGCGTTCCATAGAGTTGCTCATCCAATGAATAGAGTAGTTCATGCTTTTGTGTAACAAAATCTAGATTGAGATTTCGATCTTGAGCAGAGGCCAATCTTCGCGTGATTGTGCCATCGGACGAGGAAAGCAAATGGGATCAACGAAATAAACAACGATCGAATCTCGTATCAGATGCTCCCGACGCGACGGTTCAAACTTCAAAGACGATGCCGCGCGCCTATCGATGTATTAATTACCAATGAAAATTAACAAATTAACACATTAAAAACTGTATTGCCACCCGTATATATTTCGCTAAAGAGTGATAACGAAACTATCAAAATGGCACGAACTACTTGAAATGATTTTTCTACTTTCAAACGCCACGCTCTTGTACATTGGGTTTTTGTCAGAATTTGATATCTTTGGAACGTCTGCAGGGTGCGGCAAGAGATTTAGAATTCTCCGCGAAGGTAAAACGTGTACAGTATTTATTTGACAGTCTCATATTCTATGTACAATGCGCCGCGAAACGTGACTTGCCATGGAGAAGCAGTTGGTAAACAAAATTGTTACGCTATATTTGCATGGAAACATAGATCGTTTTCTGTGTAAACTTTGGGTAATTTAAATTCTCGGCAAACTTTCCGCAGTTTACACGAGCGATTCGAACCAATGCGTAAATCGAATCAACATTCAAAGCGCAGCTTTCTCGTTGCAACAAAAAAATTCAAACAATCAATGAAACGATCTAAACTATATTGTAGTTGATAGAAAAATGTTTAGAACGTATATACACGTCGCTCGAATGCAAAGGTTTAACGTAATGGCGCGTTTTCAGGTTCAAGTATGAGAATATTGAAACGAATTCTGATGGGACTGTTGGGAAAAGCTAAGCGCCTCGAGTTTCCATTCTAATGAAATTTTCTTAAATATTCTTCTCCGCTGGCCACGCGAAACTACCGCGAAATTCCGAAGGAAAAAATTCTTCAGGACTAATTTTACTCGAGGAGAAGCATTTCTGAACTGCGGTTCCCGTATGCATGTCTACCTCCTGGTGTCTTACTTTTTCCTAACGTTTCTTCTTTCTTCCACAATTTCCCTCCCTTTCTAAGGTTTTCTTCCGAGCGATATGAAATTACCGCCATATTTGACGACGAGTTCTCATCTGTATTTTCATCCACTCGATTCCAGCAATGTAATTAAACGAATCTCCACCCTGTAGTGTCCTTTAACGTCAACATTCGTAATATTGCATTTGTTCCACTAATTCTTTAATATTCGTAACAAAATGATTCGATGGAAAAGTTTCAATCCACTACAGTTTGGTCAGGTCATTAAAGTCCTGGAATATTTCGTACATTTTCAGATATTCGTGAACGCTTTGTGAAATACATTCGCCCCGTGGAACGCATTATCGAAATAGCAAAATTTGTGCAAAGTTAATGATCACAGCGTGCAATTTTCACACTGATCAGGATTCATGCATCCATTAAGCACGGACGAATATTTTATGCCATTACACAATTATCCAGGATAAAATATAGAAAACCAGTAATCTACGGTAATTATTAATAAGCTATGAAACTGTCTACGAGCAATATGCGTGCGAATTATTACCTTTACGGGGAAAAAATGTCTGTATGAAAATGATGTATGTCTTCTATGCTTATTTTGAAATTAACTTTAAATCGACTTAGAAATACGTTCTTGAACGATGAACTGTTACAGCTGCGCGTAACATGCACAATTATTTCCATGCTACCAAGCACACTGTAACGAACATGACACACATTCGACGATCCCAACGTCGAATCGAACATCGTTCAGATATTACATACTTTATAATCAACACTGACCTCGTTGCTTCTAATCTGGGTCACCTTCACATTGTCCGTGAAAATTGGCTCGGTCCACGTGATCGCTGACCCATTTTTCCCGATGACCTCTATGTCGTTTGGACAGTCTTTGACTTTGGGCGCTTCGCCGCCTGAAATCGAACAAATCTAATCAAAAGACTTTGAACTCGAACTTGTTCCGGGCGGCTCCTGCGTTTCCGGAATCATCGAAATCAACTCCAGGAATATTCGACGTCGACTTCCATGATTTCACGCAGGACATATTCGTACACCTGGAATTCAAGGGTTGTCGTGCTCGTTTTCGTGAACAAAAATGTCTCAAAATTCGAGATAAAGAAAGAAAAAAGGCTAGCCTACCGGGTAGAGAACGTGAAACTGCACAAGTATCGTATACGCGAAAATAAGCTAAAATCTTCTCGCGCGATATAAACTGGGCCGTGAAAGGGCACGAATTACAGCTGCGAACATCCTTCCTTCTCGACGCGAATAAAAACATAGATTCGAGGAAATATCGAGAATTTGGCGGGTAAATGGTTCGGCGGTTGATAACAAGAATCAGTCAGGCATTTAGCAGGATCAGTCGAATAATCTAATTTGCGGGTCGAGGGCCAGCGATCCGTAGATTATATAGCATTGTGGCGAACCCTATCCCGGAAACGCATTTAATTAAAGCGTCGGCTGGCTTTCCAGGAGACGGAGGGAACTTCTTTGAGCCGCAATGCAAAATTTGCATACGACGACTGCGCTAGACCGAGGAGTGTGCCTTCGAGCGAACCGTGTTTCGCCCCTGCGTCTTGGCACCGGGACGGAACGCGACGCGAAAATACGACGTCGACGCCGCACGTTGGAGTATTTGCCTCGAGACGTTGGCCAAAAGTCGAATTTTTTCAATTTCGCTTCGGCTGCAAAATTTCTCTTCCTCCGGACAGTTCGATCGATAGAAAACCGTTTACTAATATTTTCTCTCTTTTTCCTTTACACGTTAAATCGAGTAACAAGTTTCTTTTAAAGCATACGTTTTGGTATTAACAATTTTTTTTACTAAATTAAAGGTGGAAGTCCAAACAACTAGAAAACGATATAAGTTTGGTGCTTCGAACACGTTGACGAAAGAAAAGAATGTGCCAAGACCACTTATTGAGAAAATCCGCGATCACTTAGTTGCCGAGCCAATACAACGCGTTAAACTGCCGGGGAAAATGTGTCCGAAGAAATTCGCGAATATACTGTAACGGGTTTTCAGTCAGAAACACGCGAGTACGATACCCAGTTCAAACCATACTCGCTAAACTCGCTGTGACGTCGACTTATGCGTATCCGACGATCCTCGTTTCCGAGTCTTCCCCGCAACACGAGCGGAAAGTTTCATTTAATTTAACAGACGCGCGCGCGGTATGGGTTACTTTAATATATCCTCCGTCTTCCGACTAGGTGAAAGTGAAAGATAAATTAATTAAATGATAACGGTGAATCGGGGAGCCTTTAAAATATAGATTGATGAATACGGTGTGGTCGTCTATTTGTCGCGAGCGAGCAACCGGTCCGCTCGTCGCGATGAATTTTAAGTGGCAGAAAAGAAAAATTGAATTTATTGACGCGTGAATCACTTCGCAGAGTTTCTTTCTTCCGCGATCCAATTCGACTCCCGCGCGATAAAGCCTTAAAAATTTCTACGAGGTCTTTCGAAACTCCTAATAATAAATATCCGATTATCTTTGCGGAAGTTTTGAAAAATCACCCCCCACGAGTTATTAATATTTTCAGCCAAAAGTTCAAATAAATCCGATCTACGCGACTGTGAAATAAAAAAAAAAAAACGAAGCAATAAACTGTTCCCTCCTTTGCTCCAAGTAAGTACCTACTTCGTCAGAAAGTGTCTCGTTACTTTGTATCCGCTTAATGAAGTTCCTCCGTCCGTTCAACAACGCTGTGAAAAACGAGAAGCGGAAGAAGCGTTTACAATAAGAACAATCCAATCCTGTAAAAGGCCGTGGAGACTGTTTTCACGTTACTCCGAGCACAGTCCTTTAACTCGAGAAGATTAATTGCCCTTGATTCTGTCCTTCGATAATGCAAACTTTGGAGCAGACGCGCGCGTTGATTAATGATTAATAGTACTGTTTGACGATCAATATCGATTATGATCCGTGGAGTTTACACGTTACGCATTGATTCCGTGAGCATGCATTAATTAATCACCTTTAACGATGATGCGCAACACGCAGCTGGCCTGCTTCTTCGATACCGGGTGTCGTGCGAAGAACGTGATCTCGTGCACTCCGGGCAACAGGCTTGCTTCCAACCTGGTCCCCCAGGAGGGTTTCGAGCGAACGTACCGGAACCAATCGAGATCCGTCGACGGTTGATCGAACGTCACGAACGCCTCGTCACGACTTGGCGGTAGCTCGGCGACCACGTCCTTTGGACACTCTAAACGAGGCTTCCCGTACCCTGCAACAAAACGTTTACAGCTGTAGTTAAATCTTTCTTTTCCTATTACACGTTCTCAATTGCCCATTATGTTACTCTATTAGACGCGACCCGTGCGTGTCGAATCTGTTTACAACTTTTTTTGCTGACAACAGAAACAAAGAGAAAAGAGAGGGGACTTGGAATTCTTAGAGAGAACGGATGAATTTTTCTACCATTTCGTTGCAGATTTTTTCAAATATTAATACGTTCAACACGTTTACTATCACGGTATTTTCGAACAAAATGATTCGCGACACCAATTCTTTGCTTCGATGCTAGGTGATTTGTATTCTTCTTTGAAACGCCTATTATTTGCTCGTAGGTAGCATACCTACGGTGACATTGGCCTATCGATTCAACGTAGGCGCAGAATAATAGCCTGTTAAAACAACTTTTAATAAACTAAACACTCTATATTCCATACACGAGTAAGCACACATACATTATACATGTCTGTCTGAATCGAAACGATTACATCGGGGTTATATGTTAATACGAAGGTAATTAATGATACTGGAATTTTTGTCATAATGGGCAATATTGATGATTCGTATAAAACACGTTGTAATAGTTAGAAATTAAGCAAGAGATCCTTATTTTCCATGATATCGGTTTACTCACTGACACATTCGCCGTGCTTCGGCCCGTCCCACGTGCCATCCGAACGACAAGTTAATTCGTATTCTCCGTGGAGTTGGTACCCGTGGGGACACTTCAAGTAACACTTGGTACCTGGTCGATTGGTCACCTTTCGTCTAACTCTACCCCTCCACGATTTTGGTGTCGCCATACGAGAACATATTAAATACCCTCGACCCTCTGGATTTAGCGGTGGACAGGATATACTGTTTATATCTGAGAAAATAAAGAAAAGTATCTCGACGTGTTTGTCGCCTGTCTGTATTATCGTATTATCAAACAAACGCATTTTCCAATTTCTCCAATTGGTAAACAAAATCTATTATCCGAATGTTAATTCCTTGGAGCGATTTTCTTTACACGTTCTTATCATCTACCGGCATATCTGTGACCTACGCTTTCCCCAGCGGCCAAAAGTAAGCCAGATTATAGAGAGTTAAAAAAGTTTTTAAATTTTTCAAAACGATTCCAGCATCGTGTACCTACTTGAAAATAATCCGTACGAGGTAGAAATTGAGCTAATTTTCGTCGGTGAAACCTCACCAATCCATTAGGTATACTGTCACGGAGATATGCGGAATAATATGAAACTTTTAATTTTCGCTAATGGATAACTCATCCCACGCGCGTGCCTTATCGTTCGCGGTTGCGAGCCATCGGACACTGCTAATCTGACACTCACTGGCTGTTACTTTATCGCGTTCACTCGCGGTGAATCCCATTCACGATCCTCAACGAGCAAAACTCGGCCTCGACCCGAGATAAAAAAAAGGTCGATCGCGGTTCAGAAACGCGACCTTACCAGGTTACGAGGAACTCGAGTGGACGTGGTTCTATTTCGCATAATCGGAGACTACTGTGTTCGAATCGATTTACGAGAACAAATCGTCTATACATTACACCTCGAGCCCCCTATTGCTTTCGTCTACGAATGTACAAATTTTGATTTCTGTATTTCTGCGAGTGCTGAGCCAAAATACCCCCATAAGTGTACAGCAAGTCCTCGAGTTACACGGATTCCTAGTTACGGTCTTGTACATATTTTATACGCGTGTATGTAAAGTTCTTTTCTTCGCAAAGGTATACCGTGTGCAACTGTTTAATTTTAATGATCTTCTGCAACGAAATATGTATACCAAATGAATTTTGTAAGCAGAACAGAAGAGCAGTCCTGACAGCAGTTACATATTTAGTCTGACCCATATTCTCCTCGGTAACCTGGAACTGATCTTTATTCTGCCTGCGATACATCGTCTTCGCACAATTCAGCTTGATGGAAAGCTAGGTTGAGGACTTACTCTATATCCCAGTTATTAAAATAAACAATATGCTCGTTTGAGAATGCAATTTCAATATCGTTGAATATCCACGAACATCAGATATTTGGATTATCTGTAAATGTCCCGATACTTCTCTAAATAATTAATGATATCTGTAGCATCGTGTCGGTCATTTCCAGTTGGAATTAACCTGAAAACGAGACACACGAGACGACGGAACGTATGTACGAGGATTGCGGAAAACGCGATTAGAAATCAGCAGGCAACGATCGAGAGACATTCGACTCGTCGCGTGTACCGCGTGTACCGCGTCTACCGCGTCTACCGCGTCTACCGCGTATCCCTGACTTCATCAATTCCTATTGTTTCAAAAGCGATTAGTGGCGCTCGCATTGATCACCGATATCGTCTCGTAAATCCTTTAGTCCGATTACAACCGGCTGGATTTTCGTTGGCACGCGCTCGATACACGCGTTCCCAGTGCGGAAATTTCTGTCATCATCAATCGGCTGCGTTCGAAAGCTGACGCGACCCAGACGACGACGATACGCGCGCAAACTGTAATCTGAAATCGGCGACGTCGACCGAGCACCATTGTCGACCGTGATGCTTACGCGTATTATCCACGATATCTGCATAATATATGAATCACGAATGCTAATGACGACGGGGAGACGCGGTATCGACTCTGCCGCATCCGTGAGAACCATCCCCGTACCGCGGGTTTGCATGGCGCCGCAAATATCGATGCGTCCCGTTGCCCAACCGTCGCTTCTTTCGATGTAACGCTCCACGAGTTTACTACCTGATTACCGCGTGTAATCCGGCCCACTTCACGCCGCGTATCCTATCTTCCGAGAATCTTCCGACTCGCCTCTGCATCCTTAATTCGACGACCGTTTCGTGCATGCATTAATTAACAGCGTGCTAGCCGTGTGTGGGTGCGTTACCTCGCGCGAAAGCAACGTGAAAGGAAACGAAACACGGTGGCTGGCCAATAATCAAAACGATCATGGTATACAACCGTGGACAAAGTTAAACGGGCAATGAATGGGAACAGTTATCGTTCAAGATTAATCCCTTAACGCTCATCGCCCGTAACACACGCAACGTCCAATCTCTGCAACCCCTTAACAGGCGGCTTAATTTTACGACGAAGATTGTATATTAAATGTATCGTGCGAACAAATAGATCGGTCTTAGCAGGAATTGCTAGTCGTACCGAGTCGGATATGTATTTTAGTCAGCCTTCGTAAGTAACACTTCTGACCGAGCAATAATTATTCATCGACATTGTCCACATTTCTCTCGCCGACGATACTATATTATTTTTAACCCGGAACCGATCCTTATTTCCCTCCGCAACACATTGTATTTGGGATAAAGATACCTTTAAGTTAAGTTTACGGTAATTTTAGCTATCGAACGAAGAATTTTTAGCACGAAAAAGAATATATATTCGGTAACATAATATCTAGCATCGTTTTAAAATTTATTCATGAAATATTGTACAATGTACGAGCTGGTCGTCGAGAAACGTAAACAAATGAATGTGTTACCTTAACAATGCTCATTATTGCGAACCACACTCATTGGATACAGCACATATTATGAATCAAATATGACAATTTACTTGACACGTATATACAATTTACCTATGAAACTCAAGAATGAATTAATAAGGAGAAGATCTGCCGTAGAATATTACAGAATATACGTGTTTTTCATTTCAGAACGAAAGAAGAATTTATTTGAATTGTTTACCAAGACGAAAATCTGACTGGAATAATAATGAAATCGTCTTTCTCGAAATTTATACAAGAAATTATCCTTATCGGTTATTTAATGGAATTCGGCAATTATCGGCTCTCCGAGAAATGTATAACCGCGCACTTTGAGTCGCCGGAACTGTGCAAACAATCGCAATCTGGGTCACTTGATTCCATATTCTACGAGGAACTTGTAAAACGTTACCGTATTCTTGAGCGATGTAAATTTCACGGCGAAACTTCTTGTATCCTTCTTATTGCTCGATAGGTTTATGCAAACGAAGATAAACTGGCGCAATAAGAATTCGAAAAGACGGAGAACAAAATGGTAATAATAATTAAACTACTCGAGTCCCAAACCGATACAAATAACACTTTCTCGCGTACGAATAAGATGAAAATTATTTGTTCGAAAGTCATCAAAGTTATCGATACACCTCTCCACACGAAATCGTGTCTCTTTTTGCACGGGATCAGAGGTTGTTCGAAGACAAATTCAACAACCTACGACACACATCCTTTATTCTTAAAACGGTTAATATCATGTTTTACAATAATTACTTAAATTGACGACTTTTATCGACTTGTTTGTTTTGCTTTTGCACTGACCGGAGCACACAGGCGGGTTATACTACTCCGGAACACGTCTGCAACAGCAAAAGAGATAATTGGATATTCTATTTATGCCGGGTCAATTCTTTGTTCGATGTATCGGACAGCGTCGATTCAAACATTCGTCTCATTGAATAAATAAAAAAAATTCACACTGGCGAAGAAGTGCTTTGTTCGCAACGACAAAGTCTAAAACAACACGTCGCACAGTGGGGCAAATGCCGCTTTTATCGCTCGTCGACATATAATTCAACTATTCTTTCTTCTTTGCGAATTATATTTTTCAAGCATACGAAGTACAAAATTGATTTTATAATAATTGGAGAATTTATATACCGTTCATAAATAATTTACTCACTCTATTTTCATGATCAATATATGAATTATTTCCGTATAATTAACGTTTCTATTAATTCGTAACGATTGCATCATTACAAATCTATTATAAATTACAGGACACATTTATTATAATGTAAATGATCAAATAAAATGTTTAAAATTATAATCGATGTTGCATTTCAAAGAGATATAACTCACCTATTAATTATTGCCCATCTGTAACATTGTAAATCTGAAACTTTGTACAATTATCTATTTGTCCCATTTGGTTGATGTTATTTTTCTACTTAAAAATACCCCTTTCATGTACTGTATTGTTGTACTGTATCTGAAACGTTATACAGGGTGTATCCGGACGAGTAGTACAACCGGACGGGGGGATTTATTTCTACTTACTTTTTAAAAAAAAAAAATAAATTTCACGACCTAATAAACCATACTGTTTCCCCACAGACTACATTTCTACCAACTAGGTTTAACTCGGTGCTTTTAATTAATGTTCTACACAATGCGAACAATGATCGATGGTCCACACTTCATTTGTTTATCCGGACATAAAATAGACAATCACCGACGCGTGCTAGCAAACGTGTTAATCATCTAAACTATATTTGCATAGTATGATAGAAAAGTTTCAATAGCTTCTGTTCGATATTAGCATAGTTCTCTAAGTCGATCTATGCCGGATTTATGTCGGACGAAACTGTGAAGAGCAACGGAATACGCGTAAATTAAACGCTCGGGCAATTATCACCGCTTATTGACCGTTTTTGGATGGTTCCGCTCCACTGTGCGCCGCGCCCTACGAACGTTCAACGAACAAAATAAACAAAAAGAAAAATTCCACGAGCCGTTAAGGGTTGAACCCCGCGTAACGCGATAGCGAGCTCGCGGTGAATTTAATCCGGGCTGCAAGAAACACGGACGAATTTATCGTTGTCTCGAGGATATGGCATAATAAAGGGAACGTATTACTCAACCGTTGTACGAATTAATCGGAAAAACCGGGCGGCCCCGTTTATCTGGAACGCCTCGCGAATACGTGTACCCGCTATAACGTTATTACGATGTACTCGAGAAATTTCCCTCGCGTCGCCCGGGACATATTGCGTTTCCCAGACGCGCGTATGATGCATTGCCCTCCGGGTGTCAAATGGAAGGAACAGGCGGGACGAGTCCAAGGAGAACGGTTCTCCCTGGCTCTACGAGAACTCACCCACGCAGGACTTCCCGTCGGATGACAGCACTTTCTCATCACCGTCGCACGCGCAGAAGAAGCTCCCGTCCGTGTTTTCGCAAACCTCCATGCATCCCCCGTTGTCGACCGTGCACTCGTCGATGTCTGTGCACACAAAATCAAGTTCTCCTTAGACCGATTATGCAAACCAAACCTACCAGGGCCGAATTTAACCCCTTGGGCTCCCAGGATATAGAGACCCTGGTTCCTCCTCCTATTTCACAACTAATTACACATTCTGAAACAGTTTTGTTCAATCGCTGGTCCCATAAAATATAGAATAAAAATAGAGGTAAATTGTTATAGATTCGAGTTGTAGACGCTAAGTGGGCTGTACCGGGCAGCTACGAGTCAACGTTCTGTTTATTTGTTGAATTATCGAGGATTTACAAAGAGAAATGAATAACAGGCTTTCGAGTTGTACCGGTCCGGTTGCAAAAGATAAAATAGTGGAACGATTTTTGTAATTCTCCGCCAGCAACTCACGCGACAACAAACGCACGATATTTTCCTCGATTTACAACGCCCGGTTTCAGATTACATCGCTTTATTTCGCCAACGTACACGAAAGACGTAACAACGCGTCGGACAGAGTTACCGTCCGTTATATTTTCCGCGAAATTGGAAAAGGGATTTCCAGCGATATCGGGGACATTGCCGTGCTTCCGTTATTTGCTCTCAAGGTGCTAGTCGAGTCTTAAAATTTTAAATATCACCCCTTCTTTCACCTCGCATTTTCAACAAACGAGTCGCTGCAGTTATTTGAAATTTACACGATTTATTCTTCGCGTTCTTCGACCAATGTTCTGTCAAATTTTCATTAAAAACAATTTGTATAATAGCTTTAAGCACAACTTTTTATGGTAAATCCGATTTGACAAATCTACGAAATGATTGTACGAAAGCAGAAGCATAAATGTAAAAAGTATAATATACATATGTGTGTCACGAGGGTTTGAATTTATAAATTCACGTATTGATAAATCTAAAATTTATATGGAATAAAATTATACGTTTCCATTTACCTTTTATATGTATATTACATTTTATATCGTGCTCACATTTCGTACGATTAATTCGTTCTCGTTAATGAATAAAATATATGTTTGATTAAATCATGAGAATTAATATTTTAGAATATTAATAATCACGAGATCTGGATTCGATTACGTAAATGTGCGGTTTTAAACAGCGATGAACATAATTCCGAACTCGTGGAAAATCCGAAGAAATATTTGTAATTTAAAAAGTTATACCTTCCATACGACGGGAGTGAAGTATAAAAAAGAATGTTTTCTTTTTATTGAAAAATCACCAAGTTTTTCCTTTTCTTTCGACTTTAATATCTTCCTTCCTTTTTACAATTTCTTTTCGAATTCCACTCCTGGCGCGCTTTAGATGATCTTTTTAGTTGTAAGTGGACATACATTGAAGAAAATCGTTGGAGCCGTGTTCGATATTTCATGTTCCCCATTTCTGAAAACGTAGTTTCCTGGGAAAACCGCGTTCGCGTTTATGGTTACATATTTTCTGAGTTTATCGAGTCCAGGTACCCAACGTTTCGTGTAAACGGCATTACAAGAACCGCAAGTTGATGGTAAAAATACATATATCGATTGGAAGGTATACGTATACGTACTTCGATTAATAATGTTATCGCGGTCAAATGCAGATTTTGGCGCACTGTGTAAGTACGTCAGTGGTCGCGAAGTTCAAGTTCCTCGCGAGAAGTGACACGCAACGTCTGTTATGTTGGCTAATCGACGGATAAAAACGTCGAGGCCTCTTTGATTCGCGGTGGTAACGACTTGTCGTGAACGATCCCGCATTCTTCGACCCGGCTGGACGGTCAATTGTCCACGCGATGGCGTTAAATTGACCGAAATAGATGTACAAGGGTCGGCCAGATTGCGATTGCCTCGAGCACTTTCAATGACCGCCAAGAGTACTCGACTTCCGTCGCTTTCACGACACGCAGATACGTATGCACGTATGGATACGACGCGACGCGACGCGCGATAATGATGCTCAGACAGAATGGAGGAGCCAAGGTAACGTTCCTTTTCCTGCGTCCCTTCGATTCCCTACCGATCCCTCTCAATACGGCTTTTGATCTCTGTCACTTGTGCACCCTTTTGTTGCCTCGCCGTGTATTCTTGTCGAAAGAGACATTGAACGTGAAAAGAATTCCCATTCAAGGGCCATCGTTTTACTTTACAACGTGCAAGGAGGCCGACCATCGTAACGGTATTAAAATCTGTTTATGCATAAAAGATGTTTCCAAAGACACGTCACGGCAGAAATTCAGTCGAAGCTGTATGTAGCTAAAACAAGGAATAAAAGCTGTATAGGTATCTAATATCTTCGCGTTATACGTTATTCATTGTGAAAGTTCGAAGGAAATCTGAGGACTCTCGGGTAGGCTAGACAGCTTTTTATATTGTTCCTTGTGCCTTGTGTGCACATATGGCAGACATCGATCCGACTATCATATAGCAGAAAATGCATTATAAAGCAGAAGCTACGATTACAGTGTCTTGTCCCACCAAGTTATTTCAAAATATATTTCACTTCGTTTGTGTTTTCTAAGCGAGATTACATATTCTTCTCTAAGAGAAGTTTTAATAAAATTGAAGAAATAAACGAAACTTGAGTCTAAGTAACTTTTTAATTCTGAACCGTGAATAGAAAAAAATGTGTTTCACGTTTCTCTTTACATATTTCTGTTTGGATATCGATCCCTGTAATTCACGCTTCGATTTATTAAACATCGCGTGCAACATGTACGTAGAAACTCCATATTGAGGACTCTTTATTTAATTACAGTACATCAATTGTGTTAACCAATATTTGAGGTTTCCTGCCTAAACGGATTACAAAATTCATTATTGTGCCAGTGATTATGATGGAGTATGTGCATAATATATTACGCTTCGCGGTGTCAAATACAATGTTCCCAAAATAGGTTAACGGTACACGTTAATACGTTCGATCGGTTTAATATTACAAATTCATTTGGTTTTTTTTTTTCTTCGAATCTTCTTCGATGGTTTTCGAACGAAAGCAAATTTAACAATTCAATTGATATAGAGAAAATATATTGTGTTCATATCTTGAAACGTATGATGTTTCCAAAATAGTAACCAATTCTAATTAACTCAAATTCTGCCGCCCTAACTACCGTACAATTATCCCCGTCACTTTCCAAAATCGATAGCCCGGAGCTAGCTTCCATGTTATCTAGTATCCATGATTGACGATCATTCATTCTGCTAATAAATAGCATTTAACTGTATCCCACTTGTCAATTTGCAAATTGTAGATCATTTACTTTACGCGTTCCAAATCAACGTTATTAATTTCCCAATCCATTGAAATCAAAAACGCGACAACTGATCGGATCAGATTAGTTAATTATACAGGGTGTTCGACCACCCCAAAATCCTACCCACTTTCGAGACAAAAATTCGGGTAGGTGCTGAAATTTTTTGGCAAAAAAAAAATTTTTTCAAATCGTTCTAAAAAAAATATTTTTGGTTGCAGGGGTCAATTATAATCATTTTTGGTCAACAAGCATACCCCCGAAATCCTAGCCACTTTCGAGAAAAAAATTACTTACCGAAAATCTAATCCGAGGCCTGAAACGGTTCCCTGTTAAAACGTCATAACTCCTGAACGGATTGGACGATTTTAATGTTTCAAAAAGCAAACTACGCGTATTTTAGTGGAGAATATGTACGAATCGCAAAAATATTCGATAAGGTGTTCCTTAACCCCGTAAAGTTAGAAAAACCCCATAAAAATGGTCCAATTTTCAAATGGCTATAATTCCTATAATAGTAAATATATTTCAATGAAACTTTTTTCTGAAGTAGAGCTCATGGGCACCTATAAAAAAGTATTAGACAACTTTTCTCTAGGGGGTCGTACAAAGTTATTAAAAATGAAAAACGAAGTTTTAATTATTTTCGGTTGAAGGGGTCAATTACAATTACTTTTGGTGAATAGACACACCATCGAAATCTTACCCACTTTTGAGAAAAAAATTCAGCAAGTGCTAAAATTTTTAGGCGAAATTGAAAAATTTCGAATCGTTCTAAAAAAATTATTTTTGGTTGCAGGGGTAAGTTACTATTATTTTTGGTCAATAGACATACCCCCGAAATCATGTTCATTTTCGAAAAAAAAAAAAAATTCAGTACAGACGGAACTTTAAACGTTAATAGCTTTTGAACGAAGCCTCAATCAACAAATTGCTATTCTTGATTTTCGACTTATTTTGGCCTCTTGAATCCCCCATTAAAATTTTGTCCCGGAGGTGGAAAGGAAAGACTAAGTAACGCTTAAAAATTGTCCGACATTGTGAAAGTTTTGATGGAATTCCTACTTGGAAGTATCAAAAATACGCTGGTGATAAAAGCAAGTTTTCCTCGAAGAAGGACAATTTTCTGCGCGTTCTTCGAAGCGCCGGCTATTATAAAAATTTGCCAGCATTACAGAAAGTTCGCGGAGCTTGTTGGAAGTTGGCCCGGCACAAAACTAGAAGTAATGCTCGAACTAAGCTTCAGCGAACTTTTTAATTATCACAATATCGATTTGAGTAGATCAAGGCGAGAGCTGGTGAAACGGCGTTAAAACTGTTGAAGGCGAATCGTTTTGGTCGGAAACGGAACGAACAGCTTGATCGATGAAGCGGAAGTTTGATAAACGAAGTAAACAATGTGTTTGTTAATCCTCGGTCAATGCGGTGATCGTTATTATAACGCAAATAAAGTGCTGAGATCACTGTAATCCTATTTTCAATTAACAGAATCGATTCACTTTCCGACACATTTAATACTACTACAGTCGAAGACCAAAAAGAATAAATTTCATATTGTTTTTAACAGAATAATTTCATTCTGCTTAATATCCATGTAAAACATTGTTTTTAATTACTTCATACCAGGAATATTTTTCTCGTAATTAATCATGTTTTCAAATGAGAATATATAAAGCTTCACGATATATGATGTTTTTCTAGAAAAATATAAGCTATTATTTCCGTTTTAAATGAACTGAAACATTATTCTGTATAATTCTAAATTAAACAATACTGAAGTATGCGCCCTGTTTCGAGCACAATTAAATTACCAACGGTATAAAAATACAGTTTAATTTTGTCGAATACGTAAATTAACGAAAACATCGAGCGAAAACAATTTGTGCTTACGCAATGTCGAATAAAAAATCGCTTGTAGGAAAGCAATCGTAATGGTAAGACGGTTCAAGTGGTAAAACCTATGCGAAACCTTAACTTCGAAGAATAAAAGAAACAAGGAACGATAGCTTACCGGGACGCCGACGCTTTTACCTATTCCGGTTGGACAAAAAACGGTCGTTGCCTGGCCTGGATACCAAAAAATGATCATTTTCTTTGGGAACGGTAAGAAAACTCGCGATAGAGGACTTGAACGAAACTAATTCGGAATTTCTTGCAGCGGAACAGGGAAGACTTTTACGATGTTCTTCGCGTATTTCACTTTTTCGCATAAAAGTCGCCCGCTGACAGAAAGAAGGAGGACACTCGCTTATACGAACTAGTCCTTTTTCTTTCGTACCAGTTTCGAGATTGCGATAATGAAAGCTTCTTACGAGAAGTTCGGGTAAACCAAAATTACAGTTATACCGAACGAGAAACGATCCTCGGAACATCGAATTGTTTGGACCGAGTCTGCTTTAACACAATACATACCCCTACAAGTAATAGCTTTGTACGTTAATTCTCTTCGATGAGCAAGGCATTCATAGCTCGCTAAGTTGCTCGCTTGTCCCACAAAGGGAATCAAAATCGATGTCCCACTTCCCAACGAAACGTCAAAGTAGTCGATGTATTGTAAGAAGGAATAACGCGGACGCCATTCGAACGAAATAAAATTATGAGAAACGATTTAAAATACACAGGGTGTGCACAGCCACCCCTGGGAAACGAAGTTGAAAGAAAAACAATAATGCTTCGAACTCGAATTAATTTACGTCACCGCCGAAAAATGAAGCGCGGTGTTCTACGATCAATTAGATCCAGAATGTTTCTCGAGTTGCGTAACAAGTCAAGCATAATTTCATTAATGGATTCATCGTATTTTCTCGGTACACCGACAAACTCGCATTTATTTCCGTTTCTTCATTGCGTTTAACCCCCGTGAGCGTTTATACAATCTATCCCCCGAGGGAATTCCGGCAAACTGTCAACTTGTAATCGGAATTGCGAGCGTGGAGGAGCTTTTAAACGGAGCCTCTTGAATCATTCTCGTTCGCCTGACGACTGCTTCTACCGTTTCTCTCGACAGATCCGTTTTCAATGCAAAGTAACAGCGGCAAATTGAGAAAACGACCAAGAAAAAGAAAACTGGCTTATCACGAGTTTTGACGTTTCGCTTTCCCATGAAGTTCGACGTATCGGCACTTTCTTTACTCCCAGGCTACGTTTATGATACAGGGGAAACGTTTAAAGATTACTTACTTTCGGATCTATTTTCTCAAACACGACTGATAATAATAATTTAATAATTTAATAATTTAAACTGTTGCGAACGTCGGTTATTTATCAGAACACAAATGAAACATATAAATCGGTAAAATTGAAATCAATCTTCACATATATTTAATAAATGATAATTTAATTAGCCATACGGGTTCGCTGGGGAGGGTTAAGTTTGAGAAACACTGAAACTGGGAATGCAGAGAGCTGGAATTACGGTTAGAATAGGTAATGACAGGTTTGTGTGTTTAGAACGGATACGGAATGAATGTGGAATAAAATGGAAATGAGGTAGAGAAATGTAGACAAAACAATGTTTAAAGTGTTTGTACAGTGTGTGGAGAATGGAGAATCGTAGTATAAACTGAAAAATCTTGTGCGTTAATTGAACTTCGGATACTCATTGTTCAGGCCCGTAATACACGACAAATACGACCAAGTTGCATCGTCTACCAATTACAACGTTTACCCGACTAGTATTTACTATAATCGCAGTACAGTAATTTCGGTCGTGCTTGCATTCCCAATGACTGTAACAATATTGTATGAAATCAAACATGGCTGTTTATTTTCCCTCCTCTACGTACACAAATTTATCCGGGTATCGTGAGAGTCGATGGACGCTTTTATATAAATTTTCATATTTTTAGATCAACACAGGTAATTAAAATTGATCGAAAAATTATATTTTCCATGAATCGAATTCGTATTTGATTTTAGTTTTTAATCAAGTGTCCATGAACTGGCTCGTGTAAGTTATTTCGATTTCGAAATCGAGCGTCTGTTCCGATTTTCATTATAAATCTTCCCGCTGAATATAACAACACTTGGAACGTCGATCTTTGTTTGGTCAAAAATTCACGCGACCGGATTGAAACGCGAACGCCAGACATTCGCGCCGCGAACGAGACCGCAACACGGAATCCGAAAATTTTATTAAATTATTCATACCGACAGCGACGTTCTTTTACGGTGTAAAAGCCATTATGCAAACATAGCGACTCGGTTAAATTTAGCAGAAAGCAAACGTTTATTAAGTCATAAACATAATTCGATTACGCTCATGGCATCTCAGAGTTGGTTGCATCGCAACGAGGAGTTATTCGCAACCGAAGAGTTATTCGAGGAGCGTCATGAATTTAATCGGAGTTTAATATTGTTCGGGACCGAATTCTACAATTTGGTGACAGGAAGATTTACGACCGACGAGATTAGAATGTCAATTTTAGAAGATATCGGAGGATCGAGACAGTCGTCGAGAAAAGAACGTTGCACGGAAAAAAAATTTTCCTACTTGACTCGGAAAATTTTTGTACCACTCCTTTATATTATTGTAATAAATAATTTCACGGCAAGAGTACATCGACTAGCTCGACACGAGTGCAAGAAATCAATTCCACGACATGATTGCACACGCTAATCGCTTTGAAAGGTGTTACGATAGGCCACCAAAGGCGGAAATGGGACCTTGTTAGAACGTTTATCTCGTTAAAAGCTCTAATTGTAAGATAACACTGTCTAATAACACCGAATAACAAGTTACACGAGAAATACAAGTTCTTAAATATTTTCAAAAACACAACGTGCACCTGTTAGGTATTAACAAAATTGATCATTTCATTGACAATAATTTGATAATACAGGTGATCGATTCGCCGAGATAATCAACGTAACGAAAAAGACGCGACAGTGCTATTAACTTGGACGATATTCCAGATATGCGATGATCCAGAATCTCGATCCAATATTGCAATGGAGAAGCCACCGGCCTACAGAGTGGATCTATGTTGCAAACTAATACGATTAAGTACTCGGATCGCCTCGAACAGTATTATGGGGCAGGACTAGGACCGGGTGCCTGAATCTCGTTAGGACGCTCATCTCCCTATGGGGAATTGTTATCGTGCTGGCCATCGGTTGGCTGTCCGGAAATTTCGCGCTTACGAAATGAATGACAAACACAATTACGACGCTCAAAGAAGAATATCGTTGTTACGGGCACGAAAGACGCATCCCGTGGAACATAAGACTGCGATATATTTCACCGCAAACCGTAAGGATGCAACTCGAAATACGTCAACCTCGCGTTTTCGTTACCGAACGGGCTGCAAACAGAGCCAATTATTTTTAATAACAAGGGAACACTGACAAATCGTTCTTTCTAATGTGCAATGAAATAAAAGTCCATGAAACGTACGACTTGGTACATTTAACTCGGCAACAAAAACATTTATAAAGGCAAAATCAAAGAGAAAGTGAATAAATTATGTTTTCTTTAAATATTTCTAATCGTACAAACGGTACGAACTGCGCTACGCGAGAAATACGATGCTCGTTTCGCGAAATGAAAATATCCCCAACAATTGTGAAAATTGTGAAAATCGTAACGCAACGTTCAAATAGAATTTCCATCGTAGCGAATCGTTACGACGAGACCTGTCCACTCGAGAGTTATACCCGCAAATCAGACTTCCTGTTAAATCGCCTGTACGGATTAAACCACTTACCGATACAAGTTCCATCAGGGGTGGCCTCGTAACCGGGGAGGCAGGTGATCGACAGGCTGTCTAGTATCGGTTGATCCTTTAGCTCCATTGGTTCGGCGCACCGATAAGATCCGGGAGTATTGATACACCCGTAGCGACACATTTCCGTTTGTAAGTCGGGCTGGGCACACTCGTCCACGTCTACAAAAAGAGCCATAAGCTTAGATAAAATCAAGAATAATCATAATAATTTTATTAAACTATTATTTTTATTCTCGCATAGAGACTATTAAATTTCAAACTCGTGCGGTCAAGTAACCGATTTTGCATCGTTTGGTTGGACACCCGGCGACTCGATATTCTTCGCGTTTCGATCGGTATGGGTTATCGAATTTCCTGCGCGAATCTGAGGAAAAGGAACGCGAGTGGCGAATTCTATTACCTTGGCAAGTCTTCCAGTCGTCCTCCAGAACGAAACCGTCAGGACAGAGACAGAAGACCCGGCCCTTCGTCGAGAGACAGGTATGGGAGCATCCAGCGTTGTTATTGCTGCACGGACCTGCATCCTGACACGTGTGGTTGTCAACCGAGAGGACAGTGTCCTGTAGACCGTCGCAGGAGCATTCATAGCCTCCTATGGTATTCCGACACGTATCCTGACAAGGTCCGTGCCCGTTGTTCAACAGACACTCGTTGATGTCTGAATAATGGACACGAATATCAAGGAACCGCTTTACATATTTTTCTCGATTCGCTAATTAGCTATTCAGGCACGCAAAATAATCGGTACTCTGCATTTGAGCCAGTTTCCAACTGTTGTTAATAAATTCTAAAAATGAAAATTTAAACAAACAAGAGTAAAAATTGAAAATAATATTAAATGAAAATAATATTTAAATCGAATATAGTACTCGATGGCAGCTTTAATAGTTTCAACAAACTGTGAGCAACGTCGAAGGTTGCAGTTTCTGCCGGTGATAATCGATGAAACGACGAATTTATACGCGTTCGCGTTTACACTTGTTGCTTTTTGAGAGGGAACGAAGTATTCGCGTACGGTCTGCTATGTATGTTCCGGTGCAAATAACTTACCCCCGCACGTGAACCTGTCCAGGAGCAGTTTCATTCCCTTTGGACACTCGCAACGAAAGGATCCCAGGGTGTTCACGCACTTATGCTCGCAACCTCCCTCATTATCCTCGCATTCGTCCACATCTGAATTTCAACGAGTACGTGTAATACAGAAAATTTGGCCAACTCCCGCAACGCGCCGTTCCTGACTTATCGCGACCACGTAAACGGTTCGACGAAAAAAAAAAAAAAAATACGATTCGAAACTGTTACTTTAATTCCACTCGTCTGAAAATATTGTACGAACGGAAGTGCTGTGTTCCTTGTACAAACTCGTCGTTACGACGACGGAAAAAAAACGTTCGCTAATAATATTTACAGAAACATTTCGTGGTGCGAGAGGCTGGAGAACATGTAAATGAAGCAAACCGCGTTACTCGTGTTGTTTGTAAACGATCAAATTCCACAGAGCTTTGCTCCAATTTTATTTTCATATTCCTTGCGCAGCGAAACTGCAGCTTAGACTTTCAGAGCTCCGTTGACCCGGACATTCTCGCAAGACGGACTGTTTATCCTTCGAATTCATCTGGATTAACGTAATTTTACTGCATTTTTATTCTTCCGTTTTTCCGCTGTTGCGTGGCAAAAGACTATTTTCCCCGAGACTCGTTAATCTCAACTTTCGTTTAATTCTAACCATTCCCATTAACTCGATCAAATTAACAAAGTTTAATTGCATTTTGTTTTCGTATACCTTTTCCGGTACTATTTCGCCCGTGATCTACATTTCCTTGCCTTGTTTTTTAATTTCATACTTGCGTAAACAAAATCGACTCTTCGTTGTAACAGTTACATCAGAATTTCGATGATGGAACTTTTTCAAAAGTAGTTGGAAAAATGACGAAACAGCAGAAAGGAATAAAATTTCAGCAACGTCTCACTTCCAATCTTGATCCGTGTTCCGAATTCAGAAACGAACATTAAAATAACGTTTCGCAATCCTCCTTAACCTTTGCGAAAGATCAATGGTAATACGTTCGACGCGGGAACAAAAAAAGATGAAAGATTTTGCGCGAGATCGTTGATATTTTAATACTGGCAGGAAACACTTGTCGATCGCAGAACAGAAGCTGTCAATATTTCAAAGAGTATTCTGTCGATATTTAAACTCGAAAAATTTCTTTTCCACCGACTCGACAGGCTGCGGCCTTACACAGGAAAACGATATCGTTCGTGTTCCGTTTAATGCTCATACTGATTAAAAATAAGGAAATTTTATACCGGGTTAACTATCAGGAATGTTATTAGATTATGAAAAGTGACGGTAATTTTTCCTGTGCGTCGTTAACGAACAAATTGCAGTATTTCACAGAAAACCTGCTCATCGAGTAAATCCATAACCGTGTCGAGTTCCATATTCAATTATAACGGAATCAATGATCAACGAATTAAAATTAAAAACTAAACGAAAGATACGTACAATGAAAAAAAGAATAAAACAATTCAAGAAAATAGAAATTAAGAATAACATTTCTTCGTACAAGGCTTTGTTTTCCTACTCGGATTAATTAAAAGAAATTGCTTTTAAAATGTAACAGCTTCTATGTTTAATTATTGAAAATGTTTGTTAGCGGTTAGAACGTGATAATTGTATTCTGCTGGGAAATAAAATTCTACCAGAAAAGAGATTCTATCCTTTTCTAATCGGCGATGGAAGAAACGATAAAAACAAAACATACCGATGCACGAATTGCCTTCTAGTCGATAGCCTTTGTAACAATAACATCTTGGTCTGCCATCGGTGTCCTTGCAAACATGATCACAAGAGGCCCCGATACATACACCCTCGGGTTTTTGCTTCACTTTGCATTGTGGCAAATGCCCGACCCATTGACGATTTCTGCAGAGCAATCTGCTTGTCGTGGTTACCATGTAGTATCCTGGAGCGCACTCGTAATCAGCTTCCAAATACTCGTGGCCCGGTATCGACGACCTTACAGAAATATAGAATAGTCAGAAAATGATATGTATCTTTTACTAGCAATTTTATACCGAATATAAATAACAAAGTCTCAACTTGTAGATAAATATTTCATTTATTCTCGAATTCTTCATTGTCCGCTGCTAATGTTTCTTTTTATTTTCGCGTCGACGTTAAAGTTCCGATATTTTTTCCACTTTTTATTGAAAATTTATCGTATCTTTTTCCTTCGCTTTTTCAACTCTTTTATATTTCATAGCACCGCGAAGTAATTCCAGCACGTCCGGGTATTGAAAAGTTCAAACTTTTCGATCCGAACGTTTTCTGGTTCTCGTGCAATTCCGCTTCGAAGTTGGCTGCAGTAATTCAATTTTCTAACGAAAAGAGGAAATTTCAAGCGGCAACAGAGCGACACGTTCTTCGCAGTATTATAGGCGAGTATGTGCTCGATTAGAGAACAAATGAAGGGCTTTGAAGGGGTCCGTTCGCGAGTGTCTGCAAAAGTACTAAACGGAACGGGCGAACGGAAACAGCAATTATAAACGTTTCAACTGCCCTATTGAAAGCGACCAAGCATCGCTTCTTTGAAAAGTACCTAAGAAGTGTGGAAAGTGGATTATAATAGAACTGATTGAAAGATTGCTTCTAAAAATCGAGTCTTCTTTCCTCGAACGCACGAATCTTTCCTCGAAATGATTCAGTAAATCAAAAGAGATTCGATCTCTGTTTGTGAAAGACACATTTTTAAAGGAACCTTATACTTTTTTCTGTAAAAAAAAATCTCTAAAAAGACCAAGAGAATGAAACTCTAGCCTAGAATATACCTCTAAAGCGATCGAAATAGAGCAACGTGTATAGAGAAATTGTTCCTCCGGCGAAAAATATAAAAGAGCGATACACTGACAAATGACCGTTCGTTGTAGGTAACTGAATTCCCGGAAGCTCTATCTTTGTGCAGAACATAAAGCGCGGGACAAGTTCATAAGCGCAGCGAAAATCCATCGTTATAAGGGAAATCGCTTCGATCAAATCCACCCTCGTCGCCGTTTTGGGATGAGTTGAATTATTCATAGTGAAAGCCACTTACTTTACATATTTGATCAGTGCATGCCGTGCGAGGGGCGCGGGCAGGAAAGTCCCGTTTATGCATGATAAATCTCCGTTGGTGTCGTCGTCGTACGCCGGTGTGGCGTTCGCCATCTCCGTGCTCTTCTTTCCGCCCAGCCTTTTCAACTCCGTTCCGTCAATTATGGGTTTACCATGAAGATGGGATCCAGCGGATTTCCGTCGCTCGATTTCCCCGTGTCGCGGCAACATGGATAATTTCAAGCCCGACGTCATGTAAGCGTTGTAATCCTTGAGCGTCCTCGCCAGCACTTCGTTCTCCAGATCGAGAATAGGCAGATCCTCCTCCGTTCGCGAATAACCCAGCATCTTCTCGGCGTCGTACCTCGAGCTGCCGAACCTGGTCTCCGGCCGATTGCTCTCGCTCTGCGCCTTCGTTTCGGAACTTTTGCTCGGCGTTCTCGTCAACGTGCTGCCCAGAATACGGTTCTCGAGACTCGCCGGGTCCTCCATCTGCGTCCGGGAGATCTCCTTCTCCAGCTGCTTGGAGAATTCTCTCTCGACCGTGTCCTCGTAGTTCCTGTAACGCGAGGTCGTCTGCGACGATCGCTTGGTCGGTTCGGTGGTCAATTGATCCTGAAGATTGGACGACGCGGTGACGTTCGTCGCGTCTACCAGGGAACCGTTCAACGGGGACTGGTCGTTTCTCCAAGTCATGTTCGAAAAATTATAGTTGGAAGCGTTGTCCTCGAGCTTCCCGAGGAGCAGTGCCGCCGGTGCATCGTTCATTCGTCTCTTGAACTTGGTGATTCTGTGTCCCCCGAGTTTCTCCTCGTTCTGTCTGGACCTTTTCCGTCCGCGTTTTCGATCGCGATTCTTCCTTCTTCTTCGTCGCTCGGCGCGATACCTTCTCCACTGGGAGTCCTTCGACTTCTTCGACCGACTGCCGCCCCTTTTCCCTCTTACTTCGTTCTCGCGTACGGACTCGCCGGGTTCGCGTTCTCGGTCCACGTCCGCGACTTTCGACTCCTTGCCTCGGCGACGTTTCTTACGCGTTCTATCGCCGCTATTTCCCTTTCGACGACCGGTCGATGTTGTCACTGAAAAGAACCGTTTTTCCTCTAACGTACTATTGGGAGACTAACGAGAGAAGGATTTAACGGTTTTAACTTTTATATCGGCATCTGTGTTGGTTGGATTTCAAGAACACGTCTACTCACCGACATTCAGAGCCGACCGAAGGGATGAGTTGGACGAAGCACCTTCTGGTGAAACGAGGACCTTGTCCCTATTTCCGTCAGCCCGAAGTACCGTTTCCGCTTCCGTCTCCGGCACCTCTGCCGCGTTCCGGGACGAGAGAGAACGGCCGTTCTCATCGAGAACGCCCTCGCGAGACAGATCCCAGCTAATGGACAATACAGCCAACCGGTGTTTTTTTTCTCTCGACAAAATGAAAAGACCCTCCTCCTTGCCCACCTCGACCCTCCTCCTTTCAGCATGCATAACATCGTGTACCTTCCTAAGTCGCCCCCTGTACCCGTATTAAAAATACTGCCGCGACAACAGCTTACTAGAAATTCTCTCGAAAAACGACCGATCGTTCGTCGCGCTCACGGAACACGTCTTGCATCGATTTCATCAACTTGGAAACTCGTAACGACCATGGTATGATTACTTTCGTTTTCCTCGCGTGGTAATTCGTGGTAATCGACTACTCGTTTACAAATCCCGCTATTGTACGCGAAACTGATAAATAATTTGGTTCTTTCGTTGTTCCTCCGTCATCGCAAACTCAACAGCAACGTTTGCAAAGGTAAAGACCGAATGGAAATTTCAATTATCGTTTCGACGACAAAGGTCTTCTCGATCGGATTACAGGAGATAATTTGGTAGGAACATCGACATGGTCCTAAAGAGCCTCGGTGTCCTCGACAATCGCGATAACGACGAACGGGGCGAAACGTTGCTCCCATTGTTCCCGGCTATTCCGACGATTGTAAATGAAAATACCGCAGGAAGTAGAGAGATTCCTTTATTAGCGGACGACGAGGCGACGCGACGCGACGCGACGCGACGTCTCTCTCCGCAAACGACCGCCCAAGGGCTCCACGGATCGTTTCGCGGAGACCTTGGTTTCATCGCGTCGCATCGCGTCGCGTCGCATAGCGTCGCATAGCGTCGCTTCTGTAATTACGATTCGTGGGACCGGGTAACCGAGACGGACGTATGGCGAACGCCGGTAGACGCGTGACTCGCGTTTCCGCAACTGCGGTCCGGCTGTGTTACACCAATTAGAAAGTTCGAGTGTGTGTAACGCGACCACCCTTATTTCGTGCCGAGCGTAATTATCGGTTCTCCACACTTTGGGCGTCCGTTCGTTTGATCCACGGCCAGCCCCGGGCAACTCCGAGTCGAAGTTGCGGTTTAATGACGATTCCGCGACGGCCTGATCGGAGTTCGCTGAAGTTGCGCCGAGAGCTTGTTACCGGGGTCAGGAAACGTGAGCGACGTCCTCTCGTTTGTACCTTTTTACTTCCTTAATTGGCTAGGTTGTTTGTGTCGGACAGTAACTGCGAGTGTGGCGCACAGGGTGGTTCGTAAAATGCGACTTCGCGGGCAACTTTGCCGCACGAGGACGACTTTGTTACCGAGTCGCGATTCTCTCAAGCGTTTCGATCGTTTTCGATTTAAACTCGGTTCAACGGCTGGTGAAACACCGAATATGTATGTATATGTTTGAAGGACATTTCCTGTTTCGATCTGATAGAATTAAGTCTATGTATACTTACATCGAACGAATAGTTCGCGCACAGTTAACAGAGTTATTAAGTGATAATTTCAAAACACGAAAATAACGTTTCTCTTCGGAAATAAGCGAATAAATATTATTAAATTTAACAGAAAGTAGAGCATTTGTTATTTTCAGATCGATATTAAAGTAAAATTGCTTGGAGCAATTGACACTGTTCCACAGACACGACGATCAGCCTTGGTAATTAGCGCGTCGATTCACTTATTAACTCATTTGTCACGTACACGAGTTACACATTCCTGAAGGAGGCTGGGTTAACGTCGCCCCGCTTTAGAAACCCGCTTTAAATTCCTACTGACACACAATTTTCACACTATATGTGAATAATGAGGAACTGTTTCCCGAAAAGCTTGCCTTCGATTGATTTAAAATTAACAAATTCTATTTAATGTTTGAATTTAATTCGCACTATAACGATATACTTACGCGTACGATTGATCGGAATCGTCAGCCTGCAGGTCGTCCCGCAAAACGCCTATTTTCCTAGCGTTAGTTTTGTCGTTAAACGTTTCCCGGGGCTCTGCATTTTGACAGCGTCCTGAAAACACCAAAATCGCACCGTATTCACCTCCCGTCAGGCAGGAAACGTCGAAAAACGTAAAAGAAATAAATCGAAAACGCGCGAGACGGAAACGAGATCCGTCCGCCGATACACCGTCCACGTCGGAACAGAGGCATAGGAATTTCCATTTCCGGGGCTCGAGAAACTTTCACCTGGACGAGGTGGAAAGTTTTCCCAGTTCCAGATCTTGGAACTTCGCTTTGGTTCCGCTCGAACTTCGACCGGAAGTCAATGGAACCCGCGCCACTTTGCAATGCCGGGCAAAGTACTTGCGTACGCCCCCTCGCCGCGCCACTCTGTTCGCCAGCTTTTCAGCTCGATATTGAACTTTTTATCGCGACGAAAGGGGACGGGGGAGAAGGGAACGAACGGTTAAAGCGAAAGGAGTTTCGCGGAAACAAAACGTCAGCTCGCAATGGTCGTTTCGCGTACAGATGCCCGCGGAAATCGGTGCTCGGCGCGTTTCGCGAACCGATGCAATTTGCTTATGAGTTTTCCCCGCTGCAATCTTTTCGAACGTAACACTATAATGGGCAATCGTTCCGAGGAGAAACTTCGAACAAACAGAAGGAAACCGTTGCGTTAGTTTCACCGAATACGTTGTTCGAAACTACAATAGAAACAGTTTTTAATGCTGGATGTTAAGAGACGCGTAAACTGACTCAATTGTTTACGACGATCAAAGTTTTTTATTCGCGAGAAAATCGTTGAAGTTGTTGAAACCGTCACGGAATGGAAAGTCTGACGATACAAACGCGATAAGACACCCTTAGAAATGTCGAATGTAATATATACGGGGTGTTCGGCCACCCCTGGAGAAAATTTTAATGGGAGATTCTAGAGGTAAAAATTAGACGAAAATCAAGAATATCATCGATAATCGTTAACGTAAAGGTCGAAAGCAAAACAGAAACTTGGCTATGCCCGACGTTTCTGGTCTCGGATATGCAAAAAGGTGTAGTGGAATTCGGCCAAACCTCGCTGGATGTGGCTAGGATCTTACCAAATCTAGGAGGAAGCTGATAAACTCTGTCGAGAAACTATAGAACTAGGGCGAACTCTAAAGCGGGTCCCACACGATGATGCTTGACTCGAGATATGTCTCGAGACAAGCAATAGCTTCGAGATACTTTGATTGCTCGTATCTGTTCGCGAGCAGTCTCGTGCACAACCCGAAAATGGTGAAATGCAAAAACATGGGATATGATTCTCACGATCATAGGCACAATTATAGTTTTGTCGCAGAGTGTACGTGGACTCGAGTACATGAAACTATTGGTTACTCTAGCCCCGTCCATCTTTTGCCGAGTCCGCCAGCGGGTTCGCAACGCGACTTCATTCGACGAAAAATACAGACGTATGCTTTTATCTTTTGTAACGATCGCCCTGACGCCGACAGCCATCCCGTTTCGAACGTGGTAATTCGACGCACCGTGGCGATCACGACCCTTTTTGCATTCGTCTCTCGCAACGGGAGTATACGTAGTGGCAGAAGTCAATTTCAATAAAATTGATACGCGATGGTAGATCCTGCACCTACGAAAACCGAAGGTAAAATATTGGTCGAACGCGGTCGTAAGTTTTTTCTAAATTTCATCGAATGTCTAACAATGCTCGTTTGAAAAATCAATCGAGTTACTTCATCGTTCGATTCCTCTGCTTCCTTTCGCGTATTTAATCTCGCTGTTCGAAAATAGAACGCGGATAAAGGTTCGATCCGAAGTGGAACACAGAGTTTGCGAATCCCGCGGAGTTACAAGAGAAACGTCTGATAAAGTTATGAATTACGGTGCATTGGCCTTCGAGGCTCGTCGAGGTCGTTCAACACAGGATAGGTCAGTCGCCGGCTCTAACTCATTCTAACCGATGCCGTAACGCTCCCACCATCGATTCTACGTGAACCGGAAATATAATGGCGGCGATCTCGTTCGAATTCCGGGAAACCGACGCGGAGAGCAAATGCCACGAAGCCGCTCAAAACCTCCATGAACCAAAATCCCCCCGCAAACCTTCTTACCGATTCATCGCGGCGAAGAAACAAGAAAAATACAAAGGGTCTGATAATGTATTTAATCCCGTTTAATTGAACTTTGCTGCCCCGCGGAAGAAATTCTTCCACCGATACCGCGGTCGACTCGCTTACGTGACCTGGAAACTTTATCAGTTTCGATCGAATTTGAAATTATTTTGACAAATCAGTGCTGATTAGTCAAATCATTTACACAAAAGGCATTAACGGAACAAAATTATTCTACGTTCAACCTAATTCTTTTCTATCCATCCGCAAGTTTACAGATTATATGTATACTTTTTCAATTACATTTTACCCTTTGAAAATGTACTCCCCGAAATGCAGAAAGAACCATCGAAATGCGATTGCCGATGAAAGTCGCGCTAAAAGCAACGAAACAGTGCTTCGAAACTTTTTTGTAGCATCGTGAAAAGTTGTTCTTTACTTGGAAAAATGTGCATGCTCGACGTTCCTAATACATCGCCTTAACGAGTGTGAGAAACGAAAATCGTGTCGCGCGTCGTAACCCATCGAGAAATTTGTCTGAGATCACCGGTTTATATAAAACTTCATCGACAAAGCGGCGTTTATAGAAAATTTCAGGTCAGCGCGCACAACGGCCGCAGTTTTATGTTTTATTACGCGACCTGAGACGTTGCGCTAAACGAAACCACCTCCGGGAAATGTCGAAATGCTTACGCGTTTTTATTCATACGTAATTACTTCCCTCCTTCCTCCCGTTCTGCGCGTAGGAGTTCATTCACGATCCGTCCCAAACAGATCTCAATTGCGAATCTACTCTGCTTTGTCGATCCATGAATGATTTCTTATAAATATCGAAATATCTAGAAAAAACCACTGATCCAACCGGGTGAATAAAGTACAGCACGGTAAAGAAAAAAGTTTTCAATTATTTTCCATGAAATCTCTGGTAAATAAGTAAGACGGACGGACACCTTCTATTTATTAATTACGGATTCATTAAGAGAGCGTGGATGAACCGAGATAAGTTGGTACCGAATTGAAAGGCAGCCGAACACCGGTAAATTACAACCCCTTCTCATAGCCATTAGACGCAGTAAGATGTAATATCTGTAGAGAAGCGGCGAGAACCCAAGATATTTTTCAGCCCTTTCGTGCCATCCTTTCCTCTTTCTCTCATTTGCTCTTAAAGTTGTAGATTAACTTCCAGGGTCGCGAACTACGCAAAGAAACGTATAGTTCCGTGCTTTACTTAGAAGAGAGTTCAGAGTACTTAAAGCTCCTGAAAATGCCGAGGTAAGACTTTCCGTTCCTCTTTCGCATGCACCCTCCACCACCCTTTTCTTCTTTTCAGCAGCTTACCTGAGCGGGTAATTAAGACGTTGTGCCGGCGCAGACTCGGAAAACCGTGAATACCGAAATTATTCTTCGTTTTAGCGCGAGGGAACTTGATGCCGCGAAATATACGGTCACCCTCTATGTATAACGGAAGGAACGACGAACCGTGCAAGGTAAATGTTCTTCCGAAAGAGCTTTACCATGGAACGGGTCACAATTTAACGCTTCGGCCGCGTTTCCTTTTCATAACAGTTTACTTTTATTCGAGAAAATCATCCCTTTACCGATATTCCGAATAACGTTTCAAGTATTTTCATCTTTCCCCTAAACTTTCGATAAAAATCACTCGGTTGCCGGGGTCTCCGCAAACTCGAAAGAATTCGTCGATCCTTCGTTTCAGAGAGCAGCGCTCGAATGGAAAATTCTAACACATCTCCAAGTTAATTTGACGGGGTGGTGTGTATTTTGGGAATCGTGCGCGTTTCTCGTTTAAGTTGAAAGTGGTTTCCAAGTAACCGATGGTCGGAAAGTACAGACTTTCCACATCCACAACATTTGCCACGGTTTACTTGATTTAAGAGCTGGCTTCGTTAGCCAAACATGTAATTAAGACCGAACCGGGGGATACTTTCGTGCTGCGGGATCGTGGAGAACCGACAAAATCGATTTTACGGACGCATTCGTACGCAGCTGCGATCCCGTTCCAAATTTTATGGAATGTTTACGCTGCTACCAACTTTCGATCAACGAAAAATTACATTCTGAAAAAATTATTTCCGATTGCGGGGGTCGATTACAATCATTTTTGGTCAATAGACATACCTTCGATATCCTATCAACTTTCTAAAAAAAAATTCGAAATGTGAAATTTTTCGACAAAATTAAAAAATTTCAAATCGTTCTAAAAAAAATATTTTTGGTTGCAGGGGTCAATTATAATCACTTTTGGTCAACAAGCATACCCCCGAAATCCTAGCCACTTTCGAGAAAAAAATTACTTATCGAAAATCTAATTCGAGGCCTGAAACGGTTCCCCGAAATTTCATGCGAATCTTTAAAACGTCATAACTCCTGAACGGATTGGACGATTTTAATGTTTCAAAAAGCAAACTACGCGTATTTTAGTGGAGAATATGTACGAATCGCAAAAATATTCGATAAGGTGTTCCTTAACCCCGTAAAGTTAGAAAAACCCCATAAAAATGGTCCAATTTTCAAACGGCCATAACTCCTACAATAGTGAACATATTTGAATGAAACTTTTTTCTGCCGTAGAGCTCATGGGTACCTACAAAAAAGTATTAGACAACTTTTCTCTAGAACGCCGAACAAAATTATTAAAAATGAAAAACGAATATTCAAGAAAAATCGACAGGGGGTAGTAGGTGCCTCATTTTTCCGGCGAAAAAAAATTCTTTCAAATCGATTTGAAAAAATTATTTTTGGTTGCAGGGGTAAGTTACAATAATTTTTGGTGAATAGACCTACCCCCGAAATCCTACCCACTTTCTAGAAAAAAATTCTTTACCGAAAATATACCGTGTGGCCGGAAATGTTTCTATAACTTTTTAACGAAGCCTCGATCAACAAATTACTATCCTTGATTTTCATCTTACTTTGGCCTCTAGAATCTCGCATAAAATTTTTTCCAAGATGGCCGAACACCCTGAATAGTTTATGAAAAATGTTAAGATCAATATTAATCGATTTTCTGATCAGAAATGATCAGACTGCAGACGGGGGAAGAAGATAGTCGCGTTTTAACGGAACGTGGCCAGAGAAAGAAACACCAGGAGCAGGGGCGATAGAAAAAAGAATCGTTCTAAATGAAAGCGATTAAAGCGGCCAACAAAGCAACGCCTTCGGCGATAGAAGAGTAATTCGTTCGTTTCTCCATTATAAGGGACTGTGCGAGGGTGGCGAATCCGTTACGAAAGTTTAATTAAACCACCGACAAAAGGGAGCAGAGCGTCTGTCGATCTTCGATAGCGTTGGATCTCTATGCGAGTGCGACATTACAACGTATTTTTAGCGGTAGAAAAAAAATCATCACGGATATATTAGTTACAAAATTGTTTGAAAAAAAAATTCAACAAATCTTGTATTTGATTTCTGTTTAGTTCTTCTGTCGCGTTCGCGATAAAACGCTTTGCTTTTGTCACGGTGATTATTTAGTTTCGTTGAACAAAAGCATTTCTACGCGCAGACCGTAAATAACAATTTTTTCTTCATTCCATTTACGAAATCTGTTCCGGAAAATTTTCTGTGATATTTGTGCGCGGAAACGATATCGAGGGAACATTCCTGCTTATTTATCAGCAGCTCTCAATGCAAATTACATTCCGAGCAAACTGCATTATGCGAGCACTCGTATAAGTTCGATAAACACGAACGGAGATGTTGATTAAACTTCAATCAGCGAGTATCGATAGTTCGATAACGATAACAATAGGTGAAATTATCAAACAAATGTTCCAGCTAAATAATAAACCATCGATTATGTACGAAACGCGCAGTTAAACAAGTTCGTTCGAGTTTGACAAATGAAGTTCAACTTCCCCTACCATACTGCAATAATGTTTTCCCTGTTAAATCGATTGCTTTATAACAGCGATATGACTTATACGATGTATACAACATTTACGAACAAACACAATGTTTTTGGATCTGATAAAAAGAAGAAAAGTTTGAGATTTTTTAATATTATTGGAAAGTTTAACTAAAGTTGCACTTCCACTGCACTAAAAATTTCGAAAACTAATCTGTAAAATTACACCAATGAAGTTTTGCTAACCGAATGATTAAAATTTTTTACGAAACACAATTACATCGTAACACATTTATCGCGCGTAATTATTTTACGCTGATTGTGCATCGATCCGAGCATGCAACGGAATGAAAAACAAACGAGTAACGGAATTATTTTGAAAAACTCACTCGTCGATTCGGACCACGCGTTCGCGTGTTTTTAACGAAAAATTATTTTCTTGAAAACGATAACGCATTTGAAACAGTTTATTCGATATTTATAATTTTTACCAAATTGTATTAATTTCAACATTTTCTAGCCGACTTTTTGGCAAAATATTACTATATCGTTCGGTATGGAGCACTGTGCGTCACCGAAAAGATTTGATTAGGTGTGAACGAACGTGCAAACCAGCCAGGGGCGTAATTAGCCTGTCCCCCACTGACCAGCCGGCGAAAGAAATTACGAAATTAGTCTCACCTTTTTTTTTCACCCGCAAAAGAGTGGCGTAATGGCCACGTGGTAGAAATCTAACTCTTCCCTTCAACTCGTTAGCTCTTTTTATCGCGAGTAATTTTTCTTACTGGATAGGAATACAGGGGTTGAATAGGGAAGAAAGAAAGATACGGACGTAATTCATATCTCCTACGCGACGAAGGTTTTCCCAGTCTGCGTTATTTTCCCATCACCATTCAACGCGGATCGATCGGGTCTCCTTTTAAAGTCGTGAAATCGTTTCACAATATCCTACTATAAATTTAACCACCCCCGATCCTATATATCACGAATAAATATGAAACACAACTCTTCTTAAACGTATCGCTTTCGAATAAAATAAGAAAAATGTGAAACACAACGGCGAAACTTTGTGCGTGGAGTTCGTACAAACTGTCACGCGGAAACGAATCATCTGTTCGAGATACGATACGTGTAGCAAGAAAAAGACTTTTAGTTTATAATTGTAAAATATAGAAAATGAACCCTAAGCGAAAGGATGAAAAGTTTTAAAATATTGTACTGCTCGTAGAGATATTAAAATTTTAAATAAATTACTAACTCGTGCGTAACAAGAATGTTGAAAAGTTCCATGTCTCTTTCAGCAAAGGATTGACATTTTATGCAGTCATTTACCTATCGTATATTATCCTACGATAAAACTTTCGTGTAAAAGCTGACGCTTCCATGAAAAGTTGGAGAACTCACTGATAAGGAAGAAAGAGCAGAAGCATCGAACGAAAGGATTAAATTGAAATTTTCTTACGATCTTTAGAAAAGATTTTCCTTTTCATTTGTTCGCTTCTACTAAATCACTTTTGTCCGCTGTTGAAAGTGACCGTGTACAAAATAGCAGTCTTTTAAATAAATTATTCATGATATACGTATGCATAATTCTATTTTAATATTGCTCGCTGTTTTCAGAATTCCTGATCGAGTAGTTCTTTTTATCGACATGAATAATATACACACATTCAAGTTTCAAAATAATTCGAGAATATCCCCCGTTTGAAGTGCTAAATAATCGAATAGAATTTCGTTGATAGGTTGAGTGGTAGAACATCACTTTCGTGTTGCACCTAAACGTTTAAAAACACTATTGACCGAGTGCCTCACAAATAGCGTGTGTTCGATTTTGTCGTCCACTTCTCGGTACTGTTAGAGAACAGTATATATAGGCACCGCAAGACACGCCAAATATCTACGGATCGAGAAACAACTTTTGCTTTTTTCACAAGTATCTCGACAAAAGGACAATGTTGACAAAATAAACCCGAACCTCTCGATCTGGATTTTCGATCTCTACGTACAGTCGGCTCGAAAAATAAGTCGATACGATTTCAAAATTGGTTTCTACCGCTTCCAATTAAAATAAAACTGTACGAAGAATGTGCGAATAAATTTGAACAATGCATCGAACGTATAAACGTAGAATTTCTTCCTTTGTTCAGCGAAAATTTCTTAGTTTCGTTGATCCGTTTAGAAAGTACGAGACTCGATGGTAATAATTTTCGTTTCATCGTTGATATTCTCCGAGCAAGATCGCGATACCCGATCTTGTCAAGGTAGGAATTCCTTTCGGCGAAAGGTCATGGCTACAGATCGCGTAAGAACGAGTCTAGAATTGGCCGTAAATCTGAGAACATATTAAAGAGTGATATCCTTGCTCGCATTTTTGTACGAAGAAAAGGTGCAATTTCTATTCCGCGGATTGTTTCAACCGGTTGGGCTTGTATAATACTATATTCGTTGGCGTAGCCTAGGACGCGACGCAGCGCGGGGCATTTATCTTTTCTTTGTAAGAACGTCGAGCTAGACAACGTAATGGAATTTTTTCATCAGTGAGGTTTTCCACCGACACGGTGGACTAAAATCCCCTTCATACCCCTTATCAGGTCTTACTTCTACGCCGTGACGTCCAAGAGCTACGATTTTTAGCTGGTATTGCACCGCCGCACCGAGGAAAGAAATTTCATTTTGCGGAAAAAGGAGAAAAAAAAAAAGAGGATCTTCCATTGGCGAAGGAGCGGGAGTAATCGAATAGCCGGCGGGGCTTTGTCGATGTATCCGGAATACTTACGAGCGTCAACGATCGATGAAGAAAACCGTGGACGGACCCTCTGCCCCAATATCGGTTCACCTAATGAGACGCTCGCAGCTCGAATACGGAAATCGATTAATTAATTTCGGTTCGAAGATAAGATTAGCGCGGTGAACGTGGTCTCGATTATGCGTTTCGATCAACGATTAAAATCGGATCCACTCGTTCTCTCTATCTATTCCAACGGGTAGGATATGTCACTTCTATTGGATTTCATGTTACCAGAAGTTGTCCTTCCCGGGTTCAACAAGTTCGCGTGTTGTCGCTATTAGATTTCACGAGCACGAGATTATCCCTATCCGTTCTAAGGATTGCTTAGGTCGTTCATACAGAGTCCAACGAATTTAAGAATTGACTCTTTTCGAAACAAGTTCTTTGTGGGTTCAACGTTCTAATCATCTATATCAGCCCTTACATATCCGATGTTGGCCATAGCCGTGTTCCCTGGATCTGATATTATCTGTATCGCGTCGAAAGAGCAAGGATTCCGGCGCAGCTAAAGTTACAAGTCTAGTATTATATCCGTCTTGTTCTATGAGTTCGACATCGTCTGTATCGTATTTCAAGAAACCATGGTCTTCTCTATCAACTGTCATGTGTTCGAGGTCGCCCCTATCGTGTCTCGCTGGTCCTATAATATGTATCTGTACAAAGTTCTACGTGTTTCGAGAGGTTTATGTTGTTTTCCACTGGACCGGGGTTGTGCTTATCGTGTCCCATGAGTTCAATGATTTCTCTGCTGTATTAGGATTCATGGCTTATCTCGAATACGTCTCTACTTTCTTCCATGCATAGCACATTCAAATCTTGCTATACTTGAATATTATAAAAACCAAATCACTAAATTTTTAAATGAAAGAAATAAATATATACGTCGAAGAACGAACACCAGCACCACTCTTATCCATAATTCACGAGTTCATTTCGTCCTGCCGAGTCCTTACGAATGTTTCGCACAATGTCCTTCCACTACTCTTGTTTAGACAACACCTCTTCTCGACTCTTCTCGAAAATATTTCAGGACTTGTAACGGAGTAAAAAAACAAAATAACGAGATTGCTCGTAAAAGGAAACACGTTTATCCGGGCGACACGTTCGCGTGTTTTTAACGAAATAATCGTAACACGAAACTTTAGTTAATGGAAATTCATAAATCACCCGGCACCTACAACAGCAAAACTAATTACGCGCAGTATAGAAAGATGTCGGGACAAACGGGGGAGTTAGTATTTCATTGTAGCCCCTCGGTGTTTAATGTGTGCCGCGAAAATTAACAGAGTTCGTGTCAAGTCGCTCGTGGTTTGAGGCGGGAAACCGAAACTCGCTGAGTATAGAGCCCGAAACACGGTTTTCCATTCTATGTACAAGGCGGAAACAATCTGCGACCAAGTATTTTTCCCTCTCCCTGACTACGAAAGCTGCGTTTAATTATCAAACAATATTTATTTCAAATATTTATTTGTTCGAACCAGAAAATAATTTTCGAATTATTTTTTAATATTTCATTATTCTCGTTATTTTATTTTAATGAAAAATGCCAAATGATCGTCGCGTTCCTGTTAGTTCGAATAACGAATGTTTCACAGTGACGCAACAGTTGACAAATCATGATGTTCGCGTAATTTGATATGTAGGGAGACTATAAAATGCGAGAGTGCAAAAAGTAATTTCGAAAAACACACACGTTGTTTAATGCCAAATTACAATTGACCTTTATTGATTACCCGACTGAAGCGAAAACACATCAGCACGCGTCATTAACGCTCCAGCTCACCGTAATGTAATCAATATCCATTGACGCGGTAATAGGGAGTAAATTAAGTGGCTTACGGGAATTTTTACAACTCTCATCACTGAAACGCGTCCAGTGAATTGCAGTACGATGTTGAACCGTTATCGGCGTTATTTTGCACGCGCTGCCAACACGTTTTCGCAATTAATTAGTTCTTCTATTTTCTTTCTACGATAACTTTTTAAAAGCACCTCTATGTATATTACGAACGATGCTTCTTTTTTCTTAACGAGACTCCTACATTTCGTTTCATTTCTTTTCGATGCACGGAACGTTCGTTTCGATCAAATTCCTGTTACATACATAACGAGCAAAAACACGCCCTATTGAATATAATCATAAAGTTTCGTTTTATCTTTCTATTGTTTAATGCGACCAACGATTTGTATCGATCTAACACTTTTAAAAGATTCGATCGCGATCGTACTTAAACATTGTCCCGTTAAGAGAACGAATCGATATCGCACGTTAAAAACATCAACTTTACATTGCTAATTTTGTAAGGTTCCAAGTGGTAGCAGCCCTTGGAGCGAAAAGTAGTAGATGGTCCACAATGAGGGCCAGCTTCCACGAGTAAAGGTACCCTCATTATCAATTCAGATCCTCTATTCTCATCCACCGGAATGTTATTTGCTTTGAAATACGGTTTCGCGGAGAACTTTGATTTGCTAAGAGCGGAACTTGGGTCTTTTGTAAATTTATCAGGAATGAAATCACAGATTACAGAACAAATAACAGGTGTATCGATAACCTTTAACGTAATTTACAATTCTATTGGTATTAACAATTGCATTAATTTAATTTCTTGTTACGTAAATCCTGTACAAAAAAGTTATTCGTTCGACATATTGTAAAACGCGTTAAGATCGCAATACGTTGCACTTTATCGGCTGTAATCTTTCGTAGTTATAAATATTTGATAACTCCAGCGAGTTGAGTGCTGCGTTGGTCTTAAAGGACTTTTGAGAATTTTTATCAAGACGCCGTACTTGTTTCAGCAAAGACGCTTTAAAAGTTTTAGGGCTGTCGATGAATTTTATGCCGCGAACTTCCTCTTACGCGTGATACTATCATCCTCCTACCTTGTTAAATCTTTAATACTGTACTTTGGTAGTACTTGTATAAAACAACCATAGCGAATTATGATATTTAATAACGTCGCGATACGCTATTCATAAACATGGATTGAAAATGTTGTAAATCTTTCAAACTAACGTAACATCGTGACAAGAAGTAAAATGTTTTTATAAATTTCGATCGCGAGACAAGCCGAGCAACTCGATGACAGCCAGGAGCGAACAGGAGGAAAGATTCTCGGGATGAGCAGCAAGAGGAAGCAAGGGAAAGAAAAGGGTCGGGGAAATTTGTGCCGCGGGTCACCGGCATAAAAATATGGATTTTCCGTGTCAACGAGTCAGCTTTGCGTCTTCCAAACGCATCGCCGTGACCTTTTTCGCGCTTCCAACAGCCCGTGCTCCGAGGAACACGGATACGCGTAATCCGAGATCCAATCTCCGATGTTTATTCCGTCAAACGAATCGGAAAGCCCCGCCGACGGAGGGTATTACCGTTTTCAATTGTTCGAATGACTCTGTCCTCTACAAACCCCTACACGGCCACCCCCTCTCGTACGTCACCGTCGCGTAGCGTCGCGTCGCCTCGCGTCGTCTTATTTGTACGCGTTCGCAACGATAAAACGAACGATCCACCGAGAGGATTGATACACTCACGGTCGGAGATGGAATCGAATCGACAGTTTTTTCTCTTGTTCTTTTCAATATTCTTCATAACGTGTATCACGCGGTTAGGCACATCCGATCGATTCGCAATAAAGGGGCTCGATATCCGTCGATGTTCTCGATACGCGAAATGAAACGCACTGGAAATTTGCATTTACGTTCGCAACGGTGGAAAAGTATTAAGGTGGTTCGGAAAATATTGCGTATTTCAGTCCCTTTGCTTTCTATCTGCTTTACCATCTGGACTGTTATTAAATTCAGAGTGGACCACGCAACTAGTGCAACTCTATAATTTCCAAAATAAGCGTTACACGAAAAAATAAATTTCCTCGGTGTTTCGAGGCACTCCGAGTGCAAAAATACCGGTTAGAAAATTCCGTGTGCACGCGTGTTTCAGCACATATTGCGTATTTTACTCTATAGCATAGTTTATTCTATATCGAATACTGGAAAAAGTTCGTTCGGTTTTCCTGCATCGTAAAACGAGCAACGACCGAAAACCACCGTGCCTCTTTATTAATTCGGATAACAAATGTCCACCGAATACGTTAAATGGACGAATAATTAATCTCGTGTAATTATTTAAATTCATTTCGGTAACAAAGGAAACGCGTTACACACGCGTCTCCAAACACGAAACAAATGATACGACAGTAACTGAAATCTGGATTCCAAAAGTAAAAAGTTCCTTTTGTTACGGTAATCGATACCTGATAAACCATTGTATCATTATCCTTGAATTTACGTTAAATGTATATCCTAACAATTATCAAGCAATAGTAATAATTATTTGCTAAATACGGTAACAGCATTTCCTTCATTTCACGACAGCACGTTGATTTCATGAAATTAAAAACTACTCCGCAGAAATAAAATCCATTAATCATACTTAAAAAATCCTTTGTCGTCGATATGAAACTGGAAAATACGAACGGTGAAATGAGAACATACGCGTGTCATTAAACCGAGAAATACTCCACAGTCCTTAAAATCGGATTTAAAATATTCAAGTATAATTCTACAAGAGCATTGGCATACGCTTTTATTTAATATAGTATAGTGGAAGGTAATCTATATGAATCACATTCTCGATTTTGTAACGATTTAAAATTAATATAATAAATGAATCGTTAAAATGAAATATTTTCTAAAACAAATTAGAACAAGCACGATAATCAGTTATACGTATATTAACCGTCGTATAGTAAAAAATAAATGCACACATGGTCGGTCTCCCTATGTTTCTATAACGTATTTTCATAATTGTACCTCATTACTTTTAATTGTTCTCATCCTCGTTCTACATTAATACCGTCATATTTCTACCGAATGTTTAAAAACTCTCAAAGTATTTGTTAATTATAAGTAATTATTAAAACAAGTAACTTCCTGTACAATATTTGTTTAAAGTGATAATTAAAAGTTAATGTTCGGGATTGTGAAAATAAAAGGAAGGAAGGAATCCGTGCTCGTTCGAATCTCGACGGAATATCTAGGAATTCAATTTCTGTTATCTGAGAAAACACTAAAACCTGGCCAAGCCACCCTCCGTTTCCACTTGGTCCCTTTTATCGTCTTATTTGCGATCAGCTACCCACTTCGGTTCGACAATCTCAGATGGGTTGCCTAACTGTTCGGTCTGATCTTGACTCCCTTACTCCACTTAAGAGTAACTTCTCCCGTGAGTCGTCAAGTATTAATGAGACGATGGATAACGAACATGGACGGTTCAGAGGTATCAAGCTGACATCGTTCCATTTACGTCACAGACACGGAATCGCGCAATTATGGTGGTCGTCGATAGTTCAGAACGAATATATGTATACGAAAATGTTTGCGCCTCGAACGATTCGTCGAATCATTAAAATTGTAAAAGTTACGCGTAAATGATGCAATATTTGCAGGCTCTGCGTTCAAATCAAATAAATCCAATTAAACGGATCGATGCCCTGGGACCTTTTATTTCGTGTGATCGAAATAATTAGAGAAAATTTTGGAAAGGGGACGTTGCGTACGGAAGAAAGTGCACGCGTGTGAATATCAGATTATCGGCCCCTCGCCTATACGCGTTCGTACAAATTCATTAACATCAATGTTGCTTTGTGTAATTGTTATTTCACCGACGATCTAGGTCAACGGTCGCTCGTGTATCTTTTTCTATTTATTGTAATCCCGATAAAAAGAAATAAAAAACTATAAAATTAAGTATGCAAAGAATTTGTAAAAGAGTCTGTTACGCGGAAAATTCGTTCTCGGTTCGTACGAAGGTAATAAAATAGTAGAGGCACCGTGAAAAGTTTTGGAGGTATTCGGGAAAGAAATCGGACGTAACGAGCTCTAAAATTCGATTACACGAGACAGCTTCCGAATTGAGATTTGACTCGAGGATCAGATTTTCGACCCGGGGCCGAGTCGCCTCGATTAGATCCCGGGAAAATTCCTATCTAAACGATATTTTGTACGGGAAGGGTTGGCGCGAGCAACGGTGCATGCCAAAACTGCATAAAATAGCTGTTCTCCGTATTTCGTGGCATCCAGAGGGCGATAAAATATTCTCCGGAGTACACTTTGCACGGAATTTCATTCGTCTGAGAGCTCGTACGTATTACGCGCGTAATATACCAAAGGGAGTCGTTGTTGCATCTGACAGTCCGCTCGCGCGAGTACGCGAGTACGCGAGTACGCGAGTTTCGAAAATACTGTCCGAACCATCGAGCAATTCCTATTAGAACACCACGAAACGTTAAACATCTTGACACGTTGATCCTTGTACAATTTACGACATTTCAACGAAAGGTTTTGGCCGCGATACAGAGTGCAATATTCTTTCTTTCATTCACCTGTATCGATCGATCGATCGATCGATCGATTACGCTTAGGCGACGGAAAACAATGAAACGTGCCTGAAAATGTCTTGATTTATTATCGAATCGCGATATTAAATTGATGAGAATACCGATGGCCCAGTTTTGCGATAATTAGTCGAGGCATCTCGGCCTCGAGTCGTTAATTCGTTGGCCAATAATGCGGATGAAAAATTTATACAAGTTCGACACCCGCGCAGTGGCGTTCCGTTATTCGGGTTACTTTCGACAAACGACGGAAATTCGAACGGTTTCGTCGGTTACAAAGGCAAAATTGCACGACCATCCAAACAGAATATTGTTTGACATCGTGAACATCGTATTCGAATGACAAAGTACCGAGTTAACGGCGCGAAACTTCGTGTTTATTGTTACGTAATCGATCACATTCACCCACCTTTGCTCCGTTGTAATTAACAAATACAATGTTGGAATCGTTTTCTATTATTCACTTTGTTTCTCCAAAGAATAATTACCAAGTATAAATGCGGGGAAATTAAAAATAAGAACTTGGAAATTTTAAACGAAACACGATTATTCGATATTTGTTATGGCGGAAAATGACAATTGCATTTTTATTTTGTGATTTCCGTTTCGTTCGAATGAAAAAGAAATTTAAAGTAGAATAACTGAAATACTTTAGAAATGATTTATGTACGCGACGAAACTATTAACCGTACAATTGTTCGAATAAAAATATAATGTGAATCGTAAACTTATACTTCGATATAAAGCTCGAGTTTCTGAGAGCAACAGGCTCAAGTATCAATTGTCACTTTCGTACTTGTTCGATTCTACCCGAAAGACTCTCAAGTGAAATTTTCTAGCAATTAAATCACACCTCGACTATATAAACTTTCATACGAAACAAACATTTCCACAAACTGCCAATACACTTGTCGCGTTTTAAAAAATTCCAACATTTGTTTCATTAAAAAACATTCGCGTTCAATTTGTAGGCTAAAACGAACTTGGCATTTTTTTGGATCAGTTTCCATAAAACGTGTATGTCGCAAGTATACAACGAGCCACAGAAAAACAAAACGTGCGTCACTGAACGGCCTTTAACGGACTACCGATGAATGGTTCGATCTTTTAACGACATTCCCTTCGCGACGATTAAAATTCAGTGAATCTGATCCGTTTACTCACCGAACGAAAGGCCAAGTCCGACGAAAAGCGAAACAACACAAAGGACCCACGGAAAGCTTGCACTTTTCTTAGTACACATGGCGCGCGGTATGCACTCTTATCAGCCGTTTTCAAACACCCGTGCCGTATCGCGCGGCCACTCGCGTGGCTCTGAGAGTTCCTCGTTAGATTTCGAGTTTGAATCTCGGTCTTTCTCTGTCTTTCGTTCTTCCTCCCGCGCGCAGCCACCGAAAGCGGTCCAGCGCCTGCCCGCTGACAATATCATGCTTCAACTTCTCCTCGTACGTGGCACCACTTTCCAGATCATTCCTACAACTCGCACGCGATAAAACAGGTCACGGGATAAACGAGCAGTATTCAATTCACTTTAGAAATTTCTATAAACAACTACCTGGACAATCAGCTACCGTTAATTACTCTATGACGCATAAAAAATTGATAGATAACGTTACATAACTGACCATTAACGAGATTTAGAGATTCCTTTCGCACCGACGTCGATAAAACAGATAGCTTCAACACAGCTACCGTTTACATCACAAATTGGTAACACGATAATATTTGTAACCACAGACGAAGTATACGAATAAACCTATCACCTGATGTATTTCTTCGGCCCGTTTCTAACAGATTTCAAAAAGGAACACAAGAGGAAGTGAGACAGAAAACGAACGTGTGGAACTACAAGAAGAACGCAGCCATTAGCTCATATTATTTGCTATTAATTAATAGAATTATTAATTACATAGTAAATAATATGACCCGGGTATCACCACGAGAAGGTTGGCTGCGTATGGAGACCCGCCCTAGCCTCGCCCCAACCACCCTTCCTTTGGCGAGGAATTCGAATACCTATCTAAGGGAGAAGCTATCGAAAAGTTAGAAACGAGCCAGAAAAGGAGCGTTCTTAAAAGAACTGCCCGATCGAAAGACGAAGAACCTAACAAAATGTCAACACACGTGAGAAGATACACATGTTTTCTAGAAACGAAATTGGAACGTGCAACTGCACGTACGAACTCTGACGAAGAGATCGAAAACCTAACAAAATGTTGATACATGTGAGATAATCCAGCACATGTTTTCTTTCAAACGAAATTGGAATGTACAACTGCACGTATGGACCTTGCATATCAGAATACTAATATGTACCCTAATATTAATCATTCCCACTTAAATTTACGCACACGTTTCAGTAGTATTTAATCGAACGCTGGAGAACGCTTTTTTATCTTATAATCTATATACATTTTTACTTATATTCTAACGCAATCTGTGGAAACGAAGAAATACGAGGAAATATTTTCTTCTTGGTGTCTTTGTTAATCCCACGATGTTTCCCTAAAACATAAATCAGACGATAAATAGAATTTTATGAAATTACTTCTCTAAGAACGATCAAGATGGAATCCGTGTACCATTTCCAATTCGATTCTTCGATGATTATATATTCTGTAACAAGAACTTGTTCAAACGATTAACAGCTGAAATGAAAGTGTATTAATGAACACAGAAAAAAATAACTATAGACTAATGTAAATTGACATTAAAATGTTTAAAAACAAAAATATTACGTGAACTTGAAAGAAAAATGAAATTCGTCTCAGTGTTAAGATAAGTAGATTTTATTTTTCGTTTCGATTATCAAATAAAAAATTTGTCAAGACGTATAAATTGCAATAATTACATTTTACTGTATCGAAAACTAAATTAGGTTCGTAAAGAAAAAGCAATAACGAACAAAAAAATATCGATTCTACGCGGAAATGAACTCTCAATATGAAATATCGAATTGCAATTTGCATATCCTTTCGATACAAGCATTCTATTTTCCATCGATTAAAACAATGATCGCGAACAAACTTTGATTTATGCAAAGAATACAGAATATTTATAAAAAATTCACTATTTATAAATAACAATTGAGTTGCAACGGTTATTATATCCCGTACAAATTACCAACTCTAATAATGAATAATTAGTGATATAGATATATAGATTGGAATCATAAATTCAATCTACAACAAGATTAATCATAATATATTTAACGCGTTATAAAGAATAAAACAATTTGTCTATTTACAGCAGTACTTTCAAAGCAGTATTTCCTTTGGCAAATATATAAAGAAAAGATATATTTTAAATTAAGGTCCACTCGTGTTAAATTCAAACAACCCGTGAGTGGACCATTCTTTCTTTCGCAACGCTAAATTATATAATAAAAAACTATACGCGAATGGTGCTTGTTATTCGTGAAATGAACCACGCAGGGTTCCTTTATTAATTAAATCGCGTGCACCCATATTCAATCATGCGCAACACTAATTTTAATAACGACGTTGAGCCATTCGAGGCTTTGCAGATCTCAGCTTGCTTCTTCTTGATCCTTGGTGCAATGGCCAGCGTTTTGGCCAGCGTTTTGGCCAGCATTTGGGCATTGAATCGCAACTCTACTTAATAAAAAACGCGACAAGTCAAGATCGCAACGCTAATTTATAATATAAAAATTCCAAACGCGATTTCTAACAATAAAAGCAACCGCGAATGGTGATTGTTCGCAACACTACCCTGAAAAGTAAACGCGAAAAATAGTAATTCGCAACGCTAAGAGCAAACCGATCGGTTAATTCGCAATGCTATTCTTAAATAACGATAAAAGCAATCGCGTATGGAATTCGCAACGCTACCCTGAAAAGGAAACGCGAAAAATAGGAATTCGCAACTCTACGAGCAAACGCGATTATTCTATATTCGCGACTCTATCTTTAATGGAAATATATTTATGTATCGCAACGCTAATGCAAATCGCGTTTTGCCCAAAAATGCTGGATCGTGGCGTTGCAGAAAATAAACTAACTACTTCTAATTACTATTAACTACTGTAGAGTGGCTCATGTGGGGATGAAGTTAGACGTTTTAAATATCGCAACACTACGGGCCAACAACGCGATAAATCAACAATCGCAACGCTAATTTATAATAGAACAAATTCCAAACGCGACTTGTAAGAATAAAAGCAATCGCGAATGGTAATTGTTCGCAACTCTACCCTGAAAAGCAAACGCGAAAAATAGTGATTCGCAACTCTACGAGCAATCGCGTTTACTAAAAATTCGCAACGCTATTTTTAAAGCAAACGCCCGGTTCCTAGGTTTGCATAAAAACAATCGCGAATCGTGTTCAGTCGCAACTCTAACAGATCAACGCGATAAATATTTGTTCGCAACTCTACGAGCAAACGCGAACATTGTATATTATTCGCAACTCTAACTTTAATCAGGGGCTATTGGTACATGTGCATGCACATGTACTGGCCACTAAACTAACTACTACTAGTACTACAATTGGGGTAGAATTTGGGCATTGAAAATATCGCAACGCTAATTAAAAAATCGCACGATTAATCAAGATCGCAACGCTAATTTATAATATGAAAATTCCAAACGCGGTTGATGTCCATTATATGTGTAAAAGAGTAAAAAAGCAACGCGAATCGTGATTGTTCGCAACACTACCCTGAAAAGCAAACGCGAAAAATAGTATCTCGCAACTCTACGAGCAATCGCGTTTATCAATAATTCGCAACGCTATTTTTAAGCAAACATTCAGTACCTAAGTACTCAAGCAAAAAAGCAATCGCGTATCGTGTTTAGTCGCAACGCTACCCTGAAAAGTCAACGCGAAAAATAAGAGTTCGCAACTCTAAAAGCAAACGCGATTATTGCATATTCGCAACTCTATGTACATCATAACCGCGGGTTATGGGGAGAGATGGCTGGCATGTATGGTGCAATCATGTACGAAGTACATGCATACGTGAGCCAGCCAGAAAAATAAACTAACTACAACTACAGACGAGTTAAGTGATAAAGTAGTAACAGGAATGACTTTCCATTCTCATCCGAGGATGAAAATGAAAAGCCATTTGTTGCAGCCCACTCTTGAAACAGTTTGTCAGGGCCTCTTCGGCTCATATAGAGCCTTTTCTTTCTTCGGCGGTCCTGCCGATGCCTGAAACTTACTTAAAACAGGGCTCGAGATTTTGTGCAATACGTAGTCTTACAACAATATACGAATTGTTGCAAGAGCATACGTGGTGAATCTCGAGGGGGACGAACGTTTCGAAAGGGACCTGATCACGACCGCGAGCGCAAGCGCGAGAGAGCGACTTTAAGAGTCGCGCGATTCGAGGAGTCGAAAATAAAGCCGAAACAAACAGCACATGTACACCGTTTGAACCAGCAAAATTTCTACTCTCGAAATCGTAACTACAGGAACAGAACTGCCACGCGAAAACGCGCCTACCCGAATTACTAATGTGGACAGTCCTGCCCTGACCCTACCTACTTACTTAGATTAAGCACACACACACCAGAGAAAAAGTTACCTACCTACCTAAACCTATATTTAAAAAATTGCAAAACTCATTCTCGCAAACAAACACTCCACGGTTCTCACGCATAATATTCGGGCGCGACCTAAACTAGAGAGGATTCCCCGGGGTTCCTCCGACACCCGAATATTGCAAACATTCACACTCTAATTGTGCACTTACTAGTTTCTGGCGGACTGACAAAGGCTAGTGATCTTTGCGTTCTTATATTATATAGATAAACGTTTCTATAGAACGTTTCAATATATGGAATATAGTCTTTAATAAAATCTATTGCATAAATGTATCATTGAAGATTGAAAAATATTCAGATTTAAATCCATTAAGATCAACAGTTTTCAAATAAATGATAAATTGAAATTTGATATTATTATTGATAAAAATCTAACGTTATAAAATTCTATATGTAAATTGCAATCATAAAACATCTGAAACGACGCACTTCCACAACCTAACCACACACACACACACACATGTGGAGAGTACGTCGCGCACGATTCACTAGCCAATGTCAGTCGTCGATATGTCGTTGAATTGTTATAAATAAATTCATCGTGCCCCGTTGCCTTCGCTCATGCAAATAGCACCTGGGCATGTGCATGAACTTAGGCAACGAACACGGAAAAATTACTCTGAAAATCCTGACTAGAAAAACTGGTTAATAGCTAAACGGTATTTCGTATCTAATTTTTAGTTCAAATGACTCGACTTGTTCTATGTAATATATCAATAATAAAATATGTTAATATTGAAAACTACTACTATTCGATGAAACTATTATAATTGAAATTGAATTATTTAAAATGAATGACTCTACTTGAGATTTCATGATAAAAGAATTTACTTTAAAAATTGAAATGAATACAATAAATTGTTAATAAAAATATTCAACTATCCTTGATCGATTCTGTCGTCAAAGTAAATTTTTTAAAAGATGAAACTAGTATAAAATACATGTTACTTTGACTAAAAAATCGACCTGTCGCGAAATGCCTTCTTGCACGTTAAATACATCATACGATGTATTAATTAAGTAAACGATCAATAGTTATGAATTTATATTAATACTGTAAATATTGTTGTACAGTGTCATATTAATTATCATTCATATTCTACGCGATCATATGATAAATATAATATTTTCACATTATATTTATTCATTTTCTATTCAATCATATAACTGTGTTATATTCATTTGTAATATTAAGAAACGCGAGTGCAAGAAGACCCTAAAACCTGCTCTAAAAAATATAACAGATGATGTTACTATTCACACTTAACTCGTCAAAAATAACAAGTATACAACTGGTCACCCGTGTTGATTCGGATCTTTCATCCTACAACATGGTTGGGGACCAGAGGAAACAAAATAGCATGCGACTTACCAGTGATGAGACTTGAAGCCCCCGAAGTCATCCATCGGTCAGCATGGTCCTGCTGGTAAGATTCAGGTCCAGAGACTGTAACAAAAATGCAAAAAAACAATTAGAATCTATCGTTAAAATTATAGAGATTTTTAATTAATAAATTTCAAAGTATAAATTTATACTTACGTTGTTCGGTCGTGGTCCACCGCCCGATACTCCCCGAGTACTGCTACTCGTTCCCAGGATCATGTTCCGAATCTGTAAGAAAACTGTAAGAAAACAATTAGAATCTATTGTTAAAACTGTAAAGATTTTTAATTAAAAATTCCAAAGTATAAATTTATACCTACATTGTTTGCTCGTGGAGCATCGCCAAATAATCCTCTTCGGTGATGCACCGACTCTAATTCCGGTAACGAGGAGTTTAAATTTCAAATTGAAAAAATAATTAATTTGATTGGAAAATATTAAATTAGAATACCGCGACCGAAGATTTAAATCGGCGAACAAATGATTCTACTATCGCGATTCGGAAAACAGAAAGAGCCACGATGCTCTGTAAGTAATTTAATATTGCGTAGAAAACACTGCTTCTATTCTCGCGTTTGTCTAACACCGTGAACGATAACGTGCTTGGGGTCACTTTGGCCCGAAAAACAAACTTGTTGCTACGCTCGATCACTGACTCTACCGGCCGCATTGCGCGCGGCCAACAAATTTCCTGGAAAGAAAAGACCTGAAAAGAAAGGGACAGGAGACAAGAAATACAACAAGCACATCTGTGCTTAGCCTATCGATTTTTGTTTTTCTTCTTACTAGAATTCGACAACGAAAACACTGCTTTGCTTAGTACTGCTGTATACATAGTTTATCCCGTACAAAATCAATGCCACGAAGGCGAAATATTCTCATTCAATGAGAATTTCAACGACAAAATATTACCTACGGAAATAATTATTTAATCTACAAATATTATATCACTAAATTTCATAATTAGAGTTGCAAGCATGATCATGTTTACTTTACCGAACGTTAGAATATCTCGTAATTTTTATAAATATTCCGAAATTTGCAAGAATTAAAGTTTGCTAGTTATTTATGCCTGAATAGCATATTTCAACTCCGCAGTTACTACGTTTTATGAAACTTGTATCGAAATATATGTATATGCAAATTGCAATTACGACGATTCGTAAAGAAATCTAAAGAATCAATTAAATAAATAACAGTCGGAAATATTCAATCGCGATCAAAATACAGTCTAATATAAACTATTCCAATGTATCGTTAATATCTACCGACGCCATTTTTGTATACTTCGATATGTATCGAAGTAGATAAAATGTTTGTTACCGATTTTAATACTTTATCTTAACAATGACCGATCAGAAAATTAAGAACATGCTTACAACGAATAACGTAATAAAGCTACGATAAAAATGTACAAATATTAATATGAATGTTAATTTTTGTTATAATTGTTTAAACGTTACCAATAATGTTACCAATATTCTCTTCAAAATTTGTCGACTGGTCTGCCATCTGTTATGGCGTCCTTTACGCGCCAATAAAATTTTCCATGGCGTCGAATTTCAATCAGAGACTGCAACAGAAATAATATAGAAATAAAATCATAATTAAACAATGACTGATTATAATTAGGAAATAGGAAAAGGTTAGAAATACATACTTCGTTGGTCGCGAAACGCCGACACGTCTTGACAGGTTTCGACAGGTTTCGACAAGTCTTCTTAATTTCGAATTCCAATGGGAGACTGTAACAGAAACGAAATAACGATGCATTAAAGTACAGAAACGATGATTATCGAAACAGTATTGCAAGAGATTGTAATTAAAATATGAGTAGAATAGTGGAAAGATCAACAGGTTAGAAATACGCACCTCGGTCGCGGAGCACCGCTACGTCTTGACGTCAAAGTCGGAATGATGGCCGCCGGCTGTGCTCGGCAACGCTCGGGAATTAGGCGGCGGGGTGGGGAAGCTCCGATGTCTCCCGAAGCTTGTTTACGAACCCGAGGGATACCTCGGGTAGAAACCGCGGATAGACTGATTTTTTGCAAATTATTTACAACTTTAACTAGTCAAGGAATCGCGAATAATTCGTACTTTTAAACTCGTATGCATTTACATGCAACAAGGTTGCTGCCTATCGCACTAATTCAGTGAGTTTCTCAACTGACCGCTATCCATGAGAAGAGGCCGGTAAAATCACCTCCAAATTTTCAGGTCGGTATGACCGACGGGAATTAGAGCTCATGGTTACCTACAAAACAAATATTGGACAACTTTTCTATAGGGCATCGAACAAAATTACTGAAAATGAAAAATGAATTTTTAAGAAAAATCGACAGGAGGTAGGTGCTTAAATTTTTCGACGAAAAAAAAATTTTAAATCGATCTGAACAAAATTATTTCCTCTTGTGTTAAATTCTTTAACCTGTTGGTAATGTTGCGAGTGACACGAAAATGGTAATGGGGCTCTAGAGCCTTGTTAAAATGGGCTGAAAAAATACATTGAATGTAAGGGTCCTTACGTATACCTCGTCTGCGTTAATATTAATCACAGGATATTAACAGAATGTTACATTTGCACAGAATAATTCTCAGTAAAACTACTGCTTTTGCTTAAACTTATACGTATAATTGAAATAGAATTGTATTATACCATTAATAACTCGAAAAAGGATCATTTCCACCAGTTAAAAACATACATTTTTAATTATACTCGTTAAGTGTTGCAAGATGATATAAAAGAAGTCGAAAATTTTACGTCCACCAAAACGAAAGTCAGCCAAATATGTATACTTCTAAGTATAATGTTCGCAGTTTATGTAGGACGTAGTTTCCCTGTTATTGCTTTAAACAAAACATAAGTAAGAGGTCGTTAATGGGGATTCGATCAGTAATGGTAACATGATATACAATCAAACGTAGTTGATTTTAATACATTGTATATTAAACCTCGTGTAGAATGTAGCCTACGATGCAGCCTTGTTGCGCGTAAATGCATACGAGTTGAAAAGTACGAATTATTCGCGATTCCTTGACTAGTTCAAGTAGCCTAGTCATTGTGAAATGATAAAAGGTACATATTAGTGCAACGCGGGCACAAGAGTATAATGGTACAGCAGTGCATGTTGCCAACAGTTGCATGTAAACTATGATATTTAGCTTGCGGATTCACGTTTGTTAGAACACCTTTCTTAATTTCAAATTATCTAACGCGTTACGCGGTATTAGCGTGTAAGAAATAGTATGATCGTCGTCATAGGAGCTCGAGCTATTTAAATGCGACGATAGTGCTACAGGCCTTTCAAGGCCTTAAAAAAAGGCGTAACATTTCCAGGCGAACCACCAGGATTTAACGACCTTCTAGCATCGTGAACGTGGACGCAGGTCCGATTGTCTATTATCAACTATCGTGTCCGGCTAACGCAATCGGCTGGAATCGCCAGTTCGCATCGATCCGCGGAAACGTTCCCGGAATCCCGTGATTACCGATATCGGAAAGAAAGGAAAACACTCTCTCCAGAGGGAGTTCCACGGTCGTAGACATCGCGTTGTCCTCGTCCGTGACGCGACCTAACTTTGGTACAGGCGTTTTGGTATCGATCACCAGCTAGTGCTCTCGACGACGACGCAAGCTCAACTCGAAACGAGGATCCGTCGAGGTAGAGGGGCAGTTGTTATCCTCCCTCTCGCTACCGTTGGTTGCCCACTACCCTGCGCATCACCGTTTCCCCTACACCTTCTCGTTCTTTCTCTCGCATCCTCGCGGGAAGGAGGACGAGAAGCAGAAAAGATGAGCGATCAAGAGGATCTCGACTACTATATCATGTTCCCGTCGTTTCCGCCGTTCCCGAAGGATCCGACGTTGACCACCGGCGGTCAGAATCAACGCGAGGAGTTCGTGTTCGTCTACAAGGAAGACAAACGACCGGTAGTCGTGCTCCTAGGATGGGCTGGCTGTCAGGACAGATATCTGGCCAAGTACAGCGCAATATACGAGGAAAAAAGGTACTGAAATTATCCAAAACGGAATACTTTCGTCTATTTGCATCCAAGGCAGAAATTCGCGGTGAATCGAGCTACGACCGGATGTTTGCCTGCATTTTTCTAGCTAATTGTAGTAAACGGCGGATGTTGTAAGCTGTCGAGCGCTCGACGATCGGGATTCGCTTGCATGAGAACAATTTACGCATCGAAATCGAGTAAAATGGATTAGCTTCGTTCGCGCAAAACCAGTGGAACGGAATAGACGCAGCGAGTTGTGCCGGCAAATCGCACTATACCGTGATACCTATTTGCTTAATCAATAACAATTCAAACGCCGTGTGTAACGCTGGATTCCTACGACGCCTCGAATTTTCTAAAATTATTACCACTTGCCACTGTCTATCGACAACGTGAACGACGTAAGCTCTGAATATAAAGCGCCACGTATACCTAGGCAAACGCGTTCACGTTACTATACATATACAATGTAGAGTGTGCTAAAATTAATGATCCAAACTTTGGATACATATGGTACTCGTCAAAATAAGCGAAAAAGTGTTAGTATATACGGTAGGTGGGTCAAGAGATGAACAGTTTCCAAGTAGGAAGGAAAAGTTTTGTTTAGCGTGAGTAGGCGTTCCAAATATCTTACGCCCATTCCAAGAATCAAAATTTTTCCTTATTTCGCGGTAACCGAAAGATGACATAATAATAATTGCTACCAAAGAAGATTCTTATCTTAACTCTTATAATGACTCGTGACATAGTGACTCGGAAACTATTAAATTCTAAATTAACATTTACCAACACTGTTTTGCTTCTTTGAACGCTACTATACAATGTATGCATTCTTGAATGTATACGAACCTCGATGAAAAAACGTATCGACGCATGCATCAAAATACATTGAACGTTCGCTGTAATGAAATAAAATCGTTTGCTTAGTTTCCAAATTACAACTAGAAGCAAAGAAAAAAAAAAATGTATGCGTACCATTTATTTGTTACTTTTCACGAGTATTCCTTGAGATTGTTAAATTGTTTAGTAACGTTAACATAGAAAAATGATGTTCATTTTCTAAGCTGCATCACTTTGCGATATACGGCGCCGGTGGAATGCCTGTTCTGGCGAAGGGACAAGATGCCTTATATTGGGAAACGATTGATCCAGGTGATCACGGATAAGAGTCTGGATCAGCACCCGATATTTTTCCACGTATTCAGCAACGGCGGTGCATTTCTATATCAGCACGTAAGCCTCGCGATGCAGCAGGCTACCAAACCGATCAAAGTACGAAAATTCTTTTACATTTACAACCTTCGGAGAATTGTTATTCCATCGTTTGACGCGCATTTCGAAAATTACAGGTCAAAGGAGTGATATTTGACAGCGCGCCTGGCGAGAGAAGATTAACCGCGCTTTTCAGAGCGATCAGCGCTATCATCGGAGGACATCCGATTACAAACATACCCATGTCCTTCTTCATTACGATTTTCCTCTCTGTACTTTGGTTCCTCGAGGTACGAACATTTTTACAAACAAAAACAAACAAGTTTCAGGCAGAATCCGCGGTAAAATATCGACCAGATTTACTGAACAAATTAGCGGTTTTTCCAGAGAGCTGCTTATATAACGGAATCTAGTTATCAAACAGGAAATGTGAAATAGTTTATTCGATGAGATCTAGTACATTATGATTGCATCATTGGTTACGTAGTAAGAAAAATAAATATCATGAGAACTAACGCAAACAACGAAGAGGATATAGTAAATGTAAACCAAGTTGGCTTTCGCAATGGAAAAATAAACTTGAAGATGAATAAGCTTTTAGTGTTTGCGAGACTATAATTTCGAGTAAATAATTAAAAGTAACATTTTTTAACGGTATTCTTGAAACTTGTTCATTTTATTCTAAATAGTATTCCCAACACTTCTATGTAATAAAAATTGCAAATGTCGGACTTAAGAACAACGATGAACGGTTGAATAATTTATTGATATGAAAAAAATTTGTTCGATTAAAATAAAATACTGCCCGTTTAGATGGTCGCTCACGCGTTTGGACGTGGTTATCCAGTTCAGACGAATCCGATCGCTTTGGCAGAGGAAACCCATTCATGGCCCCAGCTGTTTCTTTACTCAAACGCTGACACTTTAATACCGGCATCGGTAAGTGATTTCGAAAACGATTAACGATAAAGTAAACTCTTGAGGGGTTACATTAGACTACTGCTGCGGTACTTGGTCTTTCAGTGTCCGTAACTGCACTACCTTTTTTCATTTTCTACATGCATATATTATAAGCAAGTAAATTAAGATATTAAAGACTCGAGCAAGACCTTTACCTGTTACGAAGCTTGGGTTTTTTGGCTTTGTAGGTGGGTATATCTGTTTGTAAATATATTGTTGTATGTGGGATTATTTGGAGTGGGTTCCGGGAGTTGAAACGTGTAAACTTTGACACCTGCTCGAGTTTACGACCTCGCTATATCGTGGCCCGGACTATAAGAAAATTTGAATTACTCGATATGCTCGTATTTCAAGGACGTCGAGAAGTTCGCCAGTCGACGAGCAGAACGTGGCGTACGAGTGCAGTTGGTGCTATTTACGAATTCACCGCACGTGAAGCATTATGCTACTTACCGTGACGTATACGTTAACACGGTTTGTAGCTTTATCCATGAATGCCTGACGTCTTCTGACTCAGAAAGTTTGGAATCACCTCAAGATCACGGCGAAGAAAATACCGGACGGAAATACGATGTTCTGCCGGGTCTTGCTAAAAGGGTTGTGCTACCTCACGAGGCCACCTAACGGCTAAATTAGAAAAAACATCGATCACAAATTAGCAACGCGGTCGGCAAGAGGGTCGTATTGTCGTGCAGTCTCGCGCGTGCGATCGCGAGCAACTGGACAAACTGGAATACTAAGAGGATCGACATATTCTTTCATTTCCTCTTTTTCACACTTGTACATCAGAATTCGTGAAATAAGTTTCTTAGACAGCGTTGAGTCTTGCTTACTCCATGCTTCCTCTATTATATTGTCACGCGATATGACAAAATACTTAAGTAGAATCTAATGCAAAATAAATTTTTATTATGATAATCATAACACCGGTTTGCTTTATCTACCTATGAATTACAATTTACCTATCATCGAAACAATTACTGTGAACAAAAAGAATTGCTTTATACCTGATAGTGTGACCATAATTATACATTCTATCCTATTCTTAGTACCTACTTATAGAGTTGGGCAAATATTCATTCATAATTAACGAATACAAATTTCACATACATCGTAAACTAATTTCCGTTTGCAGTTAATTCATTCGTAAATTAGAATCTAGATTTTTTAAACTGACATCAACTGACGAGCGAAGCTACAGGTAAAAGCTAGTTAACAAACGAATCGAAAACTTGTATTCGTTAGTCGCGAATAAAGTTTGCCCAGCTCTGTTTATAATTCATAGAATAGTATAATTTGTTTGATGTAACAAGACTCAACACTGATCAGCTAATATTGAAACTTTTGCATAAACTTTGGAGACCTTGATTCTCGACCTCTCTTTTCTTCAATTCTCCTCTTATACTTGTTCCATTTCTGCTTTCTATTTTCTTTGTATCTTCCAGTTTCTTCCCTCGTTGTGTGTCCTTGAACGTCGATGTACCTGAACTTGACAAGTCGATAGATTTACGTTCACGTCGCGAATAAACAGAGAACCGTACGTTCGATCGTGTGTATGTACAAATGTGCAGAAGAATTATTAGAAGACAAGGTGATGGCACACTACCGACAAACTAAATGATAACTGCACGACCCACCTAATCCCCTCCACATGTTTAGCTTGTAGGTAGTGTACTAACATTTCATCTCGCAATAGTACAATTCTGAATTTCCAATTGACAAACGACACAACGTTGCGATAAACTCTGAATCTCTTCATTTGGAATTATGTAATCTCGTATAGTGAGTTGATAAAGACTGTAGGTGCACTGACAGCGAATTATAAAAAAAAATTTAACAAGTTAGAAACCTAGACGCTTGATGATGCGATCTAAATGCGTGCAAGATAGATACGTCGATGATTAAAATCTGAAACTACGGTTCACAACGTTTAAGTATCGGCACAACAAGCTCGCACAAAAGAATCAAGCTGGTCTTGATTTGGCTTTCGATTTAATTGCGGCGTAATTAAATATCGACGAAACAGGAATTTTCTTGTATCTCTCCCTATCGGATAATGTTACATTTACATGCATATATATATTTTGATCTGTTAATTAGTTACAAATAAAGACTGATAAATATACATGCATCGTTACTTTTTTATAAATAATATATAGTTGATACCGAAATAACCGCCATCCCCCCTCCTCCTCTTTTGATGAAACTGCAGATCCAAAGAACTACCAAAAATAACTTTTTTATGAAAGATAACATGCTACATGCAAAATTTAAATTCGCATATAATCATAGTCGCTAGAATAACATTCCTTAAGATTTCCATAGCAGCCAACTTTTTTTCTAATTAAATCCCCCCATAAAACATTAGTATTGCAAACAGGACAAGTGCCTTCGATTGGTAAAATCATACTATTTTTGCAAAATATGTCTGCTAAGCAGATCAAGTGAGCTACCAATGGACAACTAGGTTTTATACAACTAACTAATTCTTTTTTTTTTAAAGACAGACTACATATAAAACAAAACATAGAAGATTCATTTCTATCATCTGTCTTTTTTACCTTTCGAGAAATCACTTTTCCATAACATGTAGGCATATGCATAGGAGCTGAAATATGACCGGAATATTCATTAAAAAATTCATAATCTAACCAACGTACTGTTAAGGGCAAACGACACCATGGCCCAACTTTCAACATTTCCGTTAACACTAATAAACAAAATTCAAACTTTTTCTGGTTCGACTTTTTTTTAGGCACATGTTTAAGACGCCGACTAACATGAGGATGTTGCCATGCCCATTCAAACTAAAAATAAAAATACATCGATTGCTATTACTTGATATAATATTAGGGCCAATTTCATGAATATTTTTAAAAAAAGTTCCGCGCAATACCAAATGTTTATATATAACTCTATATAGACATTTTAATTAATAAACTAGAGTTAGAAAAACATACCCTAAGTGCAGACGTACTATTTGGAAAACCATGAACTACCAATATCATTTCCCTAAGAATAAAAAGATTACATCCAATTTATAGAATTAATGCAGCAATAAAAATAATACCTTATGATCAGTTAATAAGTGTATACTCACCATGGTCCTTTGTTACTTGTTTTCCAAGCTCCGTTATGTTCTTTTCCAGCATTATGTTGCTTGATTCTACGTCGAGGATCAACCGTGTATCCTATATATGTTCTTCCTTTATATTTTGGATTTGTACAATATAGCAAATACACACCAAAAAAATGTTCTATTACTTTTGTATCGTCCATTTTACGGTTCACAACACATTCGCAAAAGACAAGTTTTATATTATTTATTAACTATGAAAATTAATTTAATGGATCAGCATTTCACGCAGCCAAACATTTATTTTGAATAGAAATGAACCTAACCTAACGTGAAACGATGGTTCCGAAGTTCTGAGTTCCGAGTTTCGGACACTTCCGGCCGACGTTCCGATGTTTCAACGTCCAATGAAACGCAACCATTGTAAAATAATTTCGTTTCCAAAGGAATGGTTATTAAAGAATAATTATTAAATATTGTATGATTGATATCAAAATTATGAAGTTCATAATTAAAATAATTGTAAGATTTAAATATTTAAAGAAATTAATTAAATACAGTAATAGTATGAGAATACACGCATACCTCTATAAAATTATGTATAAGCTTGAATGAATGCATTACCTATATTTATGATATACATATAATAATTATTACTTAAATGACGAAATCGATACATGTTTATTTTTAGATACTCTTTGGTTCTGATATGTTATTCAAAATATAGTATTCCAATAGCATGTTAAATAATTCAAGTAAGCGTCATATAAATATTATTAAAATTGTCCAGCTGTTTTGACCAATAATCAAAATTAAGCTTAAACCAGTGATGCAAAGAAATAAAAAGTTTGATCGCAATACGCAGGCGCTATGATACTGAAATTCACAAGTTTAATTGTCAAGAGAAGAGTATATGTATATGTATATGTATATCATACCAGTGCTCGCATAGTTTCCATGGTCGTAACTCTTCTTCCGTGTAGAAAGAAAAAGTCGCGAATGGAGATTATGAATAATAATAAATCAACATTAATCGGCGATTACACCGAGAGCTTAATCGAGAGCGCCGCGTGTTTAATTGTAACGTTATCGAAATTGAACTCTGATCTTGATTGGGCACAGACCAGCAGAGATCTCTGCACAAGGATCCAGTAAGAATGGCTGCCGTTTTCAGAAGATTCAGAACCGCACAGATCACGGTGATCGGCAATACTAAACTACTGTCATTGATTATCAGCCGGTAGGCGACCACCATGAGGAGCGCTCCTTTTTTCATATGTTTCGCGTATAAACTACGCGAGCCAGTCTAAGCGGCGGCTTTTTAGGGCAATAGCCACATCGTGTGTGTTGTAGATCTTTTGCAAGGTCATCGATCCGTCAGGATATCAGCGAAGGATGGATAAACAAGATTTTCGTACGAAAAATCGAGCCAACCAAAGAGTCACACTCGCGGATGCTGTCAGACAAAGGAGTTATTTACGCTTTGCATACACACAATATCCGACCTGACTCCATTGACAATTACGTGGCCAATTAGTGAGTGCATCTATGAGTTTTTTTATTTTTTTTTTTATTCACAGTTCCTTTCAGTATCAAACTGTTAATACATTTAAAATACCTGTAAAAAACTTTTTTTTTAAAGATTTTTTTACAATTTTAACAAAATATTAAATTTTATTTATGTCGCAAAATTAGCAAGTGCAGAGAATTCTTTTATAATAGGAAAATTATATTGGGACATGTTTGTATTTTCGGATATTACAGCAAAGAGATTGTTAACGTTATTAACTCCAAGAAGTCTGAATTAAAATTGGAACTGGTTGGTTCATGGACTGTCGTAGCCGGTGATATCGATCAAGCGTTACACCTTTGGCAATATACCGGTGGTTATGATAGCGTTGATCGCGCACAAATCGAATTGTCCAAGGACAAAGTATGATATAGTTGAAAAACTTATTTCTATACAATGGTACAAAATACAAATCTTATGACACGTTAATATTACTTTTAGGTATATCAACAGTTACTCAAAGAAAGTGGCAAATATTTACGATCTCGTTACTTGCAATATTTATTGGCATTTAGCTACTGGCCTACCCTTATAAAACGCGATGGTTCAAATATATATGAAATACGTAGTTATAGATTACAACCTGGCACAATGATAGAATGGGGCAATAATTGGGCAAAGGCTATTAATTATAGACGCAACAACAATGAACCTTTTGCTGGTTTCTTCTCACAGATTGGTCGATTGTATAATGTTCATCACATTTGGTGTAGGTATTAAATTAATGTTAAATCCCTTTCTCTTATAACTTGGATCTTAAAACTAATTTCGCATTCTATTAAACCAATGTTCATGTCTCGAAAGAAGAATATCCCAGCTTCGGACTGAAAATAAAATAATTGAAAATACATAAAGGTAAAAACTATTTCAATTTCAGGTTACAAAAATCTCCACGCGCGAATGGAAACTCGGGAGAGTGCATGGAGGTCTCCAGGATGGGATGAATGTGTTGCATATACTGTACCATTGATCAGAGAAACGCATTCCCGTATTTTAAGACCTACTAGCTTTTCACCGACAAAATAAAATTTTCCTCCGATAAATACATTTGTATATTACAACTTATTTCTTATGTCTATATGATGAAAACATTGTAAAAATATTTGTTATAATGCACATTACATTTATAATCGTGTAAAGTAAGCGCTCGATATGGAAACGGTCGTAGCATTTTATTGTATTACAGCTATTGAAATGTATTTTAATAAAATTTAAATTTCTTTGTTACTATAGTGCGTTTTTAATATAACATATCATTTATCAATTAAGCACAATATTTATATGTGGATAAATTTATATACTTGTCTGTTATATTTACCGATATTTCTGTTTTGCTTTATTAAAATCTACCATTCATTATTACGCTTGTATAATGATGTTAATTTTATTATCTATGATTTGGTATTAATAATTTATTTTTATTTAAGGCAATGTTTACAAAAGCTGAATAATTACATTTTGACAAAAATTTTAAAGGAAAATATTTTATAATAACAAAGAAATTGCTTTAAGAAATGGAAGGGTTAGAAAGTGCACATAATTAAACATCCTTCTTTTATTATCTAATCAATATATTAAAATTCAATTAATCTGAGCTGTTACTTCAAGCCTTCATTTAACTTGCAAAAAGTATATTACATTCTCTCTTCTTCAGTCATTAGTTAAAAAGAATGTACATTAGTCAGGTTAAAAAATGAAGGTAATTATTATAATATTTAATAATAATAATAAACTAATTATAACTTGTTATTTGCATTTTATGTTCCATTTCGAAATCAATTTTTTTTATAAAGATACTAATATTTATCAGTTAAATTTTATAAATATATTCATATAATAAAATAATAATAATAATCGTAATTATCATAAAGAATTCTATTATTATAGATTACTATTTCATATTACAGAAAAGTGTTTTACGTGAGCATATTATTTACTTCAACTTTCTAAAATCATTCATTGATGCATTTGATGCTCAATTTAATCTAAAAACACTTCAGCATTACTTAAATTTTTACAATATTATTGTAAAATTAATTTTTATTCCTATTAAACACTATCAAGTTTGGAAGCTAGAGTTATCTTACTGATAATGAAATACATAATTTTTTCATCCGCATACATACACATGGAGTCAGTGAGTAACGAACCATTATTATATGATCTACAATGCTCATTTTATTAAAAGTTATTGCATTAATGTACATATATGTAATGTACATTGTACGACGTTTTATATCATACAATCAAAATTTCATTCCTTCGATACACTTAACAATAATTGTGATTCATATAGCACTGACTTTAAAATGCTGATGTATTTCGAAAATAGAAAAAGTAGAAAACGAAGTTAAATTTGAATTATAGTAAATTTGTCCCTATAAACGTGTCAAGAATGACGCAGTATTAGAAAATGCATATGCTTGATAGTATTGAAAATAGAAAGCATCTTTAGAACAGAGAAATAAATATCGACGAAATCTTTTTACGATTATTTACAGTATACAAGTATATGTACAAGATGTAGACAAACATTTTTACTTTGTAAAAAGAAAAGAAAATAAAATATGACGGAATAGAATTCTGTACGAATACAAAAGTTTTTACACTTAGTCACTCTATGCCAAGTGACTATGACGATATACATAATTGTTGATTCTAATATAATTTATAAATGATACTGCTTTAGGTAAGAGCGTATATTTTAAATTATTTGACAAATTTATTCAAGTTTCTTTACAATTATGATGGTTGAAATTGTTAAACAACATTTTGTTAAAAAATTCGCAACTTTTAATGCATTGCAGATATCAAGGTGAACTAAACTGTTTAAAGTATTATACATACAAGTATACCGTATAATAAGAAAAATTCCTGAAATTTAGACTCTAAGTAAATTATTGAAAATTAGAATTCAATTTTAGTTTCACCACAATATTTACAATTTTTATATTACGATTTTTTACAAGTATATTTAAACTTACGTTTACATTGTAACACTAATAAATCTCAATAATTTCTCAAACAAACAATGGAATATATTTTTTTTATTCTTTAAAATAATCTTAAAATTCGTATGAAAAATTTTGTAACATAATCATTTGACATAGAATGGTTTTATTAAAACATTTAATTTTTTAACTTGAAACAAAAACTATTAAAATTAATAATCAATTATCTTTTTAATTTATTAGCCTTATTTTATGTTCATGCGCAATGTTCTGTACTAAATGAAATACAAACGATATAATATCTCAATTTAAAAAGCTTAACTATATTAATGATAACATTAAGTTATCAGGAATTATATATGACGGTATAATTTCATTTGCAAAACTCTTGCGGATTAAAACTCTATTAAAAAATTGGCATTCGTATAGTATATCAAATGATACTGCAAATACATTATAGACATACATACATGTTCATTAAAGGTAAGATAAAACAACTTGACTTAATATAATATATAGAAGAAGTTTAGTTCATTATTAAATGGAAGGCAGACAAACATCCTTCCATTGTTCCATTAATATTCATAATTATATAAAAAAACTTTTACAGTTACATTATCAACTTTGCATACAGTTTTACTTTTCTATTCACATAAAACGTGTGCAAGTATTGCCACAAAATCTCTCATAAATCTCCGTCTATGTGTGCTCTGAAGTGTTTTTCTACTTTTTATAATTTCAACAATGATCACATTATGTACTATTACACTATAGATTTTTGTTATTACAAAATAATACTGCTTCGAACGAAAATTATTCGTGTATCTAGTTAAAGAAAAAAAGTTTATATCTACGGTAAATGTATATTAGTATATTCATCGATACATTTGTTATGCAGCAAAAATTCATTACTGTCTGAGAATATAAGAAAGAATAATGTTTTTATATCTTTTCCGTTTTTAAATTAATTATTAATAGATATAAATATGAAATAAAGAAAATTGCAACAAAAACGCTGAAATCACACATAGATGGAAATAAGTGAAAAATAAGCTGGTCAAATATTTATAAAGTATTAATTAGTAGTTGATAACTGATATGCCATGCCTATAGTTAATTGGCTAGCTCATATATCACGTTTCAAATTCAAATTACCAAGTTAGGAGCCATAGCTTTGGAGAATTCAATAAACTCTATCATACTAAATTCTAGTCATTATAATTAAGATTTAATTTCAAAATTTTACACATAGAGAATGAATATTTACAAAATGCTAGCAACAGTGAAAAAGTAATATTCTAAGTTAATGTTCAGTAATTTGTGATAAAAGTCACACAGTTACGGTCAACAGTTGCGTTTTTCTTATTTTTTTTTTTTTTTTTGTTTTCATAGATACCTGCAATTAGAGACTTATAGAGAACTCGTGCTACATTTATAAAATAAATACAAAATTTCACAATAAAAATTGTGCTGAATTTTAAATAACAATTTAAAGAGGATTAATGAAATCATTACATACGCTATGTATTTGTTACAACTTTTAGACAATATATTGGACAATAATTGATGAAATTTATACCTGGCATTACTCATTCGGTATACCTGTTTGTTTCATATAGAGTTTTGAAATATAATTTATTTATTTGTTCTTTATAAAAAAAAAAGGATTTTCTTTTATCAATTACTTGCCATATACTAACAATGTACATGTTTCTTAGAGTATAATATTATTGATTCTTTGTATTTCAAAAGAATTGAAAAAACCCGCATTTATTTACAATTTTGCAGTCTAGTATGAAAACTTGTATTTTATGTTACATACTGTTTTAAAATATTATACATTAGTCTTTGTATGCAATCCATAAATTTTTAGATGTATATTATTAAAATATTGACTGTAGAAAATGTTTTATAATATATACTAGGCCAATGAAGATACTGTAAAATCTTATACAATTATGAACAAATTTAATGCACTTTCCAGGTTGAAAGACAACAACATTTACAACTTCTAAAAGCTAAAAAACTTGGCAACAGCAATACAAAACTTTTTCTTGTGACATTAGTTTGCGATGTGCAAAATATTTTTAGAATTGCTACTTTTAAATGTAATTTTTCTTACCAAATTTTTTTCATTCGATTTTCTTTAAAAATCTTGTAAGCTAACTTTGCAGACCCATATGTGAAGGTGTCTTATACTTAAAAATTTTATCAATCATATTAGTCTACGTACGCTATAGTTATTTATTTAAAATTATCTATATAATTAAATTTTTTCAAATAAAAATTGCTAAATGAAGATAAAATTAATATAAATATTAATGGCAACTGTATATGCGAATAGAAATTTAGAATTATATTTCTTACAAAATCATTTGGCTGTAAAATATTATCCATAATGTTATAATTCTTTGTCAATTTATGATTATTTTATAAAATGATGTATGGATTGCATGCAGACTAGGATTAAAAAGTTATGGCTTAATTATATTACAATTTATAATGTAGCACGAACGCCTCTATTAGTCTGCATTGTTGAGCATCGATCGGAGTAGTTTGCTAAATGTGTCTATTAAATTCATACATCTTTCTAAAAGTACTGTCTAAGGAAGAATTTAAATGTAATACACGCATGTAATTCTACAGGTTTCATTGCAGTTACTCGCTACGTTCTTTTCTGATGTATAATATGTGTATATATTTACATATTGTATTATTACAAATGAAATATTTCAGTTGATTGTGACTATCTTCGTTTAAATAGTTTTGAACACATAATTATAAAAATATTTTTTTACCTCAACTTTGATCATTTTAATTACCGTAATTGAACGCATTTCTAATGCCTCCTTTAATTTAATCTATTTATTGTGAATTTTTGATTTTTTTCTATTAAATCACCATCAAGAAATAATGTTATTGTACAAGAAAAATTGGAATGTGGGCTACATTATGTAATAATAATGTTAAGACACGTTACAGAAATATTACCTGACATGTATCTAAATCTTCAAATTCTGCAAAGTAGATTTTAAAAAGACAAGTAATTCAAGATAAATTTTTACTATTTTCAAATTAAAGCTTTTTACTACGTTTACTATATTACATAATTATTTTGTTATTTCCATATGGAAGAAATATTCTAAGATATATTTAACTTAACTTACTATGTATTATACAAATTGATATATTTATGTAAAGATATAAATTTTTATTGCATTAAAACATTTAGTAGATAACTATATGTATACTATATGTTACATAGTAGAAACTTTCTAAGAAAATATGTAATTGTCAACGAAAACATTTCGAATTTAACACGAACAATTATATTTTGAAATAATATAATTATTTTCGTTTATCATATTTTAAGGAAGATATCGTTAACATCATTAGAAAAGATTAAATATCAATAAGAAGAGCAGTCACAATCATCTGACTTTTAATTCAATACTTCATAATGAAGATGAAGACATATAAAACGAAAAAGTACATGGAAATGTATTAATTGAAAAGGATAAAGAAACAAATTAGATGCTACATTATAAGAGTACAACATTGGGATGTGTACTGGATGGAAACTTCAGACAATCACAACAGAATATAACATAACTGAAATGTTGATAATACCAGCAGAATAATAATAATAATAATAATAATAATAATAATAATGATGCTATATCATGATTTTTTCAATAAACAGTGAAGTTAGAAGTACCGTATTGATACCTGAAAAATTAATAACATAAAAAGATAGATTTGTGGTATACTGAAAGCAACATACAGACTAGAATAACATTTGCAGATTCATTTTGGCAAGTAAAGGTAATTGTCTATAAACTTTCTGATTTCTGGCATGCAAAATCAAACGAGTCGTTGAATGCAGCAATAAAATACATTTCTTTAAACAATTTGTAATCTATAATTTAAAATCACATTACATAAATAACAATGACACTACTTATTTTATCCATCACTTTTATCTTTGAACAAATGAATAATTTCAGCTGAGATGCGTGCTAATAGTATTCCTAAAATGATACTATTTACGTTAAACATAAATATTTAAAATTGTATTTTTGAATATCCTCTATACGTGTTTTACATTTTTATTGGAATTTTAATGCAAGAAACTTTTAAATTGTACTGTACTGAAAACGAGTTAATGTTTCAACTCATATTCCATTCATATAAAATATTACAAATCTGAATATTTAATTTATACATATATGCACATATACAGGACGAGACACTTAAGGAAGGCTATCTAAGATACTTTTCACATTTTTTAAGTTTCCAGTAAAAATTATTCAATATCATTTTTCAATGTCTTGTAGTTGTAATTCTTTCTAAGCGAAAATAAGAATCACGATTCAAACTCACATTGAGTTTTATAAATAAAGAATGAACTGAGGAATGTTGAAATAAATTCTACGATATATGTTGTAAGGCATTCCAAATTCCAAAATATGTAACAAACGCTTTAATTGGTTACTATTTCTTAGCAAAGGTCATAAAGTTATAAAAATATACAATTATATTTAAAGAAATCGTTATAATCTGAAAAATTCCATATTTTTAGCTGAAAAGGAAACCAACCACCACAAGATATTAAAACATGATGTTAAATAGTTTTTAATTGTAACATTATTTTCAATTTAAAAAAATGCAAAAATTACTCGAGTTACCTATTTTATGTGTTGCGTACTGTATAAAGTACTTCATTTTTCTTTCACGTGTACTATAATATTGCTATTTAAAAAGTATATATCAATTTCTCAATTAAAAAATATCACACGAATAGAAAAATTAAGATAATTATATATGTATATGATTGACGGAGGATTGTATCGAGGCTTCATATCCAATGTTGTCAAATTAAAACCAAGAAGAACAATGTTGAAAGGAATTTGAAGCGGAGACACTGTCATATTTTGGTAATTCAACAATAATTTTATTATCAATTTAATTTTTGATATTGACATACCTTCTTAATAATGTAAAACAAATTGTATAAAATAGTAAAAAAGTGCCTTTCAATTTTAGAATTTAATCTTTCATTGAAATAACGAATATCCACTAACATGAATGTAATATCATAATTACAACATAGGATACTGTAAATAAATTTTTCATTAGTTTGTCATTTTGTAAATTGAATAATTGCATTAAGAATGCAGTTAAATAAATAAATCGATTCACTGAGTTTTTTGTTAAATCAGACCAAGTGTTATCGAAAGCTTGAAATAAGATTTCAAAGGTCAACACATGTAATTATCGATAAGATCATTTAATACTAGATCTTCGATAAGTTAGAATCTTACCGAAAATATTGTTCCGTGTTGTTCTTATTTCAAATCTTCAATTAGTCAAAATCAAACGTATAATAATTCGAGCATTATGATTATATTGTTTTTTTTTTTGTTGTTTTTTTTTGTTGTTTTTTTATTATAATTGCAAGATATTGATAAATAAATGTCTTTAAACATTTTCTGTAGTCGCATATAAAATTTTCCGTATGCTATAATAATTGGCTTATTTTAAACCCAAGAACGTTAAGATTCATTTTTCAGTATAGTAGATAAGACTGATACTTAAACGGTTTATCTTTTTTTACTTCTATTTACTTCACAAGATATTTGGATATGGTTAATAAATATTACAACGTTGCAAAAAGCATCTAAGTTCTTCTTCAATATGAAGCTCTCTTTCCAGATAGATCACGTTGACATATTTTGATAATTAAAAAATATGCTGTTACATTAATTTCAGTCCAATACACATTCCCAACCCTAACAAACCTCTTAGGTTTGAGTCGATGCACGTAACGAGCCAACTTCTGCTATGTATGTAAGTCATTGAATTAAACGTCGGTAGACTCATTATGCACTCACTACAGGCAAACGTACATACATACATATTCTATTAATATGATTAAAATTAAAGACTATTAGGGGGGAAGGATGTAGAACTATTACTGTGAGCCAGACTTAACATTGAGCCACTAAGGCTTTCATCGTCTGGATAAGATTCTTTTGATGCCTCAGCTATCGCCAGAGCACTGCAATAATTTTAAAATATATATATATATATATATATATGGCAAAATAGCATTTTCTTCAATTCTTAAATTTATCTTCATATCTTTTAAAAATACACCAAGAAATTCTAATGGCCAGCTTAGCATGACTGTAACTTTGAATTATTAAAGACATATAATTAAAGAGGGAATATGATCGAACGACGAGTATTATCCACCCTCTTAACGTTTTCAAAAATACAGATCACAAATTACATACCTGAATCCTATTCTTGCACTTTCCTCGTCAAATTGTTGTAATTCGCGTTCCTGTCTTTCATGCAGTAGACGTATCCGTTCACTACGTTCACGTAAAAATTCCTGAGTTTCAAGTTCCATTTTTTGTTCAAGCAAAGCTCGCCTGACCGACACTCGATCTTCTAATTCACGGCGTTCTCGATTTCTTTGCGCTTCGGCTTGCATTTTGTTTTTAGACTGATATGCCATTAGAATTTCTAATTCATAATTCAATCTTTCCTGTAGATAGACAAAAAAATAACACATACCATCATTCATTTAGTACATTTTCAACGAGGAGAAAGATTTTTAAAATTATATTCGTGGATGTTACTGCTAATTCCGAGACATTTAAATAAAAAATGTTTAACATCTTACGATCTATTTATGAAATTTTTCACTATCTTACCTTAAGATTATGGCATTCAACTTCTTGCGATTCATCTAAACGTATACTTTGTTTTTGAAGCATTTCTGCAATACTTTGTTCATACTGATCACCCAACAAAGCTAACTTTCTTCTTTGTTCCTCCTTTAATTTTTTAATAACCGCCTTTTGCTCTTCTTTCGCTGTTGTTTGTAATGTTTGACCTTTGAATGCTTTATATTGCAACGTTTGTATTTTACATGTCTCCCTAAATTGTTTCCGAATTTGCATTTCCTTTTGCTAAAAAATAATAAACATACATAATATACTATATTAAGAGAATATTATATTACGTAATTTGAATATGTAACTTACTTTGAGACTTTTCGGTTGTTGTTTCAGTTCTAATGCGTGTTTCTTACGTAAATCACGCTCTGCCCTTTGCATATAATCTTGTTGATTCGAAAGTTCAGTCGCATGTTGCCGATGAACTTGATCTTCTCGAAGGGCATGAACAGCCCTTTGCTGTCTATACTCTAATTCTTGCGTTTTTTCATGATGACGTAACAACATATTATGTGCTTGTTCCAATTGCTGTTGCCTCTTATTTAATTCCTATATGTAGAAGCACATTATAAGAACAATAAACCTTTCTTGAACACGAGTAAATAATTCTTTAAATATCTGTTTATATTACTGTAGAATGCATTAAAAAATAAAACTAATAATATACTAACTTCCCGTAGCAATTCTTGTTCCAAACTATGGAAGATGAGCAACTTTTTTCTACGGAATTTACGAATTTCAAGATCAAGATATTCTCTTTGCCCTCTTGCAAGCCGTTGTTCTTCTTGAGCTTCCATCTGTCGTAAATTATCTTTCTGACTTTGAAGCGTAGCATCTCGTTGACGTTTTGGTGTAACTTCATCTTGAGATAATTCTTTTTTCCATCTCTCTTTATAAGCCTGGACAAAATAAAGCATCGATTAAATTATTCAAAATTATTACGAACATTTTAAAATAAATATTTTTAATTTACTCGGATAACAAGCTTCGATTATCAGCTTAGTATGTATTCTTACTTTGTAGTCTCTCTTGTGCCGTGCTTCTAGTCCTTTCCGATCAGCCTCTTGTCTACTTGTAATTTCTTTGTGAAGCTTCTTCTCTGCATTTTGGTTTTGTTTAAGTTTACGTTCTAATTCTTGCAAATGCCTCAATTGAAGTTTCTCCAATTCTTTACTAAATTGTTGCAAAAGAGTTTCATATTCTTTGTCTAGTAATTGTTTATGGGATTCCATTTCCATTTTACAACGTTCTTCCAATTTTACCTGTTTAAATAATTTATAATATAAATTATGTAATTAATTATTATAGAGATTGTACAACAGAATTGAGGAAAATGTAATCGAATTACATTTGTCACGATAAGATTACACGTAATCAAACTGTAATCGCACTATAATCCAGGAATAATTGCTGTCTAATTACGGTACGAACATAATCATGAATCTTTAAAGCGTCTAATAACTGTTTAATTATTGTCTAATTACTGCGTGATTGCAGTGCGATTATATGTAATCATATTGTTAGAAATGTAATCGATTTACATTTTCTCATCCCTCCTGCACACAATTTTTTAATACATCGATAAAAAAAAAACAGAAAATAGTAATAATAATTAGAAACTTACCAAAGCACCTTGGTGTTCCCGTCTCATTCTTTTATATCCACTCATTTGTTCGTGCATTTCTTCCTGCATATGTTCTTTTTGTTGTTTAGTCACAATTGATGTCGTCCTAATCGTTGCAAAGTTATTGGCACCATGTTCAAGAAGATTGGCAGTAACACCACCTCCTGATGATATTTTATGCCGATTTCGTACAGATCCAGTGGAATAATCATTTGCATCGGCATTTGGCCGTGGCAGGCTATTGGTGGACGAACTTTGAGAACTTGCGGAAACACCCATCGAGTGGATCGAATGCTCAGAGGTAATTGAATTACTCTTACTGCTGTCACCACCTGTTTGTTCATCAGGAGTATCTGTAAAATATAAATAAGAATATCAATCGACAAATACATAATTAGAAACAAATATTGTAATTTCAAGTAAAAAACTAACTTTTCTGAAGTTTAATATATAACATACCGTCAGCATCGCCAACCGTACTTTCAGTCTCGCAAGCATCAATCATCAAGATCTTTTTCATTTTCCGATAATTCAAATTATCCAACTCTCTCACAGCAGCTTTGGTTCTCTGAATTAAATCTATTAGAACTTGAGGAGAACGTGTTCTGGTGACAAATTGGTGCTGTAAAATTGAAAGCCTATAAGACGACAACTAACTAGACAACTAACTAGACAAATATTTTTATATGAAAATCAAACATAAAAGCAACGGTAAAGTTACATATCGGAAATGTAATAGAGATCTGTATAAAAGACTCACTGATAACAGTCTACCAGAGGCTGGCCTTTCAGTTGGACTTTTAGTAAGACACACTTCGACGAAGTGACGAAAAACATCTGACCAATCCGGAGAATTCAAAGTCGGTGTATCATTCTGAGCAATATGATACAAAGCACTCATAGCATTCATGTTAAAATACGGTGGTTTCCGCTCAGCTGAAATTGCAATAGTTATAATTCATTACACCTCTAAAAGAATTAATATTTAATATACCTTTTTTTTCATGCATTTATAGATATTAGAGAAAAGAGTAGAAAACCATGGTACCTAATTCGATACATGTTATTCCCAAAGACCATACATCTACTTTTCCATCATACTGGCCTTCGTCCATAGCTAATATCACTTCTGGTGCCATCCAGTAAGGAGTTCCTACAAAGCTATTTGCTGGACACTTTATACTGGCTGACCCAAAATCTGCCAATTTCACCGTTCCATTTTCGGTGAGTAAAATATTTCCTGCCTTCACATCTCGATGAATTCTTCCAAGAGAATGAAGATAATGCAAACCACGTAACACACCTTCACAAATTGCAGCTATCTCGTCTTCTTTCAAGGGTCTTTTATGAACTTCGATAATATCGGATGCAGATCCAAGGCAATATTCCATTACCAACTGTGATAAGTCAATAAGATTATATGTATACGTACTAATAATAAGTTAATGTTACAAATAATGCGATAACACTATGCGGATAGTTTGATATTTAATAACTTTGAAATGTAAATACCCAAGCAGTGTGGTCCCTGAGATAACAACCCTTATACTCTATTGTATTGGGGTGATTTAGTTGCCTAAGAAATCGAATTTCCTTCAGGATATCTTGCCACTTTTCGACAGTTTGTTTTCCCAAATATGACATTTTCTTGATAGCAACAATTTCTTTGGTAACCAAACATCGTGCATAGTAAACAGCCCCAAAACTGCCATGCCCGATTTCGCGCAAGTCCTCAAATATTTTCTCCGGATCATGTTTCTCAAATAATTCGGCAATCTCTGGGTCCTTAAGGCTACCAGGCCTTGGAACAGCTGGCATAGTAAAGGTGTTAATAACTAAACGGCCGAGGCCTATTTCAGACACCGTTAGACGTCTTCTTGCCTTTCAATCTTCTACCCTAAATTTTATAATTTTACTTAATCCTTTGTCAGTCCATTCCAAAATTTAACATTCTATCTGTGAAAAGATATAAGTTACAAATGTTAATATTAATTATTAATAACCGAATATGTCTCGTATAATATTAATTGCAATTCGGTTAAACTTTTCTTTAGAGAAAAAAAATTGTACAAGATACAGGCACTATTTGTACAGCCATTTTAATTGGAAATAATAAATTTTTGATTAACAGAAAGAAATTTGAAATAATTAGCAACGCGTAAAAGTTAGCGTGTTAAAAAGTATGTTGATTTCGCCAGAATAAATGCATATAGAAAAAAAAATATTAAGAGAATGAAACGATACAATACATGTTGCATATCTTGATCTCATATTTTCCCAGATTCACTTTTTTATAAGTTAAGAGTAACAAGTTATTTTTTTGATTAAAAAATACATCGACGATACACAATGTTTGGCATATATCATTTACACTAATTTCTATAACGTAAAACTAAATTAAAGTGAAATTAAACTCATGTCTGTGTAGAATGTTCCTTTGTAGAATTAAAACGAGCTTGACACTTATTCACGCGGTCCTGGATACAAATCACACCATTCTTTCTATCCGTCGAGAAACTCATCTGACTCGAATAAATATCGTATGTTTTTAAAAGGAACATACACAGGGAACATTTAAACGAACCTTATCAGTACTACTATCAGACTATATTGAACGACAAGTATTTTCGCGAGAGAAAGAGAAATAATCGTAGAATCGGGGTTGGTAAGCAAAGAAGGCGGTCGAGTGAAATTCGCAGGAGGTAGAAATGCGGGCGTAAGGAGGGTTGGGTCTCTGACTCGAAGCAATCGCGTCAGATTGGTCCCGCAAATACAGTAGAGGAACATTGTCGCCGTAGCCGAAAGCGGTTGCCGTGTTTGGATCGAGCGTACAACATCGCGTTCGGATCCCGGTGTATCAACTGAAATTTATCCCAGAGCTCCGGCAGCAACGAAAAAAAATGATATTCACCTCCAAAATGGCGAGGGAGCAGGTACGGAAGCATGCGCGCAGCTCCGAGCACTCTCTTCAGGCGCAGCACCTCTTTTTCCTGAACTTGGCCGATCCTTCAAGCATATTAAGATCCGAGGATCACAATTTTTCGTCGTGCAAACGCACCGCACCCCGGAAAAGTACACGCCTCGTACGTGTCACGCACGTACGCACACACGCGCGAGACGCGACAATCCGCGGCAACGCAACAATACGGCACCCACCGTCAGCCCAGACACACGAAAATTCGCAAACTTTTTGACGCCTTTTCGCCTGGCCTGGGTGTACTCTACGACAGGCGAGTTCTCCGTCGATGACAAGTGGCGCTCTGTGTCGATCAACTTCTAAACTAATAAACATCACCACCGGTAACTACGAGTTACGTCTTTACCAGTTGCATTTTAACTCGATTTAACTCAATTTTGATGAAATTTTATTAATTACCAACTTTAATGTCGGCTAAATTCGAAATCTTCCCTTCTTTATCGAGTCTAAAGTTTAGCTTTAATTTAAGAAACGACTGTACATTATTCAAAAGTAAAATAATAATACATGAAATTTGCTAATTTATTGCAGTAATGTTCACGCGTACGCCTAGTATGTATGTACCAGTGATGCCAGATTCAGCACCGTCGGGTGCACACTCACACATGCCAGATACGCGTAAGTACGTGACCTCGTGCACAATACTGGTAAAGAGTGGAATCTCATTTTAATTTATTAATTTTCAATCTTAAAGTATTATCGTATTAATAATATACATATGTGCGCTCATACATGGGACTAATAAAAAAAAATTTCTTTTTTATCAATAATTAAAATATGATCAAAGAGTCATAAAATGTGTATTTCTAAAAGATAAAAGTTCATACATAGGTATAAATGCACTTGTCAGTTCTTTAAGATATGTATACACAATTATAAACATATAAATATAAACTCTAATAACAATATTTAATATCAATATATTTACCTATAATAAATTATGTACTTTCTAAATTTTCCATTAATGACGTTAAAAACGTGTTTCCATTGATTAGCTTTGTAGTGCCAACAACAAATTCTACGTTTACTGAAAAAATACATTTTCTATGAAATATAATATAAATGGAAACTGGAAATTGATTTTGACCTTTTAGTAATATATATTACATACGATCATCTTGTTGAGATAAAAATCTGAGAGCAGAAATTTCTGCGAATGTACACCCTCCGATGAAGAAAACCATTACCAGCTTTGGTGGTTCAGAATTATAATCTTCGCTGGTAACAGAATTTCCTAAAAATTAGTGTATCTATTAATTATGCTACTTACAACTTGAAAAATAGTTTTTATATATTGTTTACTTCTTCCAGATGACAAAATGTTAGATGGAGCACTGTCGATAGTAGAACCTGGTAGCAAACCCATTACATCGTTTAAGCCTTGCCAACCAGTCGGTTGTACAAGTTGTTCTGCTAATCGAACAGTTAGTGGTGCATATATAGAATGAACGTAACTAATATCTTTTGGTGCAATTTCACTTTCGTCCTCGACCGTTAGTCTTAATGCTTTTCGTAAAACTGCATACTGACGAGCGGATTGTTGTTGCTTTAATAATCCAGCTTTTTCTAAATTTAATATCGTTGGTAAATGTTGATACCCATAAGTTTGAATTATTTCTCTTTTATAATAGTCTAGTAATTTTGGTTTCAGTCCAGAGTTTGTTAAGGACTGTATACAAAGAAGCCGTAAAACTTTAATAAGTGGTTGTTGTTGTGCTATCATATCTTCTATATAAGCATTCGGCTTATCCGTATCGATGCAATTCAATAATTCTTGTTCAACTTGCAACGATTCTAGGAAATTACTTGAATCTGTTACTTCTTTTATCATTTCTGCTATTGTTGTATCTGAAAATAAATTATAGAATACATTATCAATAAATTAAACGTATAATTAAAGACACATTTAATATTATTAAATAGAATCAAAAGAATTTACGTGTTGCTAATGACTGCTTGGTGGCCAACATATGTGGTAAGCGTGCTACAAATTGTTTGATTTCTTGTACGCTTTTATCTCTATGTTTTTCATCAAACTGCGACGAAATAACTTTGGCTTTTTTACTAAGGACAGGGCCTACGCCATTAAAATTTTTGTCCCTGAAAATTAAACAGATTTATAAGATACGAAGATATATTAAACTGTACAAATATTCACCTAATTTCGGCAAACAATTCTTCTCCGGAATTAAGTATGATTTGTTCTTTTTCATTAAGAGATATCGTTGTTGGAGAATCTTCTGAATCACAAAATCTTTTTGCTGGCAACTTGACGATATCTGAAATTATAACAAATAAAGTCACCTGTTTTAATATAATAGCAATGAAATTTCTATCAATTATGAGATTAAAGATACTCTACTGCAGTCTATCCCAAAAATTTCATCTATTAGTCCTTCGTACGTTAACTGTGTAACTAGAGGTGAAAGTAAATCTATAGACCGATCCAATAATAATAAATATTCTATAGTAGTTGATTGTGTAGACGTTGTTTTAATTTCTTCTTCTTCTCGACTTAATCTTTTCAATAACTCCCAAACTTGATTAGCAGCACATCCTCTCCCTGTAACTTTTGGGATTTTCCCATATAACTTTTGCAAACCATGAATGGCTTGTGCAACTTGATACAAGCTGGTTGGATCATTTTCTAAATGAAATTCCTTAAACGATCCACTAAGTTCCATAGAAAGAAGATCATTATCAAAAGGAAATAAGTCACATTTAAATTCTTCTATTAACGTAAAACTACCAAAAACTCCTCGATTTTGGAGTTCCTTTTGGCAAACAAGACTTTTTCGAGGTACAAAAAATAAATGAAATTCTTTGCGTGGCCTTTTTTCATTCTCACTGCAAATTAATATACTATATAAGATTTTTATATACTATTGCAAAGGAATTCGTTATTAAAACTGTACTCTTTTTTACTTTATCCATACTTGTGAACATTTTCAGCGATTAAATCCATGAGATCTAATTCAGCTCTAGTAATAAATATTATGTTCATAATATTTGATGGTATATTTAAACTTCCACTACGTAATGGATACGCTTTAACCACATCGTGTTCCTCTAGCAAACTGTATTTTGCAACAAGATCAATCGGTCCAGCAAGAGATTCGTCCCATATAATTGCCTATTAAAACTCACTTGTCAAAGAAGAATAATTTATGTTAAATTAATAAATAAAATTGAAACAGTCATTGTAATACCTTTGTACCATCACATTTTTCGAGTAAGCAAAGTAATTCTTTTCGAACTTGTTCTTGTATAATCCCCACGTTTAAACGGCCAGTTGATAAATATGTCGATGACATATTTTTAATGATATTATTTACACACAATTATTAAAAGTATTCCTGTCACTTCATGTACATTAAGCTGATTTTATAATTTTTATATGACGTTTATCCATTTAAAAACTCATAAGGCTTTCGTTCGTACAAATTGTGAGTGTCGCACTATCGTCCTTCCATATTCTTCGTCACAATTTTCGACCAATACCGGTCAGTCAGCGGACTGCAACAGGAGTAGGGATGTAAACACGCTGTGCCTTCGTCATTCGTGGAAGGACGATACTTTCAATGCTACCGATATTATTGTAATACTTATAAACATCCAAAGAAATACGTATATTTTATAACGTGTCAGATGGCCGCAAATAACTGAAAAGTAGTTCGAAACAGTTGTTTTCGAAACCGTTCCAACCACTGGTTGGAACACAATAATTTAGTAAATTGCTAGAATAGATATATGGCATTAAAAATATTCTCGAAATTATAACTATAGACAATATTTTTGCCATTACAAACTTTGTAGATATCCGAAATTTGTCCAATGGAGTTTATTGATCGTGAGTGGACATGGCTGGCCTATACATACGGTGACCATTCGTCCTTTTCTTTCAAGTAACTGTCCTTTGAATTCATTTAATTCTTTAAAACTTAGTTTAGTTTTGTCCTTTTTTTTTTTTTTTAAATAATTGTCCTATTTTGTTCTATTTTACACTGAGGTCAAAATAGAATAAAGTTACTAGGTCTTGGTACTAAATATCATAACAGAACAGTAACATGTCAAGCAATGCAATGGCGCTGCAGCGACTGCAGCAGCACCTTCAGTGCAGGATGTATTACTGAGACTGAGACTGACATATTCTCCACCCCCACCACCTGTTGCACAATGAAATTTGAACTGTGTCGGTTAGTAGTGTCGGTTAATCCGAGTGTATGCGTTGTATATTGATAAAGTTAACATTATTACGTGATGGACATAGATGCTTTCTTTTTGTATATTATACTCCAATTCTTATGTTAACTTTTAATCATTTAATTAGTCATAAAAGTTAATTATTGAAAGATGAGTGATTCTGGAGATTGCGTTAAATATAAGTGGATCCCCGAGAGCACCGCATTACTTGTATCAGTTTGGTCGGATAGACAAGTACAGAAACAATTTGAATATACTTCAAAACCGCAATTGATTTGGGAAAGCGTTGCACGTTATATGAAGAAAAAGGGATATAATGTTTCTGCTAAACAATGCCGATCTCGAATGAAACAGGTTTTGGTATGTTACCGTGAAGCTAAAAGAGCTGGTACTCGAGCGGGTGTAGAACAATATTATGAATCAATAGATCGAGTTCTTAAAAACAAGCGTTTGGAAGGAAATAACTTAGACGGCGTAGACACTGTAGGTAAGGCCGTTGAAAATTAACATACGCTTGATGAATTTGTTTTATTTGCAAATTTAATAATTTAAGGTTTCAAATTTTAATAATATATTACAAGTATACTTTCCAAATATCAAAGAAATCAGTTTATGCTGTTTGTTATTCCCTCAGATGCAATGATGAATGTTAAATCTCCACCAAAAGATATTAAAACAAATAAAAACTTACAAATGAGATACAGATTTCAAGAGCCTCCGCAGTCGCTCCATCATACAGAAGCATTGTCTCCTATATGGACATTAGGACGTAAGAATATTCCATAATGTTTGACAACAACCATATTACATATTCACTCATAAATTCTTATAGTTACTCGAGGTTCTCATAAAAATATTTACAAAAAATCTTCTGGGTGTCATTTTAAAGGTTGATTACTATAATGTTTGCGTAGTAATTGTCGTACGTATTATTTTGTAGGTGAAAATGAATATCCCGATTCTCCCGAGTCAAACGAAACTGTAATAGCTCGGCCTTATAGAGTCTTTTCTCCAACAAGAGATGTAGCTATTAATACCGACGACCAATTAGGTCAAATGGCTGGCAGGTCCACGCAATGCGATTCTTTTCCAGAAGAAATATTGCGTCCAAGTTACGATTCAAATTTATTGCCTGGTTATCCTTATGTTGAAATACCCTTTCAAAATACAGTGCAAAATGTACAAAATCATATAATTCAAGAAAATATGCAGCAACATCAAAATTTACAACAAACTGGTATATGCAATGAACAAAATATGTTAGTAAATAATCTAGCTTTTCAACAAAATCTACATAACTTGAATCAAAATTTAACAACTCAATTTGCAAATATACCAGTTAATCCAATGACAGTACAAAGTTGTAATTTAAAACATGTAATGCAGCAACGAAATAATTTACAACATACAACGCGTGCAAATAATCGTGCGATGCCTCAAGAACCACAAAAACTTGCACTTAGCCGAGATTTAAGAGCTGCATATAAACAACAATATGGTAATATATTAACTCATATGCCTGCTGTAATGGATACAAAAAATGGTGGATGTTTATCTCCAGATTATTTACCAGATGCATCTCAACATTTAAATGATGCTTTTTGCCAATCAAAGAACGATGAAAAAACACATAATATAAATGACGGTTTTTGCGAGTCAAAAAACGATGAAAAAGTACACAATTTAAATGAAAGCTATAATCAATCTACACAAGTACCAAATCCTGATATTTCTGTAATAACAAATAATGCAACATGTAACGATGATAGCCTTTTATTGGAGTTTTTACTGAATTCATCGACTCCATCGGAAAGTGATAACAAATCGAAGGATGCTGAAGTTAATACAGAAAATATTCCACATGTACCAGTCAGAAAAAAGAAAGCACAAAAATTAGAGCAGCTCTTTCTGAGTGCAATTAATTCTCAAAACGAAGCTGTTAATAAGGTAAGATATAAATTATTGTTTACTTTTAATCTTTTTTATGTAATTAATGCATATATTAATCCATATTATGTTAGATCCTTGCAGCACAAAATGATATACTAACAAAGTTCTTAGATATAGATAGAGATCGTCAAAATAGATTTGAATGTCGAGTAGATGATTTACTGAAAGTCGTTCATACTTCTGTACATAGAAAACAAAATTCTGAAACAGATGTCGAAATACCTCCACCGCAGATAGAACCTATAATAACATCATTAGTGCCTCCTCCAAGGCCTGGAGCACCTCCTCCAAAGTTGGACTTGGTTCCTCCAAAACCATGCAGAGTTCCTTGTACAGTGCCAAATTCTAATATTGAATTAATCAATCAAAACCCTATAGCAACAAGACCAGGTGTTGTTTCACCAATAACTAGTCCAGTAAAAAAGCCTGGTACTATATGGTCAAAATTAGGACCAGTATCGCAATCTCCTTTTGTCAAAGCTCAACAACGATTAGGCTACCAATCTGCGTCAACTACAAACACTCGCACTCAGTCCTCCGCAGAAAGACGTATAGCTAGAGAAATGGAAAACATTGCTATGAATATACAAGCTGTAAAATTTGAAACTACGAAATTCTTAGAAATGGAAAAACGATTAGAGGAGACAATAGAAAATGCTCGTCTTGAAGCGACGATAGGTCAGACCTTACATGCGCGTAGACAATTATTTATACAAAGAGAACCTACTGCTGCTGTAGTATTGACTGCAGCATTTTTGGAAAATGAACGTCGCACTTCGGAACAAATTATGAATAATTACGACATGCTTAATATAAACGAAGGTAATTTAAAAACTATTGAAGATGACTTGTTAGCTGGCCAAGGAGAAAGTTATGAACATTTACGAAAACTAACTATTCAACCTACAGATGTAGTACCCGGTGAACCTTGTAATACTTCTACACCAGCAAAATTAGGAACCGTTTCTAATAACAGACAAGAAACATCTGTAGCAGTCCCAAAACAAACAATTCAACAATTGGCTCAGCTTGTAATGAATACCGGAAGGTGGAAAGATCTTGCAGCACAAAATGAACAAAAAAATTCGGTGCGCACGATTCAAGGAAATGTACGAACGGACGAGAACGTTCGCGCGGTTGGTTATAATGAAGAATTTCCAACCGCACAGCCTAATACTATGTCAAGAGAAAATCAAATTAAAGATGACAAAAGTTATGTTCGAGATTGGATGTTAAATAGATATGGAGTTACAGCAAATGAACAGAAAACAGTGTATGGACCACCATCGTGTAATACAGTAAATAAAAATAATAAATTCCCTATAGGTTTCACAACTACAATGTTAGACACTGAAAACCCGAAACAGAAAGATTCGAATAGCGAAGTTTGTAAACCACTTGATTATAACAATCATGTTTTACCGGGTGGTAAACAACAAAGTGTTCGTTTTATGGATGAAGCGCTAGCTGAATTACATCGTATGTACATGGAAAGGGTTTCCAAAGAACAACAAGAAATTAATGATAGTTTACCATATGCGACAGGTAATGGTAACGCTACTATTTCGGTTAAAAATCGACAAATGATTGAAAAGTATATACATGAAATAATGCCTAGAAAGCAATTCGGAGATAATAAAGACAAAGATACTGATTCAGATAACGATGAATTTTTGGACACTACTGCTACTATGCCCACAATTGTACCACGTCGAGGATCCCTTACATCCACTGGTACTGGATCAACGGGAACTACACATTCCATAAAATTCTCAAAGCCAGATAACTGCATAATCAGTTAATTATATTAACATTAAAAATTCCAGCCAATACACGAGATTATAGGAAAAAGGTAGAATTATAATACTACTTTTCCCAACGTAATATAAATCATACTTTTTGAAACATGAATATATATTACATTTGACAGTCGGTCAAATAGGTATACGTATACGTGCAATAATTTTCGTTTCATAAAAGGTATTTAACACTTTTACTGCGTATGATGACCGCGGATGGTGTATTTCGATTTCCGATGTTTCATTTCAAGTACAAAATCATCCCGCTTGTGTTCGCAGTAATAATATTACAGATTTGTAAAACAAAGATCGAGGATTTGCTTGTTACGTTCATTCGAAAAATCACAAGTCACTGATACGCGGTAAAAATGTTAAAAAAGGGGGATTACTTTTTTCTATACTAATAAGAAATTGATTTTCTTTAATTATCAGCAATGATGCATGTGTTGCTTCAGCAATAAAATCACAAATGCTTTTTTAATCGATTCTTTGTTTCGTGTGTGCTATTAAATAATAATTTCTATTAAATTGCATCATACATATATATATATATATATATATAGTTTATATTATGAAAATTTATATGGTTGACATGCATAACATTATTCAATTTTTTAGCTTTGTTTTTACTTTACATCTATGGTTCATCCATATATCCCATAAATGTTAGTACATTTTTAGAAGCGTTGGATGTATTATTACAAAATGTTCTTACCGATATACAGAAACAGTCTTTGTTTGTTTATTTTAAAAAAATGATGAGTTGCAAAAAGAGTTTATTATTCTTTAACGGTATTGTGTCAAGAATAGTAATGAGTTTATGTAATTTGTGTTTTGGAAATATTTAAAAATATTTACTTGAATATGTTTCAGATGATTTAATTATAATTATAGTATCTGTAAATCATTAATTATAATGAATAAAGAAAAAATTCTAGAAATTGTGTATTTTGATCATTTACAAAGAGAAGACTTTTCTGTTCTAACTGAACAAACAATTTTATCGTATGCATGTTTTATTTTATTAATACCCTGTTTCAGAAATTATTTTTGTTTTTATTGTTACCGTTTGTAATGATTTCTCTAGTGAAACGCGAATATTTAATGGCCGATTCGGATGAGCTCAAAAAAGGATTTGAAAACTGAAACTTCCTAGCATTTCTAGTTTTTATGTAATATTTCATTTTTATCCAAAACCGTGCTTTTCACAATTATTCGTGTTTCTCGGAAACAACAGATGGTTATCGATCAGTAAACAATTCTGCTTAATGGTTCGTGATTGGGACGAGAAATTCTACTTACTAGGAATTTAATTTGTTGAACAGTGTTATCAATGTCACCAATGTATGTAAAAAAAATCGATTTTCGAAACCGTATTAAATCGTATTCGTGTAAAGAAAATTATCTTCGTAAAAAGAAAATTAAGCGTATGTAAAAAACTAATGCATACATATTAACCTAGTAAAGTATCACTTATAGCTTATAGCCCTCTGATGTTGGAATTCATTTAAAAAGAGGTCGCCACCGTATTCACTGCACTATGTACGTACGATATACATAATTAATGTTTACTTAAGTCATTTCAGTGGTTATGTAGTTGGTTTAAAATTATAAGATTTTCTAAAATTTCTTGAAACAATAAATGAAAAACATCTCAACATGAAAATAAATGTGAAATTACCAATACTATAAATAGTAATTATTATAAAAGGATAGTAATTCATAACTTTTATTTGCGAATTACGTGGTAAAAGATGGATGATTATATAGTACCATTAGATCCTGAGACTGAATTGTTTTGCACATTATATTTATTTAGAAATGTGCAAAATTGTAATGAAATACGTGAGAAAATTATGAATGGCAAACTTTGTTGCGCTGTTATAAAAGCAGCACTTATAACGGATCCCTTTCATATATTAGTAGCCGCCAATAAAGCAGCAATTAGTGCAAAGATGAATCAGCTTATTACAAAAAACGTATATACTGAAATTTTATTTAATTTGTCGATATCAAAAAACATATCACGTTCATTAATGGAATTTGGTATTAATGATAATGATAAAAATATATTGATAATACAGATATACAAAAACACAGAAGAATCAATGTCGCAAATACTTATGAAAAATGTAAAAGGAGTAAACGTTTCAATATCAAAACTAGCTGAATTTTCAGATCTTGAGTTGATAAAAAAAACATATAAAATTGACAAAGACGAAGAAACTGTTTCTAATTTAACTAATTCTATTGTATCTAGAATTAGTTGTAAAGATTTTACATTGTTAAAGTAAACTTAGAAATATTGTATATTAAATTGAATTTGTCGGTAATGATATTGTTAAACTTGCTGGAAATTCAATACAGTTTATTTTAAATAAATAGTATATGTTATGCTTTAAATTTCTGCCAATCATGTTCTATAATTGTGTATAATTATAATTACAGTATAATTTTTTGCATCAAACCCATTAGTTATTATTCGTTTAAACTACTTTGCTTTGATTTATCTTCACAAACTAATGTAAACTTGGTGGTAACTTAGAAACTATGATAATTAATCTTTTCCAAACATTTAAAGTTGAATTTCAAGTTTTTTTTTCTATGAGAAATTAATGTTATCATTTCTGTAAACATAATAATTTACAATATATTTATAAGTGATTCGTATATGCTTAAATTATAACGATAATATGAAAAGTACCAGCTGTTACATTTTGCATTTCCACACGAGTTATGAATAAATGCATATTAAAAGATTGGAATAGAGTGGAAAATTGGAGAATATATTATATACTTTGGTGAAAAATATTATTTTGGTTTTTTTCACTCCTAAATAAGGCCAAAGATGCGCGGAAAATGATCGTTACATCTGCAAGGACACAGTATGCGTAAAATCGTGTGGAAGCAAAGTAGCAACTTATGGATAACACCCTTAAATGCATACAGAAGCAATTTAATATTGACAGTTTGTTACATATACCTTGGCAAACTACACATTTCGCACATTGCAAAATCTGCTGCATTGAGAAAAGTGCAATAAGAACAAGTCCAAAGCGTTTGATCAGGAGGTGGATTCACAGTCGGTTCTGTACCAATTCCTACTCCACTACCTCCTACAGCTGAAGAAGACGGCGTTCTTACGCTACTATTGAACGATGCCTGTGGCGACTGTACCGTAGAGGCTGTAGTCGCAGATATAAGTTGTACTGTTCCCCAATGTTCAGACCCTGACCATTTGAATGCTGCTTCCTTGTCTTTATTACGAACTGCTTCTAACAGTGGTATCATGTGATCCTAAAGGAGAAGGAAAATATATTTCGTATCGATAAATACACATTTTTAAATAAGTAACTATTTAAAAAATAAATGTGCTATACCTTCATCGGTAACATTTCCATTGTTGCGATAAAAAGTAAGAAATGAAAATCTGAAGTTGCTTCTAAGAATTGATCTACATGAAATTGCTGCATATAAGAACAAAGCGAACTAAATTCTTGAACTTGTCCATCGACATGTCTAAAATGAAAGTTTGTATTAACGTAATTTATACGATCTAAATAATAAAAGAATACTTTGTCAATATTTGTTTACATACCTATTTTCAATTGGAAAGGAAGTAATATTATTGCTAACATAAAAAGTAAATTGTGGAGTAAGTGGTGTAGAAGCAGGTATGTCTACCAATAAATATTCTACGGGCAAAGGTCTTGCTAGCCTTGGCACTTCATTTCCATACGAGTCTTTTTCCTAATAGCAACAAAAAGATTAAATCCAAAACAGTACTTTTGCATCCTAAAATTGTCATCTTATTTTAAATACCGTTTAATTTATCCAGTGAAATTTCTTCTTATTAATCATAAATTTATTTGAAGAATTTCGACGAAAAGGTGCCCTTTGACACCTTTTCATTTAGATGGAAATAATTGTTAATAGGAATTATGTTATTTTTAATATAATGCCATAAGTATATTTTAAAACGGCGACGGCGCGTGTTCCAGGTGAAGTGTCGGTTGGATAATTTCATTGGTCGGTTGAGAAATGCGTAATGTGGTTTAGAAGAAGAATTGTAAAGGCAGGTCCATAATGTTCGTGTTCAGAATCGTTGGAGAAATGCGCGCGCAGTGATGGAAGCCGCAGACGACACCGGCATCGTTTGCCACGAGTCGAACCGAACTAAAAGTGTATAATAAAAGAGGGAGGGGAAATAGGAAAGGAAAGGAAAGGAAAGGAAAGGAAAGGAAAGAGAAAGAGAGAGGTTCGAGATCGTGTGGAAGGGGAAGATACGGGACGAGGAGAGGAGAGCAACAGCGTAAGCGACTAGCGCGCGCTGTGGTGTGTGTCGGTCGGTCGGTCGTCGCCGCCATGCTAGTGGTTAGTTTAGTGAACCAAACATCATGATGTGGCAAAACGTTCGCACGAGCTAAGACTGAAGTAACGCCGCGTTACCGGCGCGCCGTCGTTATGTTATCCATAATAACTCACGACGTTTGATAAGCGTAAACACGTAACGTGAAAAGTACAAAAGGCTTGGTAAAAGCTTCACGGCGACAGCGGCATTGAAAACGTCGAAGTGCTCGATTCCTGCGTACGGAACTGCACACAACACTACGCCAATCCCGATGTAAATTAAAATCGAACCGTACATCCAAGCAAACGTTACGAAGTAATTGTCGTCACGATACACGTTGGGAGTGACGGAGTGCCAACGATCAGCCTCCATCGCGCGGCAAGGAGACTATCACGAATCGTATACACGGTACAGAAGCATTTACGGTTCTACGATCCAAATGAAAGAAAGAGTAAAAGAGAAAGAGAGAAAGAAAGAGAGAGAAAGAGATTGTTTGTGTGGGCATGTGTGTAGGTGCTGTGTATTTGTGTATTTGTGTATTTGTGTATGCGCGCGCGGGCGTGAGCGCGAGATGCGTGGTTGTATGCGTGATAAGGAAAATTATATGACATCGTGTATATGTGTAGTGCGCGCGCGTGTGCGAGACGGCCAGAAAACGAGTGTGCGTATACACGTAGTGTATATAGAGTATATATGAGTGTCGTGTACGTAGAGAAACAGCAGAAAGAGGGAGAATGAAAGAAGAATAGAGGTCTGAGAAACGAGAGCGAGAGAACGGGGAAAGAAAGAAAAGGCAAGCGTGTGCGTTCGCAAAACATCGAGATGGTAGGAGCAAGAACAGCCACGATATTCCCGCGGAATTTGCCTAACAGTGCATTGCAGTTTACGAGTCGTTTTTGACCAGAACTTTACTTGGTTTTGTCACGAGCAGTGACAGTGTAATATCGCGCAAGGACTTGACGATAACTTATAAGAATCTATATATCGTACAACCGAGTAATTTTATCGGTCGAACGTATTGGTGTCTCTGAAACGTTTCGTAAAGAAATGTGTCTACTTCTCACGACCTCCACTATCGGCCACCTCTCCCATCGATTACTTTCTCCCGGAGAAAATGGTAAATCCCAAAACTTCGACTGTTCGACCCTCTGGGGTTTTGGCGGGATTTCGTACGCATGCGCGCTCTCGCATGAAATGTCATTTTTTGTATTTCATCAATGTTGATCGAATTATTGCATACTGTGCCATAGTACTGATATGTATTCGATAAAAGAAGCTAACCTCTATAATCGAGTTGGTGCACGGGCAAACAATATCGCGATATAATCAGAACGTATTGTGTTGCATGTAATAAAAGTGATTTTACAACACGAAAAAGTTACACAAACATTCATAGAAACAGAGTTCCATAAATTTCAGTAATTTCTTGTTTTCCCGCCTTGTGTGTTGTTTGCTTGCGTGAATCGGTAGAAAGGGATGGCCCTTTTTGCGTCGATATACACATTTCTTTGATAAAATTGTATCTGAAGTGTTTTTACGTGGAAAATCGCGTCATCGAGTAATTTAAATTCTTGTCGGTAAATATGTATGTACCGATAATTAAATAAATATATCGGTCGATTCATACGCGCGATTTGTTTGCACAATAAAACGAGATCCGTGTTAAAATCAACATATTTCTATTGTACAAAAATGCGTGTTATTCGCACCAAGAGTCAACAAGGTATAGAGAGGAAAAAAAGCAAAAAGAAAACAATGTAACGTTGTAGAAACGTTGTACACCACGTGTTGTTGCGAATAGGTATATTAAGTATGACCTTTCTATTATTTGCCTAAATAACGCGATAATACTTAACGATATGCGTTCTTTGAAAACGTATCTCTATCCATATATACCAAACAACAAATTTAGTGAAAATATTTTTCGTTCGCTATTTTTTCTTCAGTTTGGAATTCTCGAAGAATGAAAATTTAATGAAGGGTAAAAGCAATTGTTGAAACGATATTTTCGCTATTTTTCAGATGCTGGATCCGAGTGTACTAACGGATTTAGAGGAACTGGCGCTTTGCAGTTATTGCAAGCAGAAGTATAATGACGCCGAACAATGCCCGAAATACCTTAGTTGTAAACATTACTTCTGCCTGCGTTGCATAGAAAACAATTTATTAAAGGGACGGGAGTTGTTCTGTGCGCACTGTTGGAAAAGGACGGACCTGGGTGATCAAGGGCCCGATGCTCTACCGACGCATTCTTCTCTCCTCGCGCTAGCGAACAATCTGTCTCACTTAAAAATTACGACGAACAACACATCCGGGAAAAGCAACGACAAGGAGAGAAAGGTATACGATCAAACGAAAAATTTTAGTTTCAAAACGATTTCGAGTTCGACGTCTGGTTTATTCGCATTGCGAGTTCATATGAAAATGGTAAAGAAAGCATGCAGCTACGAAGCCATACCAAGATAGGTTCCGATAGTAATAGGATTATGTCATAAGGTCTGTAATAGTTTCCTTTCAAAATCTATAGATCAATTTTTAATGCGACTTTTTACGACGCGTTACGAAAGATATTTGTAGAAAATATGGAGCGTGTAGTGAATAAAATGAAGATGCAGTAGTAAATTAACTACAGGCACTATATTTACAGAGTGAAAATTGTCACACGCATGGAATGCCTCTAGCGTTATGGTGCGCGACGTGCTGTACGGCCCTTTGTAGAGCATGCGCGACTCCACAGGAACACCCGGGTCACCAGATTAAATCGCAAACTGATGCCAAAGAACAACTCATATCCGACGTAAGTATCACAGTATTTTATTCGCCGATACACTTTCACCAACGTAATCCTTTAAATCGTGTATGAGTAGTATTGACGATGATTGTCGTTTATTATCGATCGTGACTGGGAAGGTGGCACCTGTTTCGCAGGTTCAATTGGAGTTGGTTGCTATGGGAAAGTTATCGACCGAGATTCAAAGACTGGCTATGCAGCAACGAGAATTCTTAATAAAAGTGTTGGAAGCTTGCGTAACGTTGAAAACGCACGTCGAAACCGACCTTCAGAACGGCTGGAGTCATTTCCCCGAAATAACCGACGCACGAGAAACGCTTGGAAAAGCAAAAGCTAGTCTGCAAATGATCGACAGTCCCGGTGACGTGTACAGTTTACATTCGCAGCTGATAATTGAGAAACAGAGATTACAATCGAAATATCAAGAGATGATGCTGCAGTGTCAGCTCGACGACTTGATAGGCAACTCGGGGGTAGTCTTTGATTTTGCATTGTTGAAACAAGCGTTGGCTGGAATACACACGGGCGAGCCGATAGTCTCGCAAGGGACGAGTAACGGCGGCAGATTACCAAATCACTTGGCGGCTTCGCAAAATCCGATATTGTTCCTCGCTAATTATTGCATGTCGCAGCTATATTCGAGGCATGTGGTCAGTAAGCAACACATGCAAAACGGTTCTATAGAGTATCATTCGAGCATGATGCAGCCGCAGTCAGCTCCGCCGGGCTCCGTTCACGTACACCAAGGTCCACCGCCACCGTCAACCCCACAGCAACTTCTCATCCCGCCTGGTTCACCGTCCGTTAAACCTGTTCCGACCGCCCCACCGAACGCGATGTTACATCCGCAACAACAATCAACATTCATACCGGAAGGAGTCGGTACCGGTGGTGGCGGTTTGGTGACCGTCCACTCCTCCTCTCAACCACCGTCCAGCGGAATAGCGGCATCGCTTCGAGGACCTTCGAATCCTTATCCTCTCTATTATTTCAACATCGAGGTGAACGGGTCGCCACACGGGCGCATCGTAATAGAAGTGAGGCCGGACGCGGCGCCGAAGATGGCCAAGAATTTTAGTGTGCTCGCGACCGGCGAGGTCGGAGTTGGTTACAAAGGTTGTACGATCTTTCAGTGCTGGGAGGGCGAGTCGGTGATCACGGGCGACTTTGAGTTGAACAACGGTCGCGGAGGGAGAAGCATATTCGAAGATGGATACTTTATGCCGGATGATACGAAATTCCCTGCAGTGAGAGGTGCAGTGGGAATGCGCCGAACGCAAAAGCGGCACGATAATCTTGGCATGGTGGGCTCACAGTTTCGTATAATACTGCAAGAGATGCGCGGATTCACGGGAATCTTCGGACATGTGGTCGAAGGTTTGGAGCTAGTCGAGAAGATATCTACATTTGGCGATCAGACTGGCAAGCCTACGAAGAATATTCTAATAACTAAATGTGGTAAATTGTAACGACGACGCTATTGCGGTTAGTATACCGAACGGTACACCGAGTACCCGTATACTTAACGTTCTCCTGCTCTAGATAACTAAAATTTTACGAGTCGCGACGGTATCACCCCTAACCTCTGCGTTCGATGGGTAAAAGGAACGTTCAAGTGGAAGGAATCATGTACGCGTAATATCCGAAATGATATTACTGCAACTCGAAAGACATCGTCGCGACGTAAAGCTCCACAAATTGCGAGACACTCCGGTACGAGTCACACAATTTAATTAACTATTAACAATAGAATTCTAAAGATGTTGAATCTATTTTTAAACGTGGACGCATAAGAGAAGAAAGAAGAAATAAAGATCCATATTTTGCTATTGATTGGGAATCAATAAGATTCTGTATCTACAATAACGACGATGATCGATAAATACGTACCTCAGATCGATCGTGATATCGATACGACTTCTAGCTGTACGACGTTTGTTTCAGAAGAAGTTCGACGTTTATTTTGGCTATTGGCGCGTATTGCTACGTATAGTTGATAGTGAATATCGCACGGGATTTATGAAGAGCTGTATGAATGGCATCGCCCTATGGGGCGCTGATGTTTTAGGTTGTAGGTAATACAGAAAAACAAAACAAACAAAACAAAAAAAAACACAAAAAAAAACAAAAAAAAAAACAGAAACGTGTAGATAAGGAATAAGTACGAAAAATGGGGGCAAACTTGTATGTGTATACACATACATCCATATATTTGTAGAAGAAGAAGACGAAGAAGAAGAAGAAGAAGAAACACGTACAGGCCGGAATTTTTTCGTTTTATAACCAAAACGCGCGACTACTTTGTAAAAATCGTGATTCCATATACGCAGGTCGTTTAGAAGTTTCACCGAACGATACGTAGGTGCGTAAAGGGCCAATTCCGTTTCGTCCAATCAACGATCACGTATCGTTCCGTTCCAGAGGAAAGAAAAAGGAGCCAAAAGGGGACGCGAGTCGGCGGAAAATAGCGCGAGAATGTTCCTGTCGATCGACTCCGAAGATGCTTCTTCCCTTTTTGCTCTTTGCTGGTCTAGAAGGCCGCCGTGAATTAACTGTATTTAAGATTAGATCTCAACACTGAAATGTATGCAAGGCCTAACTACTACTATGTAGATTGTAAGCCTCGTCGTCTGATCGGAAAACGAACGAAATGAGTGAATATATATTACACGAATCATTCCTCGATGCTGTATGTCGAAGTAGTACGATATAATGTAATGCGTTATACTACTCGTCGTAAATCCCATCGTTATGTATCATATTATCATGATGTACTCGGTGCGTGTGCGACAGAAGCGAACAGTCGAAAAGCGTTCTGTAAATCGGCCGGCGCGTAGAGACGATGCGAAGCGCACTCACACGTATTCGTAGGAAATTGCACGCCCTCGACGTCGCTGATATGCCTTTTTCGAAGAAAGCCTCATTCGATGTTGAACTTGAAAGTTTTAACACTTGTTAATTAGCTAATAATGCGTTTTGCGATGAAGACTCGTCGCATCACGGATAAACATAACAATCGCCGTTAGAGTGTAAAATTACGTAATAGGTACGACGATCGAATGAATGGTGGTCGAGCTCGAACGAATTTCTCTCGTTTCGGTCGTGCGAAAACAACTGAATCGAAACTTTCGAATGTAGGACACGTATAAAAAATTCATGTTTACCGAGCGAAGCGAGCCGAACCTAGAGAAGCCCACCTGTATACACACAATACCCACGCGCGCGCGTATATACTACATATATTTTTATGAACGTGATGAGGTAACAACGCATAGCTTGTAATATCGATTCTAACAACAGACGGTTTTACCTTGCCCCTCGCGTTCGAATTAAACGGTTGAGCGGCTACAAGTTTCGATAAGCTTTTTCTTTCCATTTTTTTTTTATTTTTTTTTTTCTTTTCCGTCTCCTTTTCTTTCTTTCTTTCTTTTTCTTTTCTTTTCTTTTCTTTTCTTTTCTTTTCTTTTTCTTTTGTTTTTGTTTTGTTTTGCCGTACATCCCACGTCTTGTAAGTTAAGGCGTAATCAACGAGAAATTGAAATCATTTTGTTTGTAGCCTACGGAAGCGCACATCCGTAGTGCACACGCTTAAACAGTTTTATTTCATTATACATGTATGAAATGAAGTTCGTTGCCCGATTTAAATGTACTTTTAATCAATCAATTTTGGGTTATAAATTGTTTCTCTTTCATTCGTGTATATTTTATATGCATCCCTTTACCTTTCTCTATGCTCTTGACGGAAGATGTAAAACGGTGTAAACACTACAGTCTCTCATATGTATACATTTAACGCAATACGCATTTACAATGATTCTTCAAATTAAATTGCCATTTTGAATTCGAAGCAGGAAAATAATTGAATATGTTAAGATTAAAAAAAAGTCAATGTACTCACCTTGTAGAAGACATCTGGAACATATTGTTTATCAGTCGATTCAATAACATATCCCAATTCTGGTGCATCTTTTGTAGGAACCAAGCAGCCATCTCGTACCAATGCCATGCATTGATTAGATACCTGATAACCTTCCATGTGAACTTGATTTTTACCGTCACCTGTAACCATCAACGCGTATTTATGTTTTTAATATAATTTTTATTTTCGTACAGAATACGTTGAAATAGTATGATACTATGACGCAATGCAATTAACTTACCGGTAACGCAGACGGTAACAAACTTTGAGCCAAAATAATTATTAGGAGAATAACGACAGGGATTTGGATACTGATTTTGAAAATAGCCAGCCATAATGCACTCTTGAGCAGACAAAAAGTGACTTTCTACGTTTCGAACGTGTTTTACCTGAATAAATTAAACTAATGCTATTAATAAATGGAAAAAGTTTGATTGTACAAAAGAAAAAGAAATATAAATTGGTTGTAAGTAAATTACCGTTCCTCTTTTCACGTCGTCAACTATAAGATCGGTAAAAATCCATCCAACTTTCTTTAAGTTAAGTAAATGAGCCAATTCATCGACCAATGCTTCTTTTTCATCTGGCAAAAGTCGTATAGTATCTTTTTCACTCTCCTAAAACAATCATATTAACCGTAGTTTCTACGTCTGTTCCTATTATCTGCTAGGGGTGTGCTTCGACCCAAACCCGAAATGTACCCGGGTACCCACCCACCCACCCACCCACCCCTACTGTCTACAGCGGTGCATTGGATATTGACCGACGTTTAGGATCGAAATAGATCGAAACAGGTCAAAGTTGAAGAAAGGTAGATCTTCCAGGGAATCCCGTATCTTTTTTTCAACGAGTGCGCGGCTAAGATAGATAGCACGTTGATATTTGCCAGCCATTTGATACAGCCAGTTAGAAGAACTAGCGAAGGTTAGCGATCGGCCAATTTCCAAAGGATCACTGTATCCCGTATTTAAGTCGACTTACTTGCGGTGGTTCGTAAATAGCTGCAACAACAGCTCTGATACCCAATGGTACATCCGTGTGTATTTCATATCTTCCATATAAATACCCGATACGTTGGTGACCAGTATTACGCCAATAATTGAGAAAGCGTTCGACTAAACTTGGATTTTCAAACATAACATTGTCCACGTGCCGATAAGTTTGACGATTTAGAGTAATAGAATTCGGTTGGCATTTGCTACAGATACCTCGTGGCCAAGGAGGATGATCTTTACAACCAGTCTTTATACGACAACTTATATCATCTAATTGTATAAACTTCCCTCTATAAAAGATACGAAAATTGCACTTAAACGACATAATACAGTATAAAGCTGAACATACCTATCAACACCAGCAGTGAGTTTCCTGAGATATGAATGGAAAGACAGGTGTTTTATATTCTGTTCCTTAAGATAAATTTCGTCAAAAGGTTCTAGAGGAGAACAATGAACGCAACATCCGTTTCCGCCATGTCTACATCTGTTAGGGAAATTTGTTACTTATGATACAATATTATCTAAACAAGTTTCATACATTTATATTTACTTACAGTTTCTCATCACGTTTTCTTTGTATTTTACCATCAAGCTTCCATAATTGCTCGTCAACTTCATCCTCGACCACATTTGGTACGAATCGAGTGGCATTGGTGTTACGATTGGCAATTGTTGCTACATCCGTTGGTTCAGATTCTATCGTCAAAACAAGAACAAATTGGATTACTAGAATAACGAAGTAAAAAAATAGTAACAAAGGGCATGATTACAACCTTGAGATGCATTAGTGGAGGCACTACTTGTCGATGGAACACTCCATAACTGTGCACCATTAAGAGGTGCCAAATATAACATATCTCCATGAGAGAGACCTATTTCGGCAACTGTTCTACTTCGAGAAGATATAAGTTCATCTTTATGATTCCATTGTCTAAAGAGCCCAAATCCAAAACTGTTCAAGTTAAAGGCACCGAAAACCTAAAACCACGCAAGATTTATAAATTGATACAGTATTGATCGTATAAATATCGTTTAATAGCAATCGTTGTATATACCTTTTCAAATAATTCGAAAATTGTATCAGATGGATATACATCTATGCGCTTTGTTCCCTCTGAAGATTGCACGCGTAGAGTCTAAAATCAAAAACGAAAATTAATATATGGTTATATCTATATAATCGGAACAAGATAGCTTTCGTTTAATTTATTAAAATTTATAAATTTTAATTTATATCAATGTAGTCCATAATTTGATCTCTATAAACATTAAATTATACAAATATTTCATTTATAATATACGTTTATAATAGTGCATAAAAAATAGTATTAATTTCCTTTATAAAAAATAATATTTTAACATAATCATAATGTGTCTATAAATGTAAAAAGTTTCCATAAGAAAATATTATAAATAACAAACGAAAGGCTACCTTGTATAAACAAAACCTTGTAATCTATTTAATATAAAGACATTTATGGAGTGTTGTGCTTTTGGTATCAGTTTTATATTATTGAATGTATGTATTATCATTCAAGTTTTAAAAACTAGTAAAAGAAAAACAAACGAATAGCAAGTATACATATATGTACCCAATTGAACTCTTAATATCTGGGAACTTTTAGTAAGTTACATCAATATCACCGCGTGAAATGCAAAATTTTCACTAATTTTATAAAGAGAACGAATCATTTTATGAATGAAATATAAATCAATTTTGATTGAGCAGAATATACGAAATAATCAGTGAGCACTACTCATTTATTAGCAGATAACTTACAATTTGCTTGGACTTTGACATTTCGCCGGTGTCGACGAAGTATCAGCTGTTCAACTCGTTGTTCTGTTTGCTTGATCGTAACACAATGTTACCAAAGTCCCTAGAAAATGAGAGAAAATTGTTGAGTCAACGTCTAGTATCCTAACCTCTTCGCTGAATTGTGCAAGTACCAAAAGATATTGTTGAGTACGGTGTTTTCTTTTCACTTTTACTTTAATTTTAGTGGCTTTTTCCTTCAAAAATTCTCTGACATTAAAACGAAGATTAAGTGCAAAACTACTTTTCTGATATTAATAAGCTCCGTGCTTTGTCCTCGCTTGTCAACAAATTTGAATAGAACTTGGTCGATTGCACATGATCGTTTTGCTGTTAACAAACAACAAATTAGTAAGTAGATATACGATTACGAATAGAAATTAGATAAGTACGTATTTATATAAAGGAAGTTTTCACTTGGTTTTCAATGTTATACGTATGCACCCTTTTTCCCCCACACGAACGAAAGTTAGCAGTGCGATCGCCAGTTATTAATTTTTAATCTGTGTAAAGATGAATTCGACAACCTGTTACCATAAACGTGCTTTATTTTTATCCGATTTTCGTACGTTCCAACTATACAATGCAGTAAAAACAAGCGTGACCTTTCCACTCTTTTGAATCACCTCGTATTCGCTGCAGAGATGCCAGATTCAGCACCGGGTGCTCTCTCTCACACTATGCCAGATCACGCGTACTGTGAGCTCGTAGAGTTTCGGACAATCGACAAAGGCAAACCGACGCGTGTCCTCTTTCTCGATTCTCCGAAGCTGCCCGAAGTAATCTCGGACCGCCTCGTGGGAGTCGAAAGAGAAAGGCTCACATTTCCCTTCTCGCTCTTAACAACTAAAATCCGACCTCCCGTGAAAAAGAACAAGGTACAAGGTACAAGGTACAAGGTACATGTGAGCCTTTCTCTCTCGATTCCCACGAGCTACCTCCGAAATTACTTCGGGCAGCTTCGGAGAATCGAGAAAGAGGGTATGCGTCGGTGTTTGCCTTTGTCGACTTTCCGAAACTCTACGAGCTCACGTACGCGTGATCTGGCATAGTGTGTGAGAGGGAGCACCTTCGGTGCACTTCTGATTCGCTGTGAGTAATCTCTTTTTCTTACACGGAACTGTTTCGTGTTGTGCTATTGGCTCTCTTGCGTTTATTTTTCACAGCACTCTCGTTTACGCGGATTCCTTTCGAATGTAAGTGAACGACACGCAGTCTAATTGACATTTAGCGGTACGTAATTTTCGTTCGTACCAGTTTATTTTAAATAATTGAACTATAGGATGGGAATTGTAGAAGAGAGACGAGACGACGCAGGTTAGTGAACCTTTCGTAAATTTGTATCCGGTCATGACCACGGGGCCGATGCTTACCAATTACCAGATGATCTTCGGTTATAAATAAGCCTGACAGTAAACTTATTTAAAGTAATTATACAATACGTATACATCAGACTGTGCTACTAGTAATATTTTCATTATAAAATAGGATATTGATGCGATATTATCTTTTTATGATTTTAATATATTAGTTTCTTAACATTCGAACAATTCTAATAAATTGTATTGTTCTATTAATAACGATATGGATAAACTTAATATGTATATTGTCAAGGGCATCATTTTGAAAAACTAGTTAAAAATTCCGATGTTAGGAGTCGATAAGATAGGTGGCGTTAGAACCTTGACTTGAACTTATACACATGAGATGGAGCTAGTGTGGTCAGATCGCGCAGAATTGTGTGCATCAAGAATGACAATAGTAAGAATGAATTTGCTATAGCCCGTAGTGGAGCCGTGGGAAAACCAGGCACATACTGTATACTGTTACAGGTTGCGTGTACTGTGTAAGTACATACGTGAACTCGAGCGTTTCGGACAGCTTCGGGTGGTGAACCGTTGAAGATAAAAGGAAAATGTAGATATCAATCATTAGCAGGTATATTGATTGTACAGCATTCCCTGTAACGATGATTGCAGGGTATATTTCTTTCGAAATAACTTAAAATTTCTCGATCGAATAACTAACTAGATTCAGCTGAATTTCGACCGGTGCAATAGTATGCTTTTCCCCCACCGCTTCGCTAGGGTCTATAGCAAATTCGTCGTTACTAATGTTGTTCTGAATTGTGCGTGATCTGGTCATACTGGATGGTGTCCGTGATTGCATTTGCTAAGCTAGGTCTCGTCTAACCAGAGGCATATGTAGATCTCATATTCGCGGTACCTCCTCTGTTCGGTGGCTGTTATCGTTCAACTGCTTTGACGTACCAACGTCAAACTATCCTGCAATAACGTTCGTTTCACCGTTCGTTAATTCATTTCTCCGCTATTCCTGTCTTTGTATTCTAATAATCGATCCACCTGTTAACGGATCATCGTCAGTAATAAGGTAGGTGATGAAATTTTCAGTCGACTCGTATACCTTGTCTAATGTGTTTAGTCATTGCTTCAATCTATCGTCTGCTCTATTCGTCATTCATTTCTACTCGTAATTTTATAAGTTCGTTTTCTATTCGGAAGAATCGTGTATATGGAAATATATTATGTACTTTAAAACATGTGTGCAGATTATGTATTCAAAATGCGTGTAAAAAATGAAAAGATCGTGGAGATTATCGAGTAAAAAATATCATCCGAATTTTATATCCTATTTTTAATGCTTATGTAGTTCCAACGACTCTACTATTTATTACTGTTACAGTGAAATTACAAGGTCAATTTATTACCAATTTAATGATTTATTATTTATTGCATTTTAGGTGATTAGAATTTATTGTCTTTTACGATGAGTCTGATTTCGTTATGGCGGTAAGAAGAAAGAACGAACTTTGAACTATCGTAACAATGTAGAGATATTTAAAACGGGACTTGTATTTATAAATTTTCAACGTAAGTTCTAAAAAATGTTCTGTACAGTAGAAACGTTCTCATAGTTTTTCAAGTAAAGCGAATTAAATGAATGCTTGCCATTTTATCATCGAATTTACTTATCAGGTTTTATAAACATTGGGAAACCGATAAATTGAAACACTTGGATGGATGTTGCGCTTGTGCATATGCGCGCATATGCACTGTTGATTCGCGGCTATCGCGTGGAGATATTGAACGCATTAGTTATATGGAAATCCATTTTGTGTAGACGCTGCGCTCCATCTGATGCACAACGAGAAAAACGTCAATTACAACAGATTCTAACGTCCATGCGACAGTTGAATTTAGATTTGTACGTTCGCAGTGACGGAGCCCGATAGTGATCAACCATGTATGCAATAGTTTTACTCTCTCGGCGCACGTTTTCCGAAATCGTTTGATCGATTTACACGTTTACGTTGCATTTTCGCTGTTCACGCGACATTTTTAAGGAAACTCGTGTCAAAGTGAACGGTTATAGTCGTGTAGGGCAAGCAGTGTGTATTTACGTCCTCGGCTTGTTCGTTCCATCCATCAGAGCCGATATAAAAGGCGTTGGACAATTTTTTGCAGTTACACAAAATACAAGCAAGTAATATTTAAAGAAATATTCATTTTTGTTTTGATCGCGAAGAAAACGGAAGATCGATCTAGATTTTTCATTGATTGGTCGGTGGATTTGAATTGGTCAATCAACACGATCCATTCGTTTGGCCTATCATTTGTTTGGCGCGATGTAAAAGTTACACAGATGGGGTGCGCTTAATCGATCATTCTGCAAATTATTTAATAATTTATTCACCCGGTTTTAATTGCATTTAGAATCGTCGTAAGTGTCGTAACTATTTTTTCCTACTACTTAATCTAACATTTGCTGTAGTATTTACTTTTATAACCGTCGTCGAAATTCACGAGTTCAAGTCAGATTTATTTTCTTTAACATCTAATAAGCTTGGCAATTCGTTTCTTTAATTATTCGCTGAAAAGTTCTGTCATCTGTATTTAGGTAATAAATGGTAGTAAATGTTTAAAGATAATTTTCTTTTTACTTGGTGTGTATTTTTTCGTGTTACAGTTAGACGACATGGAAAACGCGGAAGATGTCAGGGCTACAGTCGAATTGTACATTTACGACCTTTCGAAGGGCATGGCTGCTACGATGTCCAGAATCGTTATAGGTAAATTAATATAGGAAATGTTTACATCGTGTCGTAATTTCTTCTTACATCGAGTCAGAATATTTTTTTAAATTTGACCTATATTTAATTTTTTTTATGTAAAAATATTTTAAATCGTTGAGGATGCAGCTGTTTCGGTAAAGCCCCGTTTCTTGAACACGTCTTAATCGGATATAAACAAACCAAGAACCAGAAGGCATCTTTTGTCTGAAATTCGAAGTACCGTTATTTAAAGACGTGTTGCGTCTTTCTTTGCTACACACGCTCGAAGTAAACAGTAACAACTAAGTATTTTTAAGTCATGAATAATGGAGGTGGCATATGTATAACCTCTGTCTCTGTCTCTTAAAACTACATTCAAGGATGAAAAGTTACTACGATTCGTTGTTCATGTTATTAATATTTGTAGCGAAACGAAGAATATGTCGATTTTAGTGGAAAAAATATAAACTTTAAGGTATTTGTAAGAAAATTATAAATGAAACGAGGATTGTAATATCTAAGCGATTAGTTATGTATTAACGGTAACTTGTTCGATCTTTCCTACAACTTTTCGACTATGTTATAAATACCCTTTGGTTTAATTTGGCCATATGATCATATCGCAATATCTATTTTTACTCTTCGACCTATAAAGAGGAAAAGTATTGCAACGAAGAAATGTTTTGAAAATTTTTTTTTACCAAAAAAATACACTCTAGGATTCCCCGATGACGTTTCACACTATTGAAAACAACTGTTTCGAATACCGTTGTTCCGAATATCATGAGCTTATCATTCGAATCCTCGTTTTTTTTAATAATTAATTTACTTCCATGATACATTCGTGCTATAGACGAATAATAAAATCGACGCGTTTGAAAGTAAAGTTAAAAGTGAAAGTGGCGGTTGTTGGAGGAAAATCTGAACAGTTGTATAGGTTGTAGAATGCGGAAGCATGGGGAGGAGAAAGGATTGAATTTGTACGAAATTACACAGAAACGGTATGTGTAAAATAAAATTCACACAAGCGCGTTCGTGTCTCCGTGAGAGTTTACGTCATGTGTTCATCCAAGGTTCGTTCGCCACTCAGTCGAGCTTGCAAGTCTATTTTCGAAAGCGCTATTCGTAATTGTTCACGCGCTTGATGTTTCACACTGCATATAATTCTTTTTGCGAACAAATAAATACGTGAATTGTTTGTCTGTTCTTTCGTTCGAGTAAAGTATATTCGAGAAAGGTTTGCAAGTACAAAGAATACATATTAATAGTTTATATGTAGAAGGTACGATCGATATAAGTGTGTTCGATACAACGTTTTAGAGCAATTGCAAAGATATTAAATCGTTTATAAAAGGGGAATAAATTTATTCCAAGTATGTTGTTTGTACATATAAAATAAACAAAAATTCAACATTCGATATCGTCGTTCTAATACCTAACGGTAAAGTTTCTGAAGGGTATCGAAAAAGTTACCGTACAATGAAATTGTTCATATTGGTTGGTTCATTTTCGAGAGACGTTTTACAGAAATTCTTTATGCGTTATGAACGCTTAAAGCGTCAGCTTGATTTGTGAAATGTTGCACAAGTTTTGAAAGTAGTGAATTCGTCGAGTTGGATGGCCGGTAGTAGCTATTTCTCGCGGTTATTTCGCCACGATGGCCCTCTCAGAAACGCGTTGCAATAAGAAAATCGCCGCAGATATGCTTGGCTATTCCCGCGATGAGAAACTAGGTCGGAGGAGACTCGAATCGTCGAATACAAATTCAAGACTCGTCCGGGCGACCAAGCTCGAAATTGTATGTATGTACATTACCAACTAACAAGCGAACGAATTTACACGGCAAGGCGCTTGCAGTTTATCGATAAACTTCAACTTCAACACAGATTTTTAAGGTTAATAATTGTACGTGCCTCTTCATTTATGTTCTGATCAGAACATTATACGTATAGTAGAAGTCGACTTGGTCCAGAATTTGCATATGCCCGAGTAGAACAGAAAATAATCGAGATCACGACGATATCTGCTTTATCGATGGTAGAATACCCCTGAACTTATCGACAATGAATTACTTACTTATCCCCCACCTTCAAACTGGCCCAGAATCGGCATACATACATAGTTATTTACTATTTTCGTTCTGCATTGTGTCGCAATTTGGACATGTTCGGAGATAATTATTTCAGTCATCTAAAATAACATTATTATTAATAATAAGAAAGAAATGTTGGTTTCTACGTAGGTCGACACATAGAGGGAATATGGCATACAGCGATTGTCGCCTATGGAAGGGAATACTACTTCTGTTCAAATGGCATTCAGAGTTCCAGGCCCGTAAGTATAATTCTCTGCTATAAAATTACAAAAGTAACTCTACCAACACTCAGAAACTATTATCAGTTTTAGAGAAATTAACGATGGATGTTATTAATGCTTAGATAATATCTATACACGATTTAAATTAGGAAAAAGAAGATAAACTTTTTGTTTATTGCTTGGGCTGCGTTCAATAAACCGTAGTTGCCAGAATTTTATTTCGGTCCAAACGAGCAGTATGTCAGTACATACGAACATACGTAAGTGTTTTGTTTAATTTCGCACATAATTCAAAGTCTGATTTAAACGTTTACGACAGAAGCGTAAGAACAGGTATATTTTATTAACCATCATTCTTATAATCTCTCATTTTATGAAATAAAATTGGCGTTTGTTGTACAAGGCCATCAAATTATTCCATATTTGTGTTATTCTCGAATCTGCGTTGTTTCGTTTGCCAATTATAAGTTACGCTTAATTTAGCACATTATGAATATATGATTATAAAACAACTATACATATAGAAATTTCTCGGGTGGAAGTGGGTTTGAAATGTTAAATTTTAGTCTCGGGTATTTATTAGTTTTCGAGAATATTAATAAAAAACATATTATACAGTGAATTTTATACATATGTATATGTATACAGACGTTATCGATATAACTATCTTTGCCGTAGCTGTGATACATCGAAACTTGATCGAATATGTAAATTAACAAAATACAGTTTCGTTGAATATGTAAGTAAACCAATTGTAACAAATAATTGTATATTATTTTCTTTTAATTCCGTTCTATGTAATATAGGGCTCGGCTCGGCTCGGCTCGGCTCGGCTCGGCTCGGCTCGTCTTGGCTCGTCTTCTTTCAAGCTACGTTAAGATTTGATTTTGGAAATTAACAAATATTATCTAGAGTGATCTGTAACGAATGTTGAGAAACTCATCTGCCTTTAATTATTGGCGTTTATTAAACAGACAGTTGAGAAAAATGGTAGTGACCGTAGTCGAAGACCATATTCGATGATTGAAAATTTTGGAATTTTCTGGGACGTGGTAGGGCCCCTTATGGTCCTAGCGCCAAAAAAGAATGTCGTGAAACGTATCCGGAATTGCTGGCACTCTAGGCGTTAGGCGCACTATCGTCTTGGCTCTGCGCTGCGCTTACGAGAATCGCTATATTTACACCCTCGACTATACATTACAAGTAATTTTATAATAAACATACGCGAAAGAGATTAAACCTTGAAGAAAAACCACTTTTGTTCATAATTTTTTCGTATAGAAAATATTGTATGGAAAAGAATATACACGTTAATAGAATATACAGGTTCCTATTAAAATTTGATAGTTTTAAAGATATAAACAATTAGAGTGACGTGCCTGTTGAGATGTGCTATAAGCATACACATTACGGAAGTTATGGCAACGGAGTGTAACGATCGGGTGGTTTCTAAATCCTGTGTTCGTGGAACGATCGATAGGTTTTCGAAAACTTTGGTCGCAAAATGAGAAAGATAAGCTGCCGTTGAAAGTTGTGATAATAAATGAAGTTTACCGACCAACGTAAACTTCATTTCTGTCCCCCGTTGCTCGTAAAGGACGAAAATAAAATTCTGGCAAGCAGAATTTATTGGTAGAAAAAAAAATTACACCGTGCGAAATGTTAGGCTGTCCAGGGTGCATCTCTGCTATCCGAATCGTGACCCATTCGACGTTGCTATATAGCCAGCCAGTGGCGAGTCATTCTGGCCATACGATACGCTAGACACGAGTGGGTACTAAATTTGGTCCGGTTCGCTCCAAAAATAATCCCTGCCTTACTTCAATCTCTTTCTTGTCCCTCTTTCTCATGGCTCTTTCTATCCTATGGTCCGTCGTCGAAATTCTACGAAGGCGAAAGCTGCCGGCCGGTGAGTTTCTTCGCGTATCGTTTCTATTCGATTTATTACACGATTTTTATCTTCTTAAACTTACTTCGCGTATGCATGTATTGTATATGAAACAGGGATCGAAAATCGACAAATCTCCGATCTCCGATCTCTTTCTTACGAAATTTCAAATATTTCAACATTCAGTTGTACAGGTTTCGCGTTCGAAACTTCTCGCCGCGGTAAAAAGAAGAACCGTCGTATCGGAACCAAACAGCAGTTCCTTTTTCTCAACGATTCAGGTGTAGCGAAGTCAAAGTTGATAACCGTAACCGTACACGTTGGTCCTAATTCCAATATCGATTCACCATCGTTCGAGATGGCTTCTAATGTGTTGCTCGGCATGGCTTCCGGTTTCCTGGCCGTGATCGACATCGACAAGAACCGAGGCCGCGATGGAGAATCAGTCGGCGGATGGTGTTGGTCGTGCATAAGCGTGGAGATACGATGGAAAAAGCAAACGGAAAGCCGCATCGATAAAGAGCGTGCGCGCTACCATGTGAACTCGAATATCGTTTATCTTGAGTTACGCTACCGGTTGCGTGGTGCCGAATCGCGGAGGCGCCGCGACGTCAGTTCGTATGCGAGTGGTTCGTTGACGAAACGCAAACGAAGTGAGAAACGTCTCGCCGCGCTCGCCGATCCAAGCTGTTCGTCCTCGATCGTTTCAACGTAGGTGCAACAACGTTTTACGGTGCCGTCGAAGCGAGATCGAGTGCCGGCCGGCGTTCGTTTATCCAGTGATGGGAATTCCAAACTTGTCGTAACATTTAAACGTTGTCCGCCATAAACATGTTCGTCTACCGCCTACCGAATCGAACCGATCACAGTTTTGGCTAATCGTTTAAATTCAGTTGTTTCGAGCCGCGTTTCGGTCTCTTTTTTTTCTTTTTTTTTCTTTTTTTTTCTTTTTTTTTTCTTTTTTTCCCCTTTTCATTTTCACGACGTTCCTGTTTCTTCCTTTTCTACGTTCGACGAGAGGGCGCAACTCCGATACACGGTGCAGTTATTTCGAGCGTTTCTTATAGGGAAGCGCAAGTTTGTCGTGGTTCTAAAATTACGTGCGCTAGAGCTGGTCAGCGGGCTGGCGGGGGCAGGGAACGATGGAAGCATTCGAGATGCTGCCGTAAAATTGACATTGACGCGGTTACGAATGTACAGTTTCCTCCTGAGGAATTCATTTTCCATTTCAGGGCGGCACAGTGTTAGGGGAGCCGAACAAGGTGGAGAAAATCGGTGATATCTACTTGCCGTACTCTGTATTCCTGGAATACATACACGGCTTGGGAACGTCCAAGTTCGCGTAAGTTCACGGTGCAATATTTTTCGTTACGCTTATCGTTGGACGGTTTCGGGAAATTCGTTTTATTCCAGCCCGGGTACGTACAATCTCTTCAAACACAACTGCAACTGTTTCACGGAGGAAGTTAGCAATTTCTTGGCAGGCAAGGGTATCCCGAAGTACATTCTTGATTTACCGGAAGAAATATTTCAAACGTAAGATCGCTGAAACGATAAATAGAACTGTATGCTGCGAGAATTTGTTAATACGTATGATTTGATCGTTGTTCGTGTTTCCATGCAGTCCGATCGGACAAGGTTTGAAATCCTTGATTGGGAGTTTAAGCAGCAGCTCGAGTGGATCGGTGTTATTTACAGTCGGTCAAGTATTCCTTGGTTCGATCAATCAGAGGGAAGTTTCGCCGGAATTCGAGCTTTTGAACGAGGCTGTCGAGGAAGCAAGGTAACAATACTTTATTTATCCTATTATTTTCTCTACGAATATTATTATTATTAATGCGCATCATCACGCTAGGCTGAACTCGATCGCGTTAGAAGAAAGGAGAAACGAACTTAACGAAAAACTTGCGAAGAAGGACCGGAAGAAAAAAAAGAAGAAGAAGAAGGAGAAGAAGGAGAAGAAGCAGAAAGGAAGTAGGGACAGCACCGCGAGCGACACTAACAGTACCGGTCCGAGCAATTGCGCAGACATGGCTGAAAGCGAAAGTATATTCAAATTTTTTTTTTTTTTTTTTTTTCTCACAATCCCCACTCCGTATCTTGTTTAATTAAATTACATTACATTTCGTAGTTATTTATTCCGAGGTTATTGTTTTAATAATAAAACGAGCAAATAATATGTTTCCGTATACATACACTTTCTTCCGTTTGATCCCCGCAGCTGTATTGAGCGAGATGCAAGCCACTAATGGAGATACCACAGACATGTTACCGTCCGATAGAGTCCTGCAAATGGAAAACGAGGAGAAGATGGAACTGGAGGAACGGAAACGTCATCGTGACCCCCCCATTGTCTTTAAAGATTTAATAGACGTAAAGTCGGAATACGAGGCGTTGTCTAATTTATTGGAAGGAAAGTTAAACGAAGAAGAACGAGTGTGCATGCAGGAACTCGAACAATATATTATAGAAAACGAGGGCTCTTGGGCACTTGGGGATAATTTCTTAAATTTCGTAGGTAAGTGTTCGAGTAAATGCGTTTGCCGCTTAAATCCTACCTGCTGAACAATATTTACTTATTTAGGGCGAATTCTATACGACAAATCCCTATCGAGCGATACAAGAGTGAAATTGTTGAACATCCTTTCCGTTGCTGCGTTAAAAGACGACGTGATTCTTTTATTGCACCAGGACAGAAGAGAACATATTATTATGAATTACGCTTTCGACATTGATCGTCATCCCCAGGAAGAACAGCTGCCTCTCACGCAATTCGTAAGTAAAATAAAACTTACAACGGGATATTATGCCCTCTTTGGGGCACGCTTCGATTAAAAGGTTCATCGATTGTTGCAAGCGGAACGTTTATTGCGACAAATTTAATCAAACTGTTACTATTTTTTTATGTTTTTACATTATGCGATACCTTTATTAATAAAAAATATAGCAATTTTGTTTAATGAAAAGCGCAATAAAATTTCTATGCAACATGGGTCTATTTTATTATCCGAACTCCTGTGCCGCAAAGAGATATAATGTATCTATGCACCCTCTGCAATACGGAACTTGTTAATATTCGTAAAGTAAATTCTGGAAAAGTTATACATTGGTATACATATACAGCATTAATAAGATTTTTAATCGATTCATTTTTACTCTGTATTTACTCAGTTGGCAAATATGTTCGAAAACCTAAGTAGTTCGGAATGGCTATTGTACATATCGGAATGGCAACACCAGAACCAGAATATCAGCAATATAAGGGTGACGACCAAAGTTGCGGTACACTCGTTGCTTTCGAACTCGGTTGACATGCAGACTCGCGGCACGGCTGTTATCCACAATCTTGCCTGCAAGGAGGTAAAAACTGTGGTCTGTATCTTTCCTATCCGATTAACAATCGAGCGAGCTTCTTCTTTTGCATACGTTTAAACTTACATTTGCAATCGTTATCTTACGCATCTTGCTTCGATGGAACAAACAAACGCAACACTATACTACTAAAATTAATCGGGGATAAACGAAAACTAGCCTGTATTTTTTATATGGAAATCTGAAACGGAAAGATGTCTTATTCGCCGCGATGTTGCTTAACAAACGCTTTACGCCTAGTACTATTAATTAAACAACACAGCAGAGATGGTCACGCTTTGATTATTTTCGCGAATAGAAGTGCTGCCTTTATTAATAAATCAGCTGTAATTGTGAAATTTACCAGAGGTTCTTAACTCCGTATCGAGCCCCGTAACCGATTTACCAACGAGCAACCAGATTTTCTTACAATTTCAAATTGATCGTATCGATAAGAATAACTGAAGAAATGTAGAGAAACGGTCTCGTTGCTCGTTCGTATCTGTATTTTACATGTGTACGATACTGCGGATTGCAGTTGACAAGGATGGATATCTTTCGAGAGATCGGATACTGTTTTTTCAGAAAATGAACAAAAGTAAAAATCTGCGGCGACTTTTACCAAAAGGCAGCATTTCTAAGGTACTTATCCGAACACGTATAATTTAACGTTTACCAAGTACATTTTCAGATAAATTGTATGTCCAAACGAAAATGTTTCAGAATATACGGGAATCCCCGCACGATCTTCAACCTTATTATAGGTGTCGTCATTTGGCCGCGTGCCTATGAACGGCTCAACAAACTGCACTGTTATACAAATCATTTCTTACGATACTGTATCTTATACATAAACCTGTATACCGTTTGATTACTTTGGTGGGCTATTACATATCTTAGCTCTTAATATTTAATAACATGTTTCGATAAAAATAAAATCGTTTCCGGATATTTGATCAAATGTCCCCTGTTAGTGTTGATTATTTTATGAGCTGTTCGCACAAGCTACACGATCGAACAGTCATAATCTTTGTCTAATCATCTTACGTTCTGTGAAACGTATAGGTATTCGACGATGTTGCTGTAGAGTTGACGATGGCGTTGCTGCAATATTTTAATGGCAATCCCGCCGAGGAACAGTTGTTCGCTTGCATGAAATCATTGGCGCGTTTCACGCAAATCAGCGGCCAGGAGGTACCACAACTTATACAAATGATTGGGCCAGAGCCAAACAAGTTTCGTGGAGTTTCCGACAGGATCGACGAGCAAATTGATCAAATCAATAAGAAATTGCGTTAAGGTACACACTCTGTGAAACAATCGCATTGAAAAATCCTGAATTCCAAGCCGCGATGCGATCCGGAGCGCTGTTATTATGTTATAACTGAATTTTTACATAGAGATTTTATTGAAATAAACTGCATATAAAATGTATTATTATACAATTATTATTAATTATTGTTGTCATTTAATATTATTATTATTTATTATTATTATCAGCATTATCATCATCATTATTATTGTTATTAGCATCGCCATCTTCATTATTAACGTTATTATTATTATTATTATTATTATTATTATTATTATTATATTACAGCTATTAAAAATTGTAATAGCAGTTCTTGTTTGGGATACCCATTTTCTTTGTTCAAAGTGTAATGTTTCACTTAATTCTTTTGCGTGGAAACACGAAAGTTACAGCCTCAGGAAGACAGGGTGTTGTAGAACTGAGAAATGCAAGAATACGCGATACCATGCGTTGACCAACGATTGTACTTACACCCATAGATCAACATTCTACCATGATCAAGTACAAATTGGACAATGTTCGAAGTTTTTGACGATGATTTACGAAAAATGCTGTTGTCGTCTACGTATATTCATTCCACGTGCGATCCTTGTTGATATTTAAATAAAGATGACGAAACAAGGCGAGGCCTTGGGTAATGATTAATCTCTCACGTATAATGTTGCTCTGTCTTTAACTAGAAATCTTATTAAATAGGTCGACGTGCATCAAGTATTTACTTATGTCATATAAATTATGTCTGGATACAGTGGAGATTAATGCGAGAAGCGTAAAGAATCAGGGAACAATAATTTAATGTCAACGTGTTACGACGCATTGCGCACTGCTACCTCACAATATTTCTTTGCACGGATTAAGATACTCTGTATTTATTTACTGTCTGTTCAAAACTTGTTGAGCAACACGAAATTCTTACGCTGTCCGGAGACTGTCGTATTCGAGGTCATATTTTTATTGCTCTCTTTCGTCTTATTATATTTATCATCTTCGTGGGAAACTGTCAATTTCCTCATTCACTTTTTACCACGGTCACGTTATTTATTTATACAATAAACAGTTAATATTAATAACAGATGAAAATGGTACGTTTCATTGTTAATTATGTATATTACGTAATATCGTACATTGATTTTAATTGTCGTTGATCAATGTTCCAGCTTCGTACAATCACGTTCAATCTGATCCGAAGTGCTTCAAATCCATCGCTACCTGGAAAAACAAACATATCTTGAAACGTTCGATGCAATTTCGTTTATTTAACACCATTAAACGTTTGCGGAGGTGCAGTTTGATAGCAACGAATTCCAGTGATTGAGCGTTCTCTGTTGCTGGCGCCAAACGTTTGCTCCGAGCTTTGGGAGGAGACACGATCAAGCGATAACGATTTCGAGCCCGTGAAAATATGTTGATAGGCGGATAGAACCGCATTTGTGTGTTGCAGTACATGGATATAGTACGGCAACGTGTTGATATCAGTGCGCGATATAGTTTCACGTGCTCGACGGTACTAATTGTTTCCGTAATTTTGGTTAACATCATCGAGGACGTATCGTGATTGTTTGTCTAAAACACTGTATTCAATTTCAAAGGTATGTCAGTGTCTACGAAGAATTCTGTTTCGTTGGAGGAACGCTCATCGTCGACGAAAGAACAAAATAAACGGAATTTCTCAATAGCGAAGTATGTAACTGTATTAAGTTGGTTGCCAAAGTATACCCAGTTGGATGCTATTTCGGATTTGGTTGCTGGAATTTCTCTAGGATTAACTTTAATTCCACAAAGTATCGCGTACGCTGCACTCGCAGGCTTAACGGCACAGGTATGTCATTCGGATCTTGAACATTCTTAAGTATTTCTTTCTTCGTTTATTATTTTCATTGCGTTACTCTAGTAGTTCTTGTGGAGGGGGTAGAGAGCCCTGAGAGCTGGCGAACTTGCGCATAGAAATATTAAATATATATTTTCGTTGTATGTATACCTCGTTATGCCTCTGCGTTGCCATTATGATAGCTATCAGAAGAGAAGCGTAAACGTTGACTTTAAAACGCTAAAGTTTTTTTTTTTTTTTCGCGTGTCATAAATTCACCCGAAAAACTCATTTAATTTTCTCTGAAATGTTACGTCGCATCAACTCTTAACGATTCCTCTTGTACGCGTTCGTTTCAGTATGGTCTCTATTCTTGCTTCATGGGCGCCTTTGTATATCTTATTTTTGGATCTATTAAAGAAGTTTCGATCGGACCCTCGTCCCTGATGTCGCTCTTAACTTTAGAATATACTAGGAACATGCCAGTGGACTTTATCGTGCTATTTACATTTCTGGTTGGATGTGTAGAGTTACTGATGGGTGTACTACGTTTAGGCTTGTATCGACAAACATTAAAAAAAGAATAGAAATTCTCTTTAAACGATTACATTAATCTTTAGTTTGTATCAGATTTCTTCCTAAACAATGTTGTTTTGGAAATAATAATTTACAATTTCTCTTAAAGGAGATATGTTGCCATATTTGAGTGAAATATACGACTTGTGATAAATTATAAAATAAAAAAAACAGCATTGTTTATGGGACGAATCGTTGCAAGTATTTTATTAGAGTATAACTTGACCCCCGACTAGTTCGGATGATCGAGCTTCTACCGTAGTTGTTCATTTTTGTCTCGAGATGCAATGTAAATGAAAAGGTTGAACTCGTTTATGCAGGATTCTTAGTGGACTTTATATCCATACCCGTTACATCGGGTTTTACTTCAGCTACTTCGATTATTATAATCGTGGCTCAACTGCAAGGACTATTAGGATTGAAATTTCGAGCGTCCAACGTCGCTGGCGATCTAATAAAAATAGTTAAGAACGTTCAAGACGTTCGTATACCGGACCTGACTCTTGGCCTTTGCAGCATCGCTTTCCTTCTCACGTTCAGAGTAAGTTTGTCCAGTTATCGTACTAGCAACGAAAATAGATGGGAAATGTGTTAATATTCGCAGAAACTAAAAGATACGGATTGTTGTTTTGCGAAAAACAAAAGGAACAAAAATGAGAAAATGGTCGTTTTAAAGAAGATCTTGTGGTTTTGTTCTATTGGTCGCAATGCTTTGGTTATTCTGATAACCTCCACGATAGCTTTCTACCTAAAGAAATCAGGATCGACTCCATTTATTCTTTCAGGTATATTTTTACGAGCCCTTATTTTATCATCGAAGCATTACGATAGTAGGTTTAACTTGTCCAAGTTTCACACGATGATCAATCTGCCGTGGTTTTTCAATATTTTAAGCAACTTTTTTTACTTTGCGCGAAAACCATATCTATCTCTATCTCTATATTATTACAATACATCGTATTTTGACTATACATTAATATTCGTCTATTTCACTTTAAAGGAAGAATAGAATCGGGACTTCCGAAGCTGTCTTTGCCGCCATTTTCGTCTCAGGCGGGAAATGAAACTTACACTTTCGTAGATATGTGTTATCATTATGGGGCTGGGATAATCGTATTGCCTCTCGTGTCGGTGTTAGCGAACATAGCTATCGCCAAAGCATTTGGTAAAAAGTATAGCTATTACAGAGGCCTTTGTTCATATTACGCTATAACAAATGAATAAATCTATCGAAAAGTTACATTTAGAAGGTTTAACATTTTCCCTTGTCGTTGGGTTCATGTGTTTGTTATTGTGCTTTGAATACAAGTCTGAAATTTCCGAATTCTTCTGGTGTATCAAGAAACGAACAACTGTCTCTGTTTTTAGCGAGCGGTAAAACCCTAAATGCTACGCAGGAGATGCTAACACTCGGCTTGTGCAATATACTTGGAAGCTTCTTTTCAGCTATGCCAAGTACCGGAGCGTTCACTAGAAGTGCCGTAGTTTCCGCCAGCGGTGTTCGAACACCTATGGCTGGCATATATGTTGGTAATATTTCCATTTCAACCTTACAAATATTTACCGTGGATTAATACATTAAATACACATTAATACTCGGGGGAAAACATTAATGGGAGATTCTAGAGGCGAAAATAAGACGAAAATCAAGAATAACAATTTGTCGATCGAGGCGGCTTCGTTAAAAGGTTATTAACGTTTAAAGTTCTGACTGTAGAACGGCAATTTAGTAACAGCTGCGTGCGCGTGATAGATAGCAACTTTAAACGTTAATAACTTGTTAACGAAGCTTCTTAATGAATTTTTTTGAAACATTTTCAATAAATGTGAGGTTTTCTGCTCGTCTTTTGTTTGAAACAGGTGTACACGTTCTGTATTTTCGTACCATCTAAATTGAAAATTAAACAAAATTAGTTCGGTGTATTTAAAAGCAAATATAATATGATATTTTGTCTATAATAAAGTTCTCGACTAAGGAGATTGAACGTTCCAGGTATTATGTCGTTATTGGCGTTAAGTTTTTTGACGCCGTACTTTTATTACATTCCACGCGCTACGCTTGCAGCTGTATTGATAAGCGCAGTTGTCTTCATGGTTGATTTGAAGATAGTAAAACTACTCTGGAATGGATGCAGTAGGTGTCGTCATACTTAATACAATTAATACAATACATACACAATTTTCGCTCGACGGTTAAAGGTGTTAAAATGCTTGTAAGCCTTTACAGTGGTCCACGGTCCACGGACCCCGGACCCCGGACCCCGGACCCCGGACGGAAAAAATTCTCTTTCATTGTTTATTACAGAAAAGGATTCGGTTGCAGCGATAGTTACATTCTTAGTTAGTATTGTTTGCAGCGTGGAAATAGGACTTTTGACCGGTGCCCTATTTAATGTAATTTTTCTCCTTCGAGCGACTGCAAGGCCAAACATCGAAGTAATTCGATGCAAGGTAAAAAGATAATTTTTTCATACAACTCACGAGTACATAAACAAAAGAAATAATTGTTCCCTTTAAGTACACGACGAAAACATATTTTGTTCACATTTTTAGACACAACTTGGGAACAAATATATAATGCTAAAACCAGACGATGGGCTTCTTTACCCTGCTGCGAACTATTTCTGCAATACAGTCATCGAAATTGTTGAAAAATACGATGGAAATAACGCACTGTTCGTTATCAATTGCGAAAAGATACGAAATATTGATTACACAGCAATAAGGGTATAAACATAGTAATTTCACTATTTACGAAATATTTCATTTGGACAATCGAGGCAAAAAAAAATTATTGTTGCGTTGTGTGACACTTGTATAGATTATTGATGTAATTCACGGGTTTGAAAGTTTAATCTAGCCCAGACCTAACCAGACAATAATCTGTTTCCTGCCTTTATGCACCATTCCGTTACAGGGGATCGAGGTGTTGTCAAAAAATATGAACGCAGAAAGGAAGAAACTGTGCTTTCTCCATGTTAATTCCGAAATATTTCAAAGTATTCAAACTCTTGGTAATGATAAATACTTTTACTTCATCGACGCAGAAGATAAAATATCATGCACGTTTCATGGTACACGTTACATTCGTATCGGCACTTTCGATTCCTTTTATTCTACCTATTCTAAAATATACGTTTTCCAGGCGGTATTTTGACAAATGATGAAGAGGAAGCGAAAGACGGGCTCTTGGAAAACGTGGTGGAAAATGAAACGATTGCGGCTATGCATGATAAGAAATGTTCAGAGACACATAAAAAAATTGTAACAAATACCGACAACAATACCGAAGAAATTGCATTGATGTCACCGTTATCGTCGAAAGCAAAATAAAAATATCTTGCAAGAACAACACATGTGTAAATAATACTTGAATAATAGTTATCTCTCTTTACATTCAAAAGAGGCAAACATTCAACAACGGGTTGAACGTGATGGGTTTCTAGCGTTTGTACCATGCGGCGGGCGAATGTAGCCTGTGTAAATTGTTTGAGATGAAACCGCGAAAAGAGGACGCGGACGTACATACTTACTTACTTACCTTCTGCTTCCGACTCCTCTATTCCAAAACTGGCAGTGGAAAGCTCGAAATCGTATGAGGATTGATGCGAGGTCGAATCATCCAACTGTCTCGAGAGCGGCAACGAAAGACTAAAACTCGTCTTCTTTCTCGATTCCCCAAAGTTACGCAAAGTTACACCAAGTTACAGGCAGGCAGGCAGGCAGGCAGCCCGTGCAATCGGTGCAATCGGTGCAATCGGTGCAATCGGTGCAATCGGTGCAATCGGTGCAATCGGTGCAATAGCATGCGTCTGCTTTCCCCACCCGGTGGCCACCGCTTCGTTACGAACTATAGCAAATTCATCGTTACTATTGTCGTTCTCGATACACTTGATTCTGCGCGATCTGGCCGCCGAGCCACACACACCGATGGGATGGGATGGGAGTACTCTATGATAAAAAATATAACCTAAAACTTTGATTAAGAAAACCAAAATGATGAATACTGTAAAATATAAAGAAGTTAAAACAAATGGTATTAATGACTCGGAAAAAAAGCGGCTAGAATCATTGAAGCAAAAGAAAGAAGCATTTAGGACTAAAGAATTGATGGTGCAAAATGCATTAAAGAATTTGGTAGATATTCTATTTTTAATATCGTGAAACTTTCTTTGCTTTTACTCAACGTGACATATTTCTATATTTATTTGTACAGGATAATAAGTCAAATCATAATAAAATAATATTTGATGAAGATATCGATAAAGTGGATCAACCTAAAATTAAAAAAAAATTACGAAACCAGAAGCATAGTTTGTTCAACGACGATGATGATGATGATGATGATGATGATGATGATGATGATGATGATGATGATAGAGACAATGATGAATCGTTTTGGGATGATAGTAAATTTGACATTACAGAAAAGGTTGTAAGATAAATTTATTCTTTTTCAAATTTCCAACTATAATAGTCTGTATTAATTGCTTATTAATTGTAGCCTCGTAAAGAAATTATTACTTTAGGAAACGACGAAAGGTTTAAAATTGACAAACATTTCATGGAAGATGATCATGTATTAGATAAAAATAATATAACAGAAAATAATGATGAGTCTGATTTACAAAAGGAAAAAGAATGGCAAATGGATATTTTAGAAAATATTTTAGGAGTACCGATTCAGACTGCTTCGAAAAGCAAAGAAATGAACAAGGATTTAAAGTTTCCCAAGTATATATTCAAATAATATACAACAGATATATGTAGAGGGTGTTACCGAACGGGTGGTACTATCGGACAGAGGGTGATTCTATGTACGAAAATAAGTCGAAAAAAAAGGAATAACATTTTTCCGTTTCAAGTTTCGTTTGCGAGAAAATCGAATTTGTAAATGTGTTCACCCGCGTGTGAAAATCACCGACTACCCGATGGTATCACTCGTCCAGTAACACACTGTAGTAATACTATTGCGTCTAACTTTTATGCTAAAAAAACCTTTTCAGAAAACAAATGATAAGATACGATCCTACAAAAAGCGATCATAAAGAATATGAAATTATTGCAGAAAAGTCGGAAGTTGATACTAAAAATGTTAAAAAGAAAAAAAGAGCCAAGAACAATGAAAATACTGTTGAAAATTCACAGACAGAAGTATCAAAAGATGTATACTTTTCAGTATCAGGATCATTAACAAAAAGTTTGAAAGAACGAGGCCAGTTTAGTTTACTAAAAACGTGTCCGAAAGAAGAAACCAACGAAAACGGTGAAATTTTATTTTATAATAACTATTTAAATTTATAATACCTAAAATACCTAAAAAACATTTATAATAACTGCTATTGTTATATGTTTTCTATACTTTTAGAAGAACCGGAATATAACATGTCCACCATAGACTCCAGAAAAGAAAAAAAATTTCAATTTAGTTTTGATAGAAAAAATCCATTCAAGTATGACTCTTCTGACGATGAGAAGGAGAATAAAGAAGCGGAAAAAAAGATTGAATGTACAGCCGATCAAATGCTTAAAGAGACAAATAATTTTTTCTTTGACATCAATGATACACGGTTTAATGGTATATTCATTATACCATTAATAAATTGCGATAAGAGGTAATATAACAAATATTAATGTTTTCAAAATTTCAGAGGCAATAAAATTTTTCTCCGAAGGAGTTGAATCGGGTGAAAATTTTAGCAATCTCCGACAGAAATTAAAACAAATTATGCGTTCAAAAATTCAAAGAAATATAAAGAGAAATCAACCAGGTGGACGTAAAAGAAAAATTAAACGTTAGGGAATTAAATTAAAAGATTTATTTAATTGTTTTTTTAATCCTTCAAACATATAAATATGAATATAAAATTTATACAAATATTTCTGGAAAGAAAAAATAAAATTTTATGAATATATATATATATGTATATGTAATATGTGTATACTGTATAAAATATCATCCTACTTTCTTAATATGAAATTAAGATTTATTAATACATTGTTTGCTTAAATCATTATTGACGTTACGTATGTTAGAACGAATTTTGTCGATTTAACGGTATATATTCATAGAGTTATTAGAAAAGAAATGCATTTACTATTGGTTCGTTTTATCCTTGATGAATAAATTCCTAACATATGTGAAATATATAACTTTATAGAATAAAGGAAGCACGTCATAAGTATGTTTTGTCAAAGTTAGAAATGAATCAGTCTATTTAAATTATGTAGTTAATCGTATTAAGCTACTCTGCGGTATATTTTTTCTAATAATTTTAGGAAGAGTTCATGGGGAAGTCCACGCGATATCTGTTGTATGTGCGTGTGCAATAAATTGTACGTTTCTTCTTCATAAATAGAATAGGTATTTGGTAAACCTATCTCGTCAAAAAGTTGTTTAACACGATTCACTTTTTCTATATCCGAGACGCCATAACATTCCTGCGTGTTAGCAAAAATTATTAATATTTAAACTGACTCGATAAAGAAATTAAAATCTTATCGATAACACACATTTACCTCTAAAATGTTCCTTTGTTTTTGTGTAGCGCGTTGCAAGGCTACAACGACAAGCCACGTACATTTTCCTGTTTCTATATCTGTACCATATTTACCAGTAGTTTCTGGGTCACCGTAACAATCTAAATAATCATCTTGAACTTGAAAAAAGTGACCCATTTCGTATAAAATGGTTTTTGCTTGTCTATACATCTCTGGATCTTTTATACCAGCCTATTAATTACGTCAATCATATTACGTAACAAGAATTGAAAAAGTTTAAACGTTTTTTTTAAAAAGCATGTACATGCAAATTTATAAATTACGTATTAAAGTTATATAATAAATTGCACATACATGATACATGGCAGATGTAACTGGTAGTATAAACGTATAGTAAGATGTTTTGTATTTAACAATCGAATTGTATCTGTCCATTGTAAAGAGATCTAAATTTGGTTTTTTCCCAAAGTTTGTTGATAATATATCCAGACACTGGCCATATGCCGTTTTTAATGTAGTCTGTAATCAAGAGTCTATTATACGAGATAAATTTCACCAGAAATACATGTATATGGAAAACATAGTGTCCTTCCATTAAAAAATCTATAGAGAAAAAATTGTAATTGAAATTTTGGCTAAATGATTCGAACGAAGATAGTTAAAAATTTCTATTAATATACGGAATAGAAGATATTAAAATATAGAAATAACTGTCATTAAAACATTTCAATGGTAGAGAAATTTGCTGCTCACCTCTTGGTATAGTTCTAGAAGATTTACATAATAATCTTTCGATTTAAAATGTAATCTCAAAAGTTGATATAAACAAGCTGACAACAACATGCCATCATTAACAGCTGTCAATCCAATCTCACCATGTAAGTACCAGCATGGTTGATTGCGACGAGTTTTTGATTGATCTTGAATATCATCATTTACTAGGAAGAATGCTTGTAACTGTAATAGAATATTTCTCGAGTATTTTATATGGAAACGAAAATGAAAAATACCAATTTGTTGATGGAGGCTTCGTTAAAAAGTTATTAACGTTTCGAGCGGAGAATTTTCACGGGGGGGGGGGAAAAAAAGTTTCAAATCGTTCTGGAAAAAATATTTTTGGCTGCGGGGGTCAGTTACAATCATTTTTGGTGAATAGACATACCCCCGAAATCCTACTCATTTTCGAGAAAAAAATTCGCGTAGGTGGAGAAATTTAATTAATAATTTTTTTAATAACTTCCTAACGAAGTTTCGATCAACAAATTGGTATTCTTGATTTTCGTCCTATTTTGGCCTCTAGAATCGCTCGTTAAAATTTTTCTCCGCGGGTACCATATATTTTTTTGTTAATAACATGATAGCGTTTATCGAGACAAATTCACCACCTCTCTCTTGTTCATTTTCTAGCCAACCTTCTTCTTCCAACCTTATCATATTAATTAAATTGAAATTATTCTTGAAAACAATGTAAAATATAATGAAAAATTACATACCAACTCTGTGCACCAGCCTAATATTCGTGCTAAACGTAAATTTTCGTCCGTCAACTGATGTTGAGAAGCCAATAGTTTGTATGCATGTACAACCGCTAATGCTCTATTTTTTTTCCCTGTAGGAACATTATATTGCAATACCTAAAAATGGGAAAGCACCATACACTTGATTAACATTTATTATTAAATAATTTTATTTTTCTAGCAAGAAACAATCTTTTTTCTCACGCGTTACACTATTAGAATAAACAATTAGAAAAACATAAGAAAGGATTAATCACAGAGCATCCGAAGTTGAACGAACATTGAAATTTTTATGCAGAGAATTTGCATATTTGTTCCATAAGTTTTAAACATTCTACATATGTTTTTGTTTAGGTAATAAATCGTATAAACATTGCATGTGGCAAGTGAAAAAGAATATCGTGCTCTTTCACCAATCCCATTAATTAAAATTAGTTTTCTTTTTTTTCAAACGACTATGCAATCGAGCAAAGTGCATTCAGCGTCGAGTTTTGCATGTATAATGAAGAAAAATATTATCGACACAGTAGTTGTTCAGTTTGCTCGTTACGTGGGTATAAATAAACTTTTACGTGATAATTTTCAATTTATAGAAAGAATACCTTCGCTGTCCATTTTGTAACGTCCGGTATGTCTAAATTACGACCAGCGTCTGTGAGATCCCGAACAATGTCTGGCCACACAGCCATCAATTCCCGACTTTCATCTTTGTTCGTCACGAATGTGGAATGAGGAATGTAATACAATGTTCTCGCGGCAGCTTTCGTTAATCTGAAGAATGAAAGTTTTAATAATGCTCGTTAATCAGAAAATAGAACGGTCGTTGAATTCATTTTCGGAAATTACAGTATTCTCAGGATAAACGTGGAACAGTCACGTTTATCCTGACTACATTCTCTTGACAAATCTCTTGACTACATTTTATTTCTTCGAAAAAAGCAGCCTGTGTGTGACTACCTTGTGTGATTTATCCTGTATATTTACGCAATAACAACAATGAAGAATTTGACAGCAAGGTCGTAGTTGAAGCGTACCTATTATCGAACTCTATGTATTATGTATTACGTAGCTTGCTTCTTATTGCTTCATAAAAGAAAAATATGCATGTACTCGATAGATAATGCTCGACGTAACAAATTCAAAAAACGCCTAGGTAGATTTATTTCGCTCTTGGTCCAAAGCAGCGATGGGCAAACATTTTTAAGAGAGGGCAGAAAAAAAGAAAAGAAAATTTTGGTTGACCAAAATAAAGATCAATATAAATCATTATAATTATTATAGAATGAAGCAAACATTTTTGCCCTGGCATAAGGTTAACTAGCAAAGTTCGCCTAACAGTGCGATCCAAGCAACATTACGTTCAAAATGAATTAGCGTGCGATCGATTCTGTGGGGTGTTATAATCAATGGTTATTATAATAATTCGTGTATTTTTAAACTATATATAGTTATAGATATCGTAAAGATTGTACAAATAAAGCGTACAATACTTTTGTACTCTGTCAGTTTTTTTGTGTTGCATCGCGTATACATAGAAAGCACATGTCAACGTACATAGTCAGTCATGGAACGGTTACTATAGTCAGTCAATTGTCACGTAAATGATAAAATGCTTTTACATGACGTGGTTTTGTTTATCTGCCAACACGTTTAGTTATACTTCGTAACATGTCCACGTTCGAAGAAGATACTTTGTCAAAAGAATCTCTGGCAAACGATTCTGTATCAGAAATAGCGAAGAATGACCCTCGCGCACTGGAAAAGGTACGATACGCATATTTACACGCATTACTTGCTGCGATCAAAAAAATAACGTTATCAGTGAAAATTACCTTCGAAGTAATTTCAGATAATAAACACGATTCTCATAAACGGACTAAATGTAAATATTGCTAATCTATTCTTACATTGTATCCCAGTATACAATATTATTCCCTTATTTCCCTTTTTCTATTTATCTCGGAACTTTTTAATAAAACTTGGGTGTTCGGCCAACCCTGAGAACAATTTTCAGCGTGGTTATTTTTGCCTTATCTTGTTCTGTATCTAACATATACATATGTATATACAATAAATATGAAACAAATTTACAAGACCATAAAATATAAAACCATAGAGCGATAAAGAAGAATCGGGCTCAACAATAAGTGCATCCATTACAGTGATTTTAAAAGCGATAACGCATCGAGGAACACAAACGATAATACATTGCAAACCTGACGAGACCAAACAAAATTTCATCGATATGATTGTTCAAACAAAAATATAAAAAACAATATTGTCCCACTGTCCGTGCATTATCTAGAATACGTTTAATTTCAACAAATTTAAGGATTTGTGACAGGTTAGTGGATTTACGTATTTAATTTAGCTTCAAACGAATAGATAAAAATTTATAGAAAATATTTGTTTACCGAAACTCCAAGCATAACGAACCTACACCGATATCTAAATGATTTTTGAAAATCTTTACGTTTCATTTTACTAAATAATTGAATGAGAGTCGATGAATAAAGTAAATCTAAGAGTTTTGTTTAATCGATGATATAAATATCAAAATTCCGAACAAGTACACATAAATTAAAGTAATATGTTGTGGAAGTATGAAGATGTTCGTAACCTATAATTTCTACGATAAGAAAGTTAGAAAATATTTTCGATCAGATACGTGCACCGATACTACACCTACGTATGTAAATCTTTACTTCTTTCTTTATATTTGTACTGTTATCGGCGTACATCGATAATTCTAATTGCAAATAATTACAATACGACAACCTTTATTACCTTCATTATCATTATGACTTTTAGCATAACAGAAATAAATATGTTAATATTTACCATTCTCATGACTTTTCTACTTGAAAATATATTTATTCGATTAGTTTCAATAAATATACTATGTAGGCATATGCATACAATATAACATTAATAACATTTTTCGACATTAACTTATAATTTATAAGAAGCATGTATTTAATATATGTACAAGTATTTATTTATTTATAGTACAGAAGTGTAAAATTTTAATAAACATTTCGTAAATTTGTATATGCCTCGTTGCCATAAAGAGAACAATCAACTATCGTTACTATACATATTATTAGGTGTGTTTCTATTAGACGCTGATAATTTCGGATACTCGTGTAATGTATTCAAAACTAAGTAGTAACATATTTCCGTTTTTATATTTCTCAATTTATGTATACATTTATGGCTCTTAATTAACATGAAATTTTTCAGATTCTTACTTACCTAATAGATTCCGAGATGGATGTATTTGTCTTAGAATGTAAAAAGCATGTGCTGGATGCTTGATTAAATTGTCGCGAATTATTATCTTTAATATGTATAGAATCAATGAAATTACGTGAAAAATTTCGTTTAAACAGAGACTGAACATGTTTTTGTAAATTGAAAGACATTTTTGCGTATTTAAAGTACTATAAAAATGTTGATGAAAAAAATGCAGACGTAAATCGAAAACAAAGATTATTATCTCAAACAGAACTACCAACAATTTATTCAGACGTGAAAAAGAAAACGTCAAAATGTAAGGCGGTTACCGCATAACCTAACACGCGCTACATAATCAATATATATACTAATGTACTGTCAGTCGAAACGAGACGCATGCTTTTATACCGCTACTGAATACGTGATAATATATCGAATGTAACAAAATATGCATATATACTTATTTATTCAAATCTTAACATTTATTCTATACGTCAATTCAGCATTCTTAGGCATTTTCAATCGTTTCTCATATACCTTCATACATACGTATACTCCATAGTCCATATTACACCGGTTGCAAAACATTTCTCGATACTATACAAATGCTAAGCAACCTTCGACTTTTGATTGGACAAAATCAAGTTAGACGCGCAAGCTGATTTACCTGAACAAAATTACCAATGATCGATTTTTTATTTTAATAACGGTTACTTGAATTATTTACAAATTTTTTAATCCTACAAAAATAATAAAAAACCGTGTGACATTGAAATTTTCATATTTTTAATATTGCAGAGAATTTCGCCACACAACGGCATCTCTCGGCGAGCACGCCTAAACATATCTAGGATTTTCGTACGAGGTTCATTCACCCGCCTTCTTCTGCGCGTGATCTCATGGAACGAGCTAGATGTTTATGCCATATGCCATATGCCATATGCCATATGCCATATGCCATCCTATATGTACATATATACGAATGTATATCCGAACAATTATGAACATATTTATAAATAACGATTGAACATCTAGTACATAATATACATGTTTAAGTTAACCTAAATTTATTTGTAATGTCAGTTACTCGTATTTACAATAGAACCATCTAAATTATTCAAAAAATTCCCGAAATTATAGATAAGATCGTTTTAATAGTTGTAAAATATCATATTGAAAAATTAAAACGTAAATTATGACCGATGATGGTCCATGCAGGTCTACATTGGGTAAACTTTTTGGTTGTGGTAAACAATAGTTATTATTTTATAACCAAGTAGAAACGAATTGCATTCCGAAATTTCTCAGGTTATTTATTATTTGTTTAGTAAATTCTGGGATTAATTGGAATATCAATCAAATTAAATCAGCATGTCCTCCGAAAAAGAAGAAAACCGAAGAGAAAATTGAAGAGAGTAAAAAATCATTGGACAAAGGTTTAGACGACGCTGATACTGCGGATAAAAAAAAAATACCATACACATCTCCTAGTGAAATTTGTCCAACCGTTAAATCTTGTTGCGTCATTAAAATGCAGGTAGAACAGTAGATAGCTTCAAGGTCACTACTGAGGGATTATCGTTATCGTATCTTTGCCCATTTGGTTCTCATTCTCTTCTTGGTTCTCGACAACCTGCAGGATAGCAGAAGCACAAACAGAGCTAGCTCTCTTTAATCTTATGTTGACTTCTCGAAATTTTTATTCCAGCATATTTATTATTTTTAAATTCGTCAATAACAAAATGCTTCTATCGAAAAATATTTATAGGATCCGTGTGCACCCTGTTGTTGCGAGATGAAATCGAAACCACCACCTTGCCCACCTACGAGTGGATTTCAAGAACCACGTCGTCAACCAACGTGTGGTTGTGATCTTTGTCAAAAAAATCCTGACAATGAGAAATGTTGCGACAGAAATACAGCTTTTCGCGATATAACCATCGATCCTAGATACTTTGAGAAAGCATAAATATATTTCGAATAAACTGTATCAAAGCGATATAACTATAGTTATAAAAATGCAAAATTATCTAACTAAATAAATAATGAATTACGCGTTGTTATTTTCTCTCGCTGCAACGAGTGTAGTAAAACTGAAAATGAATTTAACATTTTAAAAGTTTCGAATGTGTTTGAATTTTTCTTAATAAATAATTAGAGATCAAATAAACTTAAATTATAATCTATATTTTTAAATAGAAAAACATATCTCTTTAAATAAACAAAAAAATTTATGAACATAACATTTTGTTCCTTTTTGTTACAGATATACATATGTAATGGTTTTCTTCCTGCATCTGTGCCTGTGTATGTACGAGGAGTGGATCGGTGGTGCCATCTAGGAAGCTTATACAAGTGTCGGAACAGAGAAAGGGGGAAACCCCGGGATTGAAGTAGCAGTAGCGTATGAGAAATTGAGAACGCATGGCAGAGAGTGAAAGAGAACTACAGTCTACAGTTACAATTTTGAGAACGAGCCCTGACGTGTATAATCTTATCGTCCCGTAGCCTGTCAATACGTATGGTCAGCACATTCGCTATCAGTTTCCAACTTGCCGCGTTCGTTATACATATGTATACATACGATTGAAGTGTGGGGCCGTTAAACAGTTAGTTTTCAGAAGGTAAGATTTATACTTTTTAACATATTTTTGTAATATTATCTATGTATATTATATGTATATGTATAATAACATAAGATATAATGATTCTTTATTTTTTTAATGAATATGCAAGCTGCGAAAAATATCGATTATTAAATATTATTGTTACCAAACATATCAGAAATATAAATTATACGATGCAAGAATGGAGTGATTATATGCGAAAGAGTATGTCGAAAATATGGAATAAAATTTGTTCACTCGAAGCTTCGTGTTTGAAAAATCGATTTTGTATATTCTCAAAGTACTTACGTGTGCACTGAAATTATGACACGAATGAACAGGCTTGGTACAGATCACACGATAAGCAAGATATTTTAGAGTTTTACGTCATCAGTTTTGAGAATTGAAAATAGTTTCCGGGTGTAAGCCGAGCCGTGCAGGAAATTGTTGCGTTATTTCGCCAACCATTATAGGTATTTATGGATTTGTCATGTTTCGTTTCTTACCAATCGTAAAACTTACTTATGTCTCGCTATTCACTGGTTATTAATTAAAGCTGTTTTAATTGTTCGGCGGAACAATCGAAAAAATGGGAGAAAAAAGTTCTATCGATGTTGTTAGGTTGTTTAATTATTTCTAAAAATAAAACTAAATTTTAGTAAAATCAGAAGGAAGAAAAAGCCAAAGAGCATGGTCTCATTGTGTAACATCTGAATGAATCCTGAGGAACGAAAAAAAAAAGCGTGTCTGTATCCTCGCTCCATCTAGCGATGTGGTTGCTCAACAGTTAAAAGTTTGCACAAAGGAGAATTGGGCGCATTTAACGTGTATTCCTAAGAAATCAGTTCGCCGTGAAATACATATGTAGAATTTAATCCTTTACGAATAGTATTTGCATACAATGGACAGATTACTGTTACCATTGTGAGCATAGAACGGAAAACTCTCAACAAAATCCGACAGCAGAAATCTGTTAAATAGGTTAAATGATAAACAACAGAAGTAATTGATAAAATAATCGATACCATATTTACGGCAAAAAATTTATGCCCGAAATGTTTTGACGCATGTTCTTCCGTGGTATTTGTTGTTTCCCCAAGTCGCTACGAAACTATAATCATATGTATATTTTAACCGATCTATTCCACCAACGATTCTGGAACTTTTAATTAATAATGTAGTGTTTTTGCAATTAAGAAAAAACTTTTATAATGTATCAGATTAAATTTTCTTTTTACATTTTTTATTTCTTCCGTGAAGAATAGGAAAAAGTAAGATAATTATTGGATAACATCGATATCGCTAACATCGTTCTGTTTCTATCGAATGATTCGTAACTTTCGTTAACCAAAGATCAACAAATATGACCATGCAGTGAATAGAATACGCGCTTCGTGATGATTGGTTCGTTCATTCGTTACAATCTTTGGTAGGTTCGTTCTTTCTACTATTGAAACTTTCCTGGTGCTGTTTCTCGTGCTTTTATATTGAATCGGTATTTTCTTCTTACAGTCTACGTTTAACTTTCAAAGAAGATTAACGTGTAGAAAGGACAGAACCAGACAGTACACATGTGTACACGTGAGTAATTCGTGTGTTGTATATGGCTATGTATATGCTATAATGACAGGTTAATGATAAACCGGACCGGATCGTAGCTTCTGTTTAAAATTAAATAGTACGCCATTTACTTTTGACAACTGAACGGATTGTGAAACTTATTGAATTTTCTTTGGCTAGAAATTCTTTGTAACAATTGTTAATTTACATTGAAATTTCAACTTTCTCATAATTAGTACATATGTATTGAACATTTTGATCGTAAATTTTTCTTTTCCGATATATTTTAAAGCAATCGTAACTTTTGGCACTAAAGTAAACCGAAAGCTTGGGTTAACAAACAGAAATAGTTGAAAAATACAACTGTATTGAGAAAGAAAAAAATTCTATAATGTATTGTATGCATTAGAAATGAATACCCTTTCTTGGTATTTCCATTTGATCGCGTCATAAGACGCAACAAAAATAACAAGAGGTAAATTATATCTTTGTTTATTATAAACATATTTGGTTTAAAGTAAAATAAATCGATTAGAATTTACAATTTGCTTTTATTTATACATTAATATTCTGTCTCGGTATTCGTTAATGATTTCACGTATTCGTCCTTCGGTATTTTAACCTTTCGCCAACAATGAACCCGAGGACCTTGAAGTTTGAAACTATGTATGGGGTGTTGCATACTAATTGTAAGTAGGGATGTGTTGGTACTCGGCATTACGGACTTGAGCCAGGCTCAAGAAAGTCGAACGGACATCCGTAACATGAAAGAATTCTAGTATTTCGAGCAAGTCCGATTATAGTCGATAAAAAGGTACCTGTGCATATTGAGGTCGTGAAAAAAGTAAAACGCAAAGACGCGTGTTATTCACTAATTATCTTCATTGATAAATGGAGAAACGAAAAATATCTTATGTTCGGCTGTTTACGTACATATATGATTGATCGTTGTTTGTAAAATAATTAATAACGTAGTTAATATTTGCCGATATAATACGATAAGTATGTACATAACGATCCAAGAACTTGTGTAAGTCGAGTGGTCTGCCAAGTGATACCATTACTGTTTAATGGATTTGTATCATGTTCACTTGTACTTTTTTGTCAAATTTTCTTTTCTTATACGTTTGAAGAGAAATTTTTCTGTACAAGATTATATGGTAATTCTATTTGGCGATACAGCTTGTATCGCTGACCCGTTCACCTTGTAATGTGCCAGTCCTTAAGGCCCTGCCGCACAAGGGCCGGAGAACGCGACGACTACAAAGGTCGCGAAAAAACCACGTACTTCGAGTACATACATCGAGTTAAATGGTATCAAATGGTGTACAAACTTGTTAATTGCCGAGATTTGCCTAGCACGTGGTCGTGGTATACATAAATAAACACTATACTTTATTAATACTGAACAGTAAACTTATAATTCTAAATGTACATGTAAATACGTGTAACTCTAGTTGTACGCGCACAAGAACATAGTCTAACGTAATTTCCTTTGTCCATTTAATGTTGATCGCCCTTAGTTTCCGAGATTTTTCCCACCCCAAAAAAAATTTGAATTCCGGTATGATTTTGTTATTACTTAATTTAATCGTACTTCATGTTATTATACGTAATACGGTTGTCGTTTCAATCATTGATAAAACTGAATGTCGTGAAAATTTACCGAATCAATAATTTTATCGTGTACACGTATGTATGTTGTATTACGTAAGACCGTAAAACAGTTGAGATGTAGCCAATGATCGATTTGCTGTAGTGTAAATATGAAAGCTTGTACACATTACAGTGAATCGGTTAATTCATATATTCGAGAGTTGAACATGTGGACGGAAATACAGAAAGGCGTGAGTGCTGCTTTCATATGTATGTAGATTCGCTAAAATAATCAAAATGGCAAAAAGAAAAAAACAGAGAAACGTCCCGTGTTCTATCGAAGATTTAAAATTCTCGTTCCTAGAAACTTAACAATTTCAAGATATTTCTGCAAACTCTCGTTTGCAAAACACCAACAAAATGTTTATCTACTATGGATTCTATGTGATATGTAAAACGATACTCTTAAAAGGATACAGAGACTGCCGATTATGATTTACATACGTCATGTAGAACCGGCCACATACAATACCAAACGAAACTATTTGGGCAAATGTAAATATGTAGATAGTTTTAAACCAAATCCTTTGTCATTCACATCTTTGTTTATTATAACAAAATTTACAATATAAGCATTTGTAGTAAATATTTACGTTAGTGGCTTTGCTCTAAATCTGTTTATTTTTTTTCGAATTTTTCATAAAAACCTACATCTGATTTTTATAAAGAAATATAGATTAGGGGAAAGTGAAAAAGTAATGCGTTTTTGCATTTTGTTTGACAAAAAAGGACTTAAAATTGAAAGAAACTGCAGTGTATGCGTAGAGTGATCCTGACGATTTTCAAGTATGTTATAGATGACGAGATTGTGAACATCATTTGTCTGAACAATAATTTTCGCTCGGCATCAGTTTTCCAGATATTTGTAAACATTGTTGGTACTAAACATTCACTCCGCTTGTAAGTAAGTAAGTAAGTACTTATGTACTTATGTACGTGTGCCGTAGGCGCGTCCCACTGCAAACGATCGCCGCTTGCCGTGTTTTTTCGAAACACATCGGGGCTAAAATATGGCCTTTTTTGAAAAAAGTTAAAAAGCTAAAAAATAAACAAAATTAGGAAAGGGCCACTAAAGTAAACATTTACCTTAATAATTATTATAACTTTTTGTCGAAAGAAAATTAATTATTTTCACGTAGAATTTATACGCGAATTTGTTTCAATTAAAGGAAATCATCTTTTGGTAGTGTGCTATATTTCAATAGCAATGGCAACAAAAGCGGCTTGCAACGAAGCGCTATCTGCTGTTTCACAAGGCACAAATCAATTTTCATTGTCATTATTTCAGGTAAGAGAACGTAATAGCAATATGGAAAGATCTCAAGTCAAATAATTATTCATTCATTAATCGAAATTATTAAAAGTGTACAAGTTATAAAATAGAATTATTTTTCAGGCTGCGTTAGAAGAGAATCCAGGCAATTTTATAATGTCTCCTCTTAGTGCAGCTATTGTTCTTGCTATGGCTGCATATGGTGCTCGTGGAGAAACAGAAAACCAGTTTAAAAGAGTTCTCGATCTGCCATCTCCAGATAGTCTTGGTACATCTGGTTATCAAGCACTTATCGATACTCTCGATGTAACTATGAATTTCTTTTTTTGCTTTAAATTTATGTTTTATTTTATTTATGTATGCGCAACTAAATTTAATTTTATATTATATCATATCAGTGTATATGTTTTATTATAGAATGTCAAGGAAAATAAACTTAATCTTGCAAATAAAGTCTTTGTAGCAAACAAATTTTCTATAGAACCAAATTATCAACAATTAACAGAAAATTACTTTCGTTCTATTACTCGAGCAGTAAACTTTTCTAAATCTCAAGAAGCTGCAAACATAGTTAACACATGGGTTCAGGAAAATACAAATGATCGCATCAAGAACATTGTTACCTCTGGTTAGTAAATTTACATATTAATTTTTTTAGATTTATAAGTATTTATACTATGTTTTCTATGTATACAATATTATTATACTACAGAGAAAAGAAAATGACTAAATGTAATGAATTCTAGTTTGCAATTAATAAACATTTTACAGGAATAAATGAAAAAACTTGAAATTTATTGAGTATGCTTTTTTTAAACAGATGATCTTAATGATATGACAGCATTAGTACTTGTTAATGCAGTATACTTCAAGGGGCAGTGGAAAAATAAATTTAATTCCGAGCATACTAAGGATATGCCATTCCACGTTAATGAGAATACAGTGAAAAATGTTCCTACCATGTACAGACAAGGTTCCTATAAGTATGGGGAACTCCCACATTTGAACGCGAAATTTATTGAAATACCATACCAGGTAATTTTTTCAGCGAATCGATAACGTTTAAAACCAACTTTCCTTATTACATATGTATATGGCAGAAAGAAAAAAATTGTTAAGATAGAAAGATAAAGAAACGAATTTTATAGGGAAATGAATTGAGTATGGTCATAATTCTTCCAAATGAAATTAATGGTTTATCGGAGGTTGAAAAGAAGTTACAAAATATAAATATTGCCGATGTCTTGAACGAAGGATTTAAAGGCGATGTGCAATTACGTTTGCCAAAATTTAAAATCGAAAGCAAAATAGAGCTGAACAATGTTCTACAAAAGGTATGTTGTATTATAATAATGTAACTATATAAAAATAAGTACTTTTTGATATGCTCTTAATTTGTATTGTATTTAGTTGGGTTTAACCGATATGTTCACTGCGCGTGCTAATTTTTCCGGCATTGCTAATGATAATTTGGTTGTGAGCAAAGTTATACAAAAGGCTTTTATCGAAGTGAACGAAGAAGGTAGTGAAGCTGCTGCTGCCACTGGTGAGTCAATAACCGTTTCTTTTTGCAGAATTCGGGTGAAAGTTAAGCATAGTGTTGTTTTAAAATATGACAAAACTGTCAAGTTTTCAATCATTGTTCAAGCTTTTTAATTCTATGTTAATTAATTATTCCTGTGCATCATTCGCTTTCAAAATTACAATGATAATAATTTAACGAACACATTCATTATTAGTTGAACTAATATTTTGCTTAATTTATGATGTTCTTTTACTTTTAAAGTGTGCAGAGAAGAAAACTGAACAATTATTTATTATTTCATTATTATTATTTAATTTTTTCTGGACATGTATGAGTGTGTAAATGCTTCGAAATGCTCGCTTATGTCTGATTTGCTGCTGCTAATATCCCATATCATTTGTCTTTACATGTATTATATTATACATATTGTATACAGGGCGTGTCGGCCACTTATAGGAAAAATTTTAATGGGAAATTCTAGAGGTAAAAATATGACGAAAATCAAGAATACCAATTTGTTGACCGAGGCTTCGTTAGGAAGTTATTAACTATTTTTCCTTTTCTCGGTTTCATATGGTTAAATTTCTTGTATTAACTGTTATCGCGTTTACTTTGTACCATGATTAGTATCTTCGGTAGAAATACATGTACATAATAGGTATAATTGTTTTCCGACGAATTTCGTGTTTGTGGCTGAACCGTTGTAATTCACTGTTAATTGCTTGTGGCAGGTGTTGGTGTAAGGCCTCTTTCCAGCGCTTGGTCACCGCCGAAGCCCATCGAGTTCCGCATCAATCGACCATTCCTTTTGTTCGTTAAGCATGACCATGTATCTTTGTTTTTAGCAACTGTGATATCTTGATGTCTTTTTTTCTCATGTTACATATATAAAAAGAACCGCAATCAAACTCAATCCTAAATAATATTCTACGATTAAATTGAAAGAGATTTCCTACATTAAACAATATCTCCCTTTTCTCTTTCTACGTCTACAATTCTAGAAATTAAATTCGAGACAACAATACACATCTCGTACACATTATCTTGCCAATCTTTGCTAATTATAATATAAGTTGCTCGATCGATTCAACCGATTTGAATAAATATATTTTTTCATGTTATAAATGTTGTTATGCTTCTATTGCATTTCATTCGGCACGTTAAGAAGATGTGCATGATCATTGATAAGAAAATAGATTAATGGAACGGAAGAAAATGAAAGATAAAAATTAATTAGGTCTGACAATGGTCTCTCCGGATTCTCGAAATTATCGAGAGTCGCGGAATACATATTAACAAGACGACTAAAATGATATGGGATATGTGATATTTGATATAGTATAATACATTTTATAATGCTTTCCTTGTTGTGTTTTTTTTATAAATAATGAAGAAATTTACAATTCGTATTTAAGAATTATGTGCAAATGTAAAACATAGTATGTAGATAGAAAAGTAAATAATATGTCCAGTCTTTGGTATGTATATCGAGATTTACGAGATTTCCAAAAGTTATCAAACATTTCTCCCGAATTCCAAGCAGTAAAAAGAAAAAAAATTCATAGAAATCCGAAATCCGAAATCCGAAATCTTGTAAAACAAAATGTTCCCGTAAAACGCAGTTATAACTTTCAAATATGGCGGCACGTAACAGAGCCAGTAATTGTATTTACGTGTAGTATGTATAACCTGTCTGCCAGCTCAGAATCGATACCGATACTATCGTTGATATTCAATTAATTTGATACTGAAGTATTTAATAGCAGATATCGACATGTATACATATATTTATTTTTAGGTATGTTCGTCGTGTACTGCTGTGCCCCAGTTCCAACAGAGCCACCCTTAGTTTTCAAAATTGACAAACCTTTTTACTTTGCAATTAAACATGACACAATTTCGCTTTTTGCTGGAGTGATGAGATTTTAAGAACAATTAAATTACATATGGTAATTTGTTAATAATTTATATGAATAAATTACACAATTAAATTATATTAACAAATTATCAATTATGTTTACTTAAAGGAAACTGTTTAAAACAGTAACATTTTTCTTTCATTTTATATTTCTTATAGCCAACTCTTATTATATATAATTATAATTTCTTAATATTTACAAGTTATCAATATACTTGTATGCATTTTACAAAAATGCGTTAACTATTCATCGAATTTACTTAAAACACTTATACATATATTCGTTACCGAATACTACAGTTAACAGTCGTCAATCTGAAGTATTCTGAAGGAAAAGATCGTAGATATTTGACAAAATGGCGAATATATAAAAAAATATAATCAAACGATGTATACATAACATTTTAAAAAGAATAAACGCATTAATCGAAGCAAAGGGGAAAAAGGGTAATACATTATTATTTCATAAACATTCGATTAAAGTTTACACATCCCTTCTAACTCCATTAAAAGCATTAAAAAAGTTGAAAATTTTCGATTGCACGGGACTGTTGAACAATATTAAGGGTCCGAAAAGTCTGAAAATTGATTAGTTTGGATGGAAGTTAGAATTTGTTCCGAATTCCCGTACATGCGATACACTCACTGTGCATGGTGATTTATACATATACTGTAATTTGTTCCAGGTACTATTATGATGAAATTGTGTTTGACCTTTCCTGTGGATTTCGCTGTTACACATCCATTTTTCTATAGTATCGTAAAAACGACAAAGCACGAAGGAAAAATAGTTAATTTCGTCTCATTGTTTACTGGTCATATCAACGAGCCTAAAGTATAAAAACTGTATGCATTGTGTCTGAACAATAAATTATACATATATGGAATCATTCATCGCGATTTAGAAATATAATCAACATTTTCTCGAACATAACTAGAATCGAGACGAAGGAAAAATAAAGTTGGGTTATCCCGCACTGCTGATTTCGGTAAGTAAAATTAATGACATTCCGAGTATAAAAGGTTAAGGTCATAGTCCAGTAATGAATGATTAGTGACGGCCAAAGAGTAACTAGGTAATTAGGCGACACGTTCCCTCATTCTCTCTGCAATACCTTAGCGAGATGGGAATACATATTATTAAAAAAAGGAAAAGTGGTGGAAATTTTCCACCGGCAGTATACATATATGTTACATTACATACGTTCATAAGTTAATCCAATCTTCATATTGTATTAATTATTAGCGTCAACAATTTTGTGACAGGAATGCATATATTTTAACGAAATATCGATATTCGCTGGAGTCGTTAATGAACCTTACTCTTAAATATAGCATCTTTATGTATAATCTGAAGTACTTCAAAATTGATACCTTACGACTAAATATTTAACAAAATGGAACATATAGAAATGAAAAATAAACACGCTTAAGTGATTTTAATTGTAAATTTATTCATATTTTTTATAACAAGTTTACATTGGTGTTATCGTGACGAATTTATTAACACTGCTTTGTCCTGGATTTCTAATGCATTGTGGTCCATTATAACGAAGAATTAAATATTTTTGCTATTTCATGATTTTATTACAGCTATACGGCGACATTTGTGTATGGCATCGTTAGAAAACATTTCACAACGATGCATGTAACATTTCTGAAAATGTCAATAAACTAATAGTTCATAAATTGATTCATTTTGCGTTTTACAGTTGTTCGATTATCAGTTCTGTTAGCTTCACGGTAACACACAAGAACCTGTTTCATCCGAGATAGGCATTATTCATTAGAAACCTCGTGTCTCTTTTTCTTCATATAACGTGCAACGCTTTCCCAAATAAGCTGTGGTTTTGAACTGCATTCAAATTGTTCCTGAACTTGTTTATCCGACCAAACTGATATAAGTAATGCGGTGCCCTCCGATGTCCACTTATATTTAACATTGTCTCCAGAATCACTCATTTTTCAACAAGTATCTTTTATGTCTAATTATATGATTACAAGTTAATAGGACTAACCGTCGCAATTCAAATTTTATTGTGTAACAGGTGGTGAGCTGCGTTGCCAGAAAGGAAAAGTGTTTTCTTTCGCACATGCGCGTCGAAAACGGCGTCAGTGAAGTGCTTTGATTAAATGAAAATAGGTATCGTACGGACCCCAGATTTTTTTCTGAAAATTTATAAAACATTTTGTAAAATCAATTTGTTCTTATTCAATATTTTTAATTTAAAAAAAGAACGTTGTGGCTCTCAAAATCTTTACTTTTATTTATAATTTCAATAATGTAAGAAGAATGTTTTAAGAGTTATATTCCTGTCATTCTTAAAATATGTTTGACCGACATTCCGATCACTGGTATATTAAAAAACTCAATTATTATCCTTTTAATCAAGAATCAAATTTATGTATTAACAAAGTTCAACGATACTTTTGTGTTGCGTGTATATATAAACGAAAATGTAATACGTAACAGCGTACGGATTTGTTTTTATGAAACGATACTGTCACGATAGTAACTCCAAAATGTGCGAAACCTAAATCATGGTGCGATACCATCACTGATACCCAAACGATGATAAATAAAAAAAAAACTTGATCAATCGTTATATGTATATAATTATTACAATAATAGCCTTTTTTTATGTTTATGCTTTCTTTCAATAATAAAGAAGTTGTCATTTTCACTCTTCTAACCCCTCGCATATTTTTGTCATTTTATAAAAAATTAATGACGAGAAATTACGTCTTAACATTGATTACATCTATAGTTGTATGTTAAAAAAAGTTTCGAATGGCAGTAAATGGGTTTTTATTTTACCTTATATATGCGTACTTATTTAAAAATAATTTTATACTTATAAAACGACATGAACTATTATATAATTTATATGAAATAGAGAAGCAAGTAAGGCATATTGGAATAATTATATAGAATGTCAGTTTTACGTAATTAATAATAATAGAGATACGCACTTACTTTAAATGCCTAAACCTGGTTCACCTGTTGCTGCCGTTTCCATGACGTTTAGTATGTACGTTACTGTTTTCATCGCGCATGTGTAAAAATATCCGGTCCATTTAGAAACATTTTAATGCAACGTATCACGTATCCAGTGAGTTTGAACCCTTATGCCGATGTCGCGTCGGGATTCTATCGCCGGAGATAAAAATGAATTCCCTACACTTGCATGATTGAATTCGCGTTCGATGGTCAGCTTGAGCGGCAAGGCGACGCTGCGGGTTATTGGCGGAATTTCTGCGATATTCTGCAAGACGCCCTAGACCATAAGTACTGAAATAATTTCTATCAATTTCACTTGTAAATAAAATACTCGTTAACGTTAGCGTATGTTACAGTTTTATTTTTTGAAAAAATATACGCGTAAAAATACCCATATATGTTTATAATTTTTAAAAATTCTATTTTACGATTGGATCGATGGTATTTCTATTATTGTAATATTATTGGTTAAAATGGAGAGTAAAGATACAATTGATGAGAAATCTATATGTTTTGTGTGTACAATGGTTATGGAACATCAGAAAAATGTAATGCCTGGCGGGAAAGATTAGCACGCTGCAGTTGCACGCTTATCTAAAGAGATGAACCACAGAGTGGTTCGTCAAGTGCTTAAAATTATTAGGCTTCTGATTGAAAAGAAACAATTCTGAAATTTCCATTTACAGAGAAATATAAAACTTACTTAACGATTCAAAGTACATAATTTTTAATAAAATCGATAAGATATCTGTAGAAAAAAAATGGTGATCCTAGCAGTTACTATTGCGCGGTTATTTGAACGAGTATAGAGAATTTGTATGCGATTGCAAACATTTTGGAGATTATGGAAAGCGATACGAGAACTAGAAGGAAAAGGCTTTCTGGAGAACCAGACGAACATCAATCGAAACGGTCAAAAGGGAAGGAAAATTCTTTTGATTTTACGCAGGAAGTAAGTGGTTAAGATTTAATTGTTTGAATAGTTTCGTTTCGATATTTTCTATGTATTGATACATTTCTACATACTGTGCTTTACAGTGTAAAGCTGGTAAAATAAAAAAAATTTTAGTGCGAAATTTTATGTGTCACGATGCCATGGAAGTAATATTAAATCCAAATGTGAATTTCATTGTTGGTCGTAATGGAAGTGGCAAAAGTGCAATATTGACAGCTCTAACTGTTGGTCTTGGCGCTAGAGCAAACATCACTAGTCGTGGGACATCGGTGAAAAGTATAAGCACATTATACAGTTATCAGTAATTCTTTATTTCTTTGTGTTCCGATATTTCTTTAATCTAGTAACATAATTCTTTAATATGTAGGTTTTATAAAAAAAGGAAAACATTCGGCAATGGTGGAAGTAACGTTATTGAATAAAGGGCCCATGGCGTACAAACCAGACGTTTATGGCGAATCGATAACAGTTCTTCGTAATATTGGAAATTCATCGTCGTATAAAATAAAAAATTGGAAAGGTATTGATAGTGTTTGTTTATTAATGTTGGTTGATTTAAGCTTTGCTTAGATTTTTAAATATTTGAGATAAACGTATATCGAATTATGTTTAATAGGCGAAGTGATTTCAACAAAACGAAACGAGCTTGATAATGTATTAAGAGCAATGAATATTCAAATAGATAATCCTATTTCTATTCTAAATCAGGATATATCAAGAACATTTCTAGTTTCGTCCAAGCCGGAAGAAAAGTACGAGTTCTTTATGAAAGCGACATTTTTAGATGTAATCGGTAGTAATTATAAAGATGCCGAAATAATATGTCAACAGGAATTTGAAAAATTAAAACAATATAACGAAGTATGTTTGTATTAGAATTTTCTTGTAACGATTAGTTTCTTCTCGTATATGTATATCGATATAAATCTTTACAGATTTTATCGGACGCAAGGAAAGAAGTCGAGCAGCTTAAAACAAATATAAAAAGAGTAGAAGAAATTGATGAATTACGGCATGAATTAACTAGTTTAGAAATGGAATTGATTTGGGCAATTGTGAGTTAAAAGTTTAATGTATGAACATCTTATAAAATAATTCATTGCTTTAATTAATATCATAAAATTTATATTTTACCGTGAAGGCTATAACGGAAGAAATAAAGTTACAACAGATCGAAGATGATTGCAAGAAACACGAAGATAGTATTAAATCACTTCGGGATGCAGAATCATCTACAGAATCAAGAAATGAAGAAATAAATAACAAAATTCAGTATGAACCATTAATAATTATTTAATTATTCATTGCATATGCACGTATACAGAGTGTGTTTATGTTATTGCTAGCCAGCAATTTTTTCGAAATCTATTCGAATTAGAATAGTTTTTGAAAAAACTACTGTCCACTACTAATAGCGTGAACAAGCTCTATAACATCGATCGCTCTAAATGAACACATTTCATTCATCATTTTCGGTTTCTTTTTCCATGTATTGTAGAATCAATCGCCCCCCCTTCTCGGTTGTACCATCGATACCGAGTGAGCGAGACACACACCCTGTATATCAAAAGATAACATATATTATTATATTTTTTTAATAGAGAAATAAAAGAGGAAATTAAACAAGTAGAAGAGGAAGTTAGCAATAGTTCGGAACAATACATTAAAGTAAGAGAAGAATATAGTGTAAATAAGGATGCACATTCCACAAAAGTAAGGGAGTGGCGTTCTACTCAAAGTAAGATTAAGAGATTGGAGGATGATATAAGTATGATCAGAAAAGAAATACATCGATTGGAAAGGTTCGCGATACAGTTTCTCGTCTAATTTATAATCAAATAAAGAATCAATACGAGTACATGTTTATTTTAGCGATGATAATGTAGAACAAAACGAAAGAAATAAAATGAAAGATCAGTTGACACATTTTGAGCAAAAGTTGAACGAAATTGAAGCGTTGTTACGGACTAAACAGACTCACAAAACACACTTGGAGACTGATAAAGTGCGACTTTTAGAAAAAATTAAAGCTTCGAAAGTTGAAATAAGCAACTATGAAATTCGTATGCGTGAGTATTCAATTATTTGTAGAATAATTAAAGATTAGAAAATATGTAGATTTATGTTTGAAGAGATTTAATTGTGTGGAATAAATAAATTTAACTTGACCGTTTAAGAGAAAATTAGGCGAGAAATAAGTGCACGCAAGCAATATTCTGACAACGCATTGACCGTATTTGGACAGAATATACCGCGTCTTTTGAGAAGGATCGAAGAAGAATATAATAATGGACATTTTCGAGAGAAACCGCGTGGTCCACTTGGTATGAAGTAAATTATTTATTTCATTATCTATACTAATATTTTCGTTAAATGTTTATAAAAATGTATAATCTTACCTGTATTTAGGGGCATGTATAAAAATGAAGGATCCGGCATGGTCTGCTGCGGTCGAAAATTATTTAGGATTTAATACTTTTAGTATATTTTGCGCTGATAATAGTAACGATGCCCAAGTATTAAATGCAATTATGAAGGAGATTTACTTGGATGAAAAAACTCCACAGATAATATGCAGCAAATTTTACAGCAAAGTAAGACAATTCTTTTATACAATTTTTTAAAGATAATATAAATTTATAAAGATATATTTGTCTTTCTAGATTCATGATGTTCATGCTCATTGTACTCGATCGGCAAATTATTCCAATCTCTTAAATGCAATGGACATATCAGATCCTGTAATTGCCAATTGTCTGATCGATCGGCGTGAAGTTGAATGTATTTTGCTGATTCCAACTAGCAAGGAAGCGTCTGATATTATGTCTGATGCTACAAGAGTTCCACAGAATTGTAAAAGAGCTTTCACTCAGCAAGGCGACATGTTCTATCCAGATCCACATTATAGGTCTTACGGTGGACCACGCGACTTAAAAGCCAAATTTCTCCAAGTTTCCGTTAACGATGCAATTAAGTACGATTTTTGTTTTTTTTTTTTTCTATAAAAATATTTTCAATATCATTATAAAATTTCTACTCCTACTTCCGGGTTTTTTTTTTATCAGCGCATTAGAAGAAGAGTTTCGTACTATAGAAAATGAAACAAGTGCGGTTATGCAATCGTGTAGGGTGGCCTGCGAAAAAGAGGAACTTATGAGTTCAGAATTAATATCTGTTAATGCAGCGGTCGCGAATCTCCATACTGGCAAAAATCAGTATAAAACGCGAATTGATGATCTAAAGGATAAAATTGAAGCTACCGAGGCTATGTCTGTTATTGTATATGTAAGTGGTTTATCGAATACTCCCTTCTTTATATTAATTATTACTGTTGAGACTACATAAATCTTACTGTGAACAGAAAAACGAATTAACCGAATTAGAAAAAAAGTTGGATCAAGAAAAATGTGAGGAATCTCGCATGAATGAAAATGTTGTTGAACTTCAGAAAAAGATTGAACGTTTAGAGACCGAAGTTAAAAATTATAGAGAATTGAGGCAGAATCTAGATTTGAAAATTAACCCACTGAAGGTATTTTTAATGTTAGAGATTACGTTCGTATCTTTGTGTTTTATACTTATATACTTGTGTGTGTATGTAGGAAAATATAAAAAAATTGGAAAATGAAAAGGAAACGATAAGTGCAACGAATCGACACGCTATAAAAAAGTTAGAAACACTTCGTTGCTCTCTGCAAACTGTATCAGCGAAATTAGAAATGCAACAAAGAGTTACTGAAAAGGCAGTGTCCGATGCTAGAATGCAATGCGATAGAATAGAAACAAAAAGGTTATTAACTTACAATGTAATATAGAAACTAAAAAATTGAATATTTATAAAAGAAATTGTTAATTTTTATATTTTTTTTTTTTCCAAGTTTTATTAATCGATTAAGTTTATACCTATAGTTCTGGTACATTTATAAAGAAAGTGAATTTGATTGGTTGTTGAAATATGTAATTCGTAAAGAGAAAAAGTTGAACTGTGTTTACAGATCGGTAAAAGAACTTGAAAGGTTATCCAAAGATCTGAAAGGAGAAATTGACGAAATAGAGCGAAAATTTGGTACCATAGAAAAATTACGGCAAGATTTAAAAGAGAAAGAAGCAAAATGTGGAAAAGATTTGAAATTAGCTTCGAAAATTGAAAAGAGCTATCAAGTAAGTTAAATAATGTTTTCTATGTATCGTCCTTCCGCGAGAAGAAGCCACAACATGTTTACATCCCTGTGAGTCAGCGGACCGCAACAGGACTGGGGATGGAAACACGCTCGCTATGCCTTCGTCCTTCGTGGAAGGACGATAGGATACTACACCTGTCATGATCGCGTACCAAATACATATTTCTATTTTTTAAGAGTTAATTAAACCGAGTACCTGATACTCATATACTCATACATGATATAATAATTAAAATAATTATTTACATTTGTATATGCATGTTGCAGGTACATCTTAAGCGTCTACAAGATCGGAAAACCTTATTTTTCGAAATGAAACAAAGATATGGTGTAAACATACAAAATTCATTTTCAAACGTACTCGCTTTACGGAACAAAAAAGTAATGTATAACCGAACTTTTACTTGAACATGTAAAATATTTATATCTTCACGTTATCATGCCTCGTTAAATATTTGAATCTCAGGGTACTATACGTATTGATCATGCGCGGAAAATACTTGAACTTGAAGTGAATGCGTTGAATGACAGTAAAAAGACAAAGAATGATGCAAGATCATTATCAGGCGGTGAAAGGTCTTATTCGACCGTTGCTTTCATTTTAGCGCTTTGGGATTGTACTGGTTTGCCTTTTTATTTCCTCGATGAATTTGACGTTTTCATGGTACATATTAATGGTGAAATAAAGATTTCATTAGATGCATGCGCAGAGTGTAATATTTAATTAATTAATAACTATTTTAATTAGGATAAGGTGAATCGACGAGTCATAATGGATATTCTTTTGGATCATACAAAAACACATCCGCAAAGCCAGTTTACGTTTCTGACTCCTTTAGATACATCCAATGTCCTTGCCGAAGATTATGTAACAATTCATCAGTAAGGAAAATTATAATTAAAAAGAAATGATAACTGTAGAATTTATAAGTAATGCAAAAGTATGCAAGTAATTGACAGTTTATTGGTTTTGTATAATACTGTAAGGAAATAATTTTCAGGCTAGCAGCACCAGAACGAGCGAGTCGGGATCAACAGGCATAATTTAATTTAATATTTCTTTACACGATTTTTATTATTTTTCTCAGGATATAATTAAAACATAACATAGCACATATAGCTGATTCTGTTAAAAGTTGAGAGAGCTTGTGCTAGTACCGTCGAGTAAAAGTAATATACATATTTCTGTTATTCTATTACTATTAACATCGATAAACTGTTATTTATAAGTATTACACTTCATAAATAATATGAATTATTTGATAGTGAAATATCGTAACGAAACTTATTGTTAGTCACTTTACAGGAGATGTTTACTTATCTTTTTCTATATCTAGCTGAAAAACGTATGTAATGTAAAAATATCATTCATAGGTATGTACAAGATGTGTAAAACATATTTTTCTAAATGAAAATAATATATTTTTAATAACAGTGACGTTAAATAAAGTTTGTTCATGTTATATTTTTCTTAAAAAATATGGATGTTGAATAAAATTTATTTTTCCGCTATATGTCTAAATAACATTTCTATGTATGGTTCTTTCAGTGGCAAATACGCTTGTCGAGATTCAAGTTTGAATTATTTTTTATTGCGAACGTAGATGTACATATATGTAGAAGATTTAGCGAACAATATTCCGTGTATCAAGTACTTGCAACCTTACGATCAATTACGAACTTTATGAACAGTAAAGGTATAACCACGCTTACGAAGGAGGGTACATGTATACTGTGGATCGTACGTAAGTGGATCAAGGTTTGTACCATTGCACGAATCTGGTTTGCCTGGAGTTTCCGATTAACGCAACGATTCACATTACGTGCATTGCGCGTGATGCTTGATGCGTACTTACGAGGCGTGGTTGTATTGTGTAACACGCAATACCGCCGGCACTAGCGGAGAAAGTGTTTGAGAATGCGACGCCTGTCCGTGAATTGTTAATAAAAAGCTGTCTCTTCGAGGAACGATAAGAACGACGCGAGTCTAAATACAATAGCCGTGTCAGCGATCGTAATTGGATTGATCGAAAAGTGATACCAATAGATGGAAATGCATCTGTACAAGTCACAGTCGCAATCTGTAGCCAATCGAAGGTTTTTTCTTCACTTTTTTCTTCAAAACCAGATTATCGAAATTGGAATATCGTTAATGGGTTACAAGGAATTTATTAGATCGAGAGGGAGGATGTGTTTGTTATCGTTTCGTCTCGCGTACTCGATGTTCTCAATGACTTTGCTTGCTGCATGATAAGTAATAAAAAAGCGGAAATACTAAATACGCAACAAATATAATATTTGTCTCATAATAATAATATGTCTGATGCATACATATGTGTATACATATGTTGCATGACAGAGAGGTCGAGGAACGTGCACAGCAGAGCACTTGTACAAAGCCTAGATGGCAGCAATACAATGTCTACTGTATGATAACATAGATGTCGCGATCAACCCTTTTACTCGAATTTCCATATTCCAACAATATATGTATGTATGTATGTATGTACCTACATACATATATGCATTTTAAGGCCGGGGGCACACCGAGCGTCGAAACGACGCGATGTGCGTTTTTATGTCCTTCCTTGTCTTGCAATTGAAAACAACGAACACAGACAAGATCGCCGTTCCTATTGCCTTTTCAATTGCAAGACAAGGAAGAACATAGAAACGCAAGTCGCTTCGACGCTCGTGTGTAAGTACATAGTACATACATGAAATAATTTAAAAATTCTATACTGTATGAAATAATTGTTATAATGTATATTATTTATAATCGGTTGATCACAATTACCATTATAAATGATGTAGCTGAGGCAATGGCTGCTCGCCGGTTCAGGTAGACAGCGTTGCAAGTGGCTCGAGGCAGGTGTAATAATAAGTACCATAAATTATGTTTTCTTTTCGTATGGAGGTAGTGGCGGCATTTTATGCGGTGTTAAAAGTTCCCTCGGGTGGTAATAATAAGAAAATGTCCGTGGTGTGACGAATGTTACATAATGAGAACTTGTCACTACAAGTATACATACAAGTATACATATGTATAAAGGGCGTTTGGCCACACCTGGGAAAAATTTTTTACGGAAGATTTTCGAGACGAAAATAAGACGAAAATGAATAATAGCAATTTGTTGATGGAGAGACTTGGTTAAAAAAGTTATTAACGTTTAAAGTTCCGCTCGTACTGAATTTTTGTCTCGAAAATGCGCAGGATTTCGGGGGCATGTCCATTCAGAAATAACGATTGTAATTGCGCCCCGTAATTGAAAAAAATAATTTTTCCACAGCGATTGAAAAGTTTTGAATTTCGTGGAAAAATTTAGGTAGCTAAAAATGATGTGTTAAGAGCGAAGGGGAGGGGGGGTAGACGAAAGCAAGAGTAGACAGACGATCGTTCTTTATAGTTGCTAAAAAAAAAAAATCACTTTATTCGACGAGCATTATTCCTAAAAACGACAGATCGGGTTCAGTTGATGAGAGCCTGAGCAGGGGCGGCGTAGGCGAAAGGCGATGCAGCGAATTTGGCGATCGGTGCAGCGTAAGAGAGGGCTGGTGGTGCGGCGTATTTGGCGATGGGGGCCGCGTAGGCAACCGGAGCTGCAGCGTACTTGGCGTAGGCAACGGGGGCGGCGGCGATCTTTGCAATCGGGGCCGCATAGGCAACAGGAGTGGCCAGTTTAGCTAGAGGCGCGGCGGCTACCAGGGGTGCGGCTGCTGCTTCCTTGCGAACGACGGCGTTGAAACCATTGACCGGGTCGGCGACGTAGTCGACGATGCGTCTGGTACCGTCAGGTTCGACCAGGGAGTAGCTGCCTTGTACAACGTCTCCGTCGCGGGTCTCCTGTTGGCTCTTGGCGTCTCCGGTCAGGCTATCGTGCACGTCGTAGGCGTAGCTGTACTGAGGGTTGGGGTCAAAGTCGGCGTCCACTGCCTTGGCCACGGGGGCTACGGCGAGCGTCTTGGCCACCGGTGCCACTGCCAACGGGGCTGCTGCGGCGTACGCGAGCTGAGCTGCAGGTGCGTAGGTCAACGGCGCGGATGCAGGCAGGAGTCCTGCGTTGGCAGCTGCGACCAGAGCGGCGAAGGCGACGAACTACGAATTAAAAAAATTGTTTTCGTTAGAATGCGATTGGAGAAAATGCGCGTGGACGATAAAGAAAGTTGTACAAAGTGTCTTGGATCAACGTGGAGGTTGTACCGTTATCGAAATCGGATGGAATTGTCGAAACGCGCGTTCCACTTTCGAGCCTGCGCTCGGAGTGAGAAAATAACGTCGATCGTGAAAAAGAAGGAGCTTTTTTCTTTGGTACTTTTAAACACGATTACTATTATATGTATATTAATCAGAACGAATAATTGGAATCGAAATACGGTAGGATGGTGAGTTTAAACGTGTCCTACGAAAGGAGTTACGTATTCTCTTTGGTTTATACCTTGAAGGCCATTGTAGTTTGCTGCTTGATTGGAAGATCTCTTGATCTGTCTGTCTGTCTGTCTGTCTGTGATGCGAATGATACCACGGTCGGGTGGTTTTCGGCTTTTATACCGCGCGAACAGGACCCACGGGCACGCTGACGTAACTGGGTGACGGTACCTTCGACGGTCACCCGATTCGCGGCCGCAGAGTGGCACAAAATTGAGCAAGAAATCGGACCACGCCCAACACGAACAATTCGAAGAGCGACGATGGTCGTTGGACCATCGTGAACATCGTTGCGGTGCACTAGCTCCGGTAGTTGTCCTTGCGAGACAACTTACTTGATCTAATTTGCAACTTTTTTTTTTCTTAGAGGAAAACACGGTGTTCGCTGTGGTCTACTTTATGGATAAACCGACTAGATTTGTTTTAAAATAAAATAATATTTAGAATAAATGTTTACCATAGATCTTGTTCATTGTCAATTATTCGTTAATTGAATCGATTAAAAATTTTACATTTGCTTTTTCACAATTTCACGTTAATACTTCTAAAGAAAGAATTCTAACAAGCTTTACAAGTTGTCTAGAATTTAGTTGAAACGCTAGTCCGAAATCTATAAAGAACAATTATTTTCATCAGAATATACATACATAGTGCATGCAGAGTTAGTTAGCAAATTGTCCTCGGAGCAATTTATTACAATTAAGTGTCGTATAAATTCGGGCAGCGACCTTGAGTTCTTCCATAATTGGTAGAATCGACTGGTTTTTTCGTGGTACAAAGAAATAAGAAGGGGATGAGATTACGTACACATGATGTAAGAAGACGATTGCGCAAAACCGATCGATTTTTTTCATTCGATTAGCGGGCATAGAAATATAATAATTCATGTAGCGGTGAGAAAATACCACCTTAAACTTGTTCTTTTCTATTTGCACGGTATTTATTTTCTAATGGAGAAACTTTGGGAAAAAAATCGAATCGACGGTATTGAAAGTTGGATTCGCAAAATGTTGTCCGTTTTCGCATAAAATTGTACGTGCAATTAGCCGATGGAATCGGACGCGTTGAAATTCCATTGATCGATACGTAAGAAGTGCGGAAGACCTAAATAGAAGTTGTGACATTGATTTCACGCAGACTGTTGCTCCTCGATCAGCGTGGCGCAGGAGGACAGAAGCTGGCTGACGCGAGTCGGAGGTCTTGATTCTGGATCGGTATATGTGGATCCCTGATGGCCCGGGGGCTATCGATCGATCGCGGCGGGCCTCGGAATTCGGCAGGGGCCGGCGAGCCGGCTATTTTTTCTTTATGAAAGTGCTCCACTTCTGTTTGCCGGGTAACGTTAGATGTGACGCAACGAACGAGGTAGATCCAAATACGTATCGCTCGAAAGTTTCACGACGAGCTGTTACCGAGGAATTCACCTTTTTACCAGACGACCCGTCTCGAAATTTTGAGCAATTTCGAAAATCGATCGACCGTACGACTCGCGATCGACAAAACAGCGACAGCGATGTTTCGCAGCTAGCTGTTCGTTCGATCGTTCGCGTACTATTTACATACGTACAACCTACCTATTACCTACTCATAAAAAAGAAACCATTTTATAAAATTAGATGATCCATACATATGTATGTACATACATACATACGTATGTACGTATGTACATATTTCGATAAAGTGATACGATATTTCAGAGACATAAAATATTTAAGAGAAAGGAAAGAAAAGCATTTTGTAAAATTAATCGCCCGTAGATTTGAATAAAGTGATAAAAGGTTTGAAAGAACAGAACAGGTAGCGGAAATGTGTAATTTTTTATTGTGTAAATGTGTTAAGAAACGATAAAAGAAGAAGTAATTAGTGACACCGTTGGTAGAGATCTAGTGTTAAACGAAGGTGAACGAAGGTGAACGTATGGATATCCCTGTACCGGCCAAGTTCAAGTGCGGCCGGTTGATGCGATCTACTGCCAAACTTTGAAAGTCCGGCAAAACCTGAGCAGATTGGTGGGAGAAAATGGTCTCGTAGTGGCCCGATCGTTGGTATATAAAGCAGACCGAATAAACGTTTGGCATCATCAGTCGCTCAGTCGATCCAAACCGACCAAATCATCTCAACAATGGCCTTCAAGGTGGGTAAAGGGTCCGTCCTGCTCGTATCGTTTCTCGGTCCATGTGTCCCAGCATCGGCGAGATCGATCGTGACCGTTCGACGAGATCCTCCTCGAGATCCATCCGAAAACAGGTAAAACTTGTAACGATTTCTATCGATATTTCAGTTAGTCGTGTTCGTTGCCTTCGTGGCTGCCGCCAACGCCGGATTCCTGCCCGCAACCGCACCCTTGTCGTACGCCCCTGCGGCGCACATCGCCTACGCAGCGGCAGCTCCGTTGGCCGTGGCCCCCGTAGCGAAGACCGTGGCTGTAGCCCCCGTAGCCAAGGCGGTGGTGGCCAAGACTGTGGACGCCGACTACGACCCTCATCCCCAGTACAGCTATGCCTACGACGTGCACGACAGCTTGACCGGGGACGCCAAGAGCCAGCAAGAGAGCCGCGACGGAGACGTAGTCCAGGGTAGCTACTCTCTGATCGAGTCCGACGGAACGAAACGCACCGTCGACTACACCGCTGATCCAGTAAACGGATTCAACGCCGTAGTACGCAAGGAACCAGCCGCCGTTGCCGTGAAAGCCGTGGCCGCTGCTCCCATCGGCCACGCACCTCTGACCTACGCAGCCTCCGCACCAGTTCTCGCCGCCCCGGTCGCCAAGATCGCTGCCCCCCTGGCTCACGCTCAGGCCTACTACGCCGCCCCTTCGGCTAAGCTCGCCGTCGCCCACGCCGCTCCATACGCCGCTCAATACGCCGCTCCATACGCCGCCTCGTACGCCAGCCCATACGCCGCTTCGTTAGCCGCCCCATACGTTGCACACCATGCACCGTACGCCGCCGTCGCTCCAGCCGCCTCCATCGCCTACTCGGCTCACCCCGCATCCTTCGCCAAGCTGGCGGCTGCTCCAGCTCTTACCTACGCCGGCCCCGCACACTACCTCTAAACCGCGCTACCGCCTCGCTGCCAACGGTGTCGACTCAGGCTGAACTTTATTTATTTTTTTAACAGACTTGTTTCTGACCAATTAAACTCGTTACAAATGTATCACGATATTCTCGTTCCTCGCGATATTCACCACTTACCTTCTTCACCGATCGATCCTACAAACTAACAAATCGAATTTTACAATCTCGACTTCCTCTTTTTCGAACTAACCGCCTACGCGCGCGCAACCTTCAGGATAGGGTAGCGTTTCCATTCCTCCGTCCTTGCCTGTCGAGCCGTTTCTGACGTTCGCCCGAACTGACCCACTTTCTACTCTCTACTTTCGTACTTGTTTCTCAAGTGCTTCGCAAACCGAGCAGAATTGTCAAATTTCTACGTGGTCCGGGGTCCCGACTCGTCAAACGTTGCGAAACGATCGCACGCCACGCGATGCGATGTAACGAGAACTAAGGAAACCCGGCATTAATAGCAACAAGCTTAATCTATCTCTGTCTCTAACTTGCGCGGTACATATTCATTTAAATACATATACATAGTAGCGTCGAATGTCATTAGCGATGAAAGAATCGAGTAAACGTGCTCGCCGCGGAGGATATTCCGGTCCCCTTAACTTGCGAAATATAATATATTTTAAAGACGTTTAATAAAAAGAGGAAAACGGAGGACTCGCGTATAACGAAATTTATCTCGATTACATGGACTGAATCCATTACCAGGGGAGAAAGGCGTCCGAATTCCAGGCCTCGATTTAAACGATTGCATAATAAAAGTGAACCAGAACGATTAAGTTTTTTGGAAGCGGACGCGAGATGGACGGACTCCTTATACAATGTTCGATACGCGTAGTAAGTACTTACATACGTACGGTCCGCGAAAAATATTTCGCGACATCGCGAAACAAAATTACTAAGAATAAGAATCAATGGAAGATATTTTGATAGAATTGAACGCTGATGCATGAGAAAACGGAACTCGATGCTAAAGAAGATGGCAAAGGGTGAGAAGTGAACGTATGGGGTTAGAAAATAGAGAGGCCAATGCTAAACTGGCCGACAAAGTATAATGTCAAAAGGTAGAAAATGTACTCTCGTTCTTCGAATGTATTATTATTTTCGAGATCGGACGACGTTTCATAATGTTTGGGTTGCTTAATCGCAGGGGCGATAATTTATTCGCAGAGTTGTCGGAATAACAATTGTTGTCGCCGGTCGAACTATTTCTCGGGGCAAGTGTATTCGTTGAACCCGAAAGACATGTTTTTCTAATAGACACATTCATTTTTCATTGTCATGCGCGTAGAAATGTCTTGTAACCTTTTAATCTTTAAAAGAAAGGCATACCCCGGTCACGATAGCACTTGCAGTTGTCTCTACTGTTTACGTGTCTCGGTTATCAAGCAGCGTTTGATTGCTGGCAATGAGGTATCGGGACCGCGTGCGTGATTTCACATTCGCTTTACGATACAAATCACCGTTCGAATAAATCTGTCGAACCTACGCCGAAAACAATTTCTACGCAACGTTTCGATAGCGTTAATTCGTCGAGCGGATCACATTCAAAATCTATCTATCTATCTATCTATTTCTGAATTAGTCTTGAAATTTGCAAAACTACCAAAGGCAGAAGTAGGTAACGTACAATACGGTTTTCATTTGGTCAAAGTTGTAAAATTTATTTTTTAATGGTTTATTTATTCACGATTATGAGTTATGATCGATGTCTCGCGATTAAGAGTTTGTCGAAGAAGTCTTAAACGATTCTGACCAAAGCAGTAATGACGATTATGAAAATACTTGATCTTATGCGAGTTTCATCGATGAAAGATTACAATTGTCTGATAAATTGGAACAGCGTTTAATTGGAAAGGATACGAGCATCGAACGAGCTACTCTGCAACCGTTATATCAATCTCTTAATTCCTCGTACCATTACGTATGCTATACACGCTGTTCTCAGGTATGTAACTCACCTAACCGATGCGCGATGGTATAATAAATTGATATGTAATCTATACGACTGTGTAATTAATGCCACCAGTTGGATTAAAAAATTAAATGTTCGTAGTATGGGTATATTTAAAAAAAAGACATCTTCAACACTTGCTAGCACCGAAAATTTGTTAAACCGACCAAAGACCAAGACAATTACCTACTTGAAACGAACCTTACAATTGTGTTCGTTATACCAATCGATAGAATAGCTTTGCCTATTTTCGCCAACTATACGAAACTAATTGACTATTCTGACAATCGAAGTCAAAGAGATATTTCTTACCAGTCGAAGATTTCCGTTCGCCAAACTTTCGCCCGCGCAATAACGTTGCCGTTGAAACTTTTAAGCGATATTTAGAATTTTGGTATTCGAGCGACGCGGTTAATTTTTTAGACGCGTGATCGCGCGAGCAGCGACTCGCGATGTCTCCTGTGAATTAATTGGTTATTCGTTTGGTGGGCGTACTATCGTACTCGTAAGATTCGAAATGTAACGGATCAAAATTGTCGAACGTCAGAGGCAAAAAGAGAGAGAGAGAGAGAGAGAGAGAGAGAGCGATCAGGATTGAAAGGGTATTGTTCGTTTTCTAAATAGAAATCAATAAAGAAAAGATCGACGGTTTCGGGCAAGGCAATTCATCGGCCGCGCAGTAAAATTCTTCCGTAACCGGTCTACCAAAAGTGAACCGGTTTCTTGTGTAGCGATCCACGTAATACGGGGCGCGATTACGAGGGGCCGCGTCGTGACATTGGGCGCGGTACTTTGACGGCCGCGGCTGCAACCCTGGCTCGTTCGGTGAAAGTTTGTCTGTACGGACAGGTATGTATGTAACCGAATACGCAAAGCTAATTGTAAGACATCGGGGGTCCTTATAAAGAGTGGGCACAAAATGCTATTTGCACACCCACACCTTATTTTCGTTTCTTTTGCTTAAATTTCACGGAAAGACCATTAACCACGACGATTAATCGATTTAAACGCATCAAGTCAGTCCATACTAGAGAGCATGGCTTTGCACGTGTAATTAATGTTTCTTTTTTTATTAGAATGTGTTGTCACATAAAATAAAAGAAACCGAGGTGATTCAGGCGGTGAAATTGAGTAAAAAATCCTATAAACGTTCCGCCAAAAATGCATAATTAATTTTTGAAAATGTTTCTGTAGACTGGAGATCGATACCATTTTCTGGCCTTTAAAATTAAACCGCCAATCTAAACATAAACATTGAATCGCATCTACGTATTTTATTAGTCTATCAGTTGTGATTACATTAGATGTATCGATACCTTGTTCGATATCTTTGCCAACTCCTTTAATTCATTAATTTCACAGCCTGAATCGCCTCTTTTATGGAGACCATTTAGTTCAAGGACACTTTATACATATACAGGATGAATCATTTAATTGGGAACATTTAAATACATATCTTCGTTATTGATGGAAATATGAAAAAATCGCTTCGTATAAAATTAAACTGGTTCTAGTGTCAAAGTATAGTACATACATAATAAGAAAAGGTTATTCTTTTCTCTCTGGGTTTGTTTGTTTCGTCGGTGTGTAGGAAAAAAAAAACAGAGAAAATATAGGATCACCTGGCGAAAAAGAATTGAAAGTGTGGCGACGGGTCTCGCGATAAACATTACATACCTGCGTACAAAAACGCCTCCTTTCTTCCTCGAACACCACACGTGTCCTTGCTTTACCTTTCATTTTATACGCCTTTTTACATACATATTTATTAACAGCAGCTGAAATTGTCGCTGGGTTATGTCAGAAGACAATTGCGACTTGTCCTAGGAATGTCGTACAATTTTAAAGTGAAAATAAATTACGCGAATGTTGCGTAAAATTATGTAACGGCTTTATCGTAGTTGAAAATTTATTCTTACCCGTTCCAATTACGCATTTCATCGTATTTAAAATAATATTCTCTCGGAGAGGAAAACTATTCGAAACTATTTGAAAACTATTCGCGTTAAAAACATAATTTTAGACGAATTAGTTTTTCTATACTTTTAATAAGTGGTATAATTTTGAAAAATATCAAGTGACTGTGACATAAAATGTTGTACGATATGAAGTGAAATATGTAATCCAGCCATTGTCTGGCAATATGTACGACTCAATATCGAAACGAGTTACAGTAGTAACGGTCAGTAATATGTCAGACTGGCACGTGTGTATGTACTTAGTTTGTCCCTTCGAAAATCATTACAACATGTACGTTGCAACAAAATTATAACATATTCGCTTACAAAATAAGATAAATATTTATTTGGGCCAAGTCATATACATATATTATCATATATTTTTTCTTTTGTGATTCCTAATCAATAATCACGTTTTCTCGATGAAATGTGAGCACAATAATTAATATTACAAAGAATATATATAAATTTTTATCTAGATTCATATTGAGATTGTTCATATTTCCCGATGAATCTAATATCTTCGGTTTAAATGGTAGAAATATGATGCATCGAGAGAACTAAATACAGAGCTGCAAGCAAAGCATTTACGTCGAAATCGTATAATAAAACAGAGAGTGTTGTCGACTGCATGACAACTAATAGGATCGGAAATGTAATATTTATCGATGGCATATATTTTTGATACGTTATCTGCGACGCTTTTACTCTTATTACGCGTACGCACGGTCATGTAGATCGCGCGATTACATCGATCGTGTCGCCGGTATAGAAATTATGAGGACACTGGCCCCGCCGTGAACTTGTAAGTACGTAATCCCGAAAGGAACGAGAGTCGCGCGAATCCTCTTGAATAATAAATCTTCGTCTCCTTTTTACGACGTACTGTTCGTAGTACATACATATATGTACGGCAACGAGACGAACGAATAAAAATACTCCGACGGCGTTAACGTCGCGAATGTAGACCCAATATCAATTAGTATTGGCGAAAGAAACGTACAGTGTCGCAAATACGTGTTTCGTAATTTTGTTCGAATCGCGTGTATCGATCGTTCCGATTATCAACGTATCCCCGTCGAAAAGTTACGAAGATTGCGCTAACATGCAAAAGATTTATTTTGGTCGTTGCTCAAGACCAGTTGTAAGCTTGCGAATATATGAGGAAAATATCGCGAATTCTTGGAACCATAAATCCACCGAACGTAGAAACTGTGAGCTAGTTTTTAAGTAATTTCGAATTATTTATGAAAGCGTTGTTGAAACGATGTAGCGCAAGGTTGCTTAATCGTAGCCGAAAAGCCGTTATTCAAGATCGCGTTTGCAATGGTGCGAAATGGTACATGGTTTAGCGATCCAGCATATCGTAGGAACTAAAACGCAGAAACCAACTTGTCCATAATTCGTGATAAACACAGATTTATTGCAACGGCAACATCGATATCAATTAGGTGAGCATCAAATAACAATGGAAATTAAGAAATAGTTTAGTGGAGGGGGGCGGCGGGTGCGTAAGAGAGGGGCGCTGCGTATGCCAGGGGCGAGGAATAGGCAGCTGTGTAAGCGTACGCGAAAGGATAATTGTTGTAACTCGTGATGGCGTTAGCTGCGGGTAGTCCAACCAGTCGTTGAGCTTTCGGTGCGATTTGTACCGGGGCAGCGACGGCTCTCACCGGCGCGTCTTGTTGTTGTTGTTGTTGTTGTTGTTGTTGGAATCGTGCAGTCTGCAGGCGTCGCGGTTGATCCTGTTCTTGTCTCTTCTCCTGTTCTAGGTCCAGCCTCTCTTGTTGTCGCGACTGGATCTGTTGCTGCAACTGCAGCCTGGATTGCTGCTGGAGCTGCTGGAGCTGCTGGAGCTGCTGGAGCTGCTGCAGCTGACGGAGTTGCTGCTGCTGTTGTTCCTGTTGTTGCCTTTCGAGCTGTTGCAGCTGTTGCAGTTGTTGTTCCTGTTGCTGTCGGAGCTGTTGATCGCGAGTCGATGGCGAGACCGCAACCAGAGGGCCGGATCTGGCCTCGACGACCTCCACGTCGGAGTCTGGTCCGGTGGCGGGAATCGCGGGCGAGGGTCCAGCGGCTGCTGGCAAAATAGGTGAAACTGGAGCCGAAGGGATGATACCAGGCGAATAAGGTACCAACGGGGAAGCAATGGCGGCCAACGGTGTGGCTGGTTCGCGACTGACGACCGCGTTGAATCCGTTTATCGGGTCCGCCGTGTACTCGACGATACGACGAGTACCGTCCGCCTCGATCAAGCTGTAGCTGCCTTGCACGATGTCGCCGTTCCTCGTTTCGTACTGAGCCTTCGAGTCGCCCGTCACCGCGTCCTGCACGTCGTACGCGAAGCTGTATTGGGGCACGGAGTCCAGTTCTTCGAGCTTCGCCGTTGGTAGAGCCGCAATAACAGGAGCAGCCACCGCCGCGGGCACCAACGCTCCCTTACAAACAGCCGCCAAGCTTAAGAATACGACGAGCTGAAAGAGGAAACAACGTTGCTTTTACGGTATGTCGAAACGCTTTAAACGCGAACCGTGAACTTGTTTTTCGATGCTCTGCATCGATAATCTGCATCGTTACTTTAACGATTCGAACAAATGATCCTCTGATTATTGTTTTTTCCAAGTTACTTGTTCCTGAGCGAACCATTTCATCAAGATGAAATCCAGATTAAATAGAAACTAGTGCATCGTCGGATTACCAAAGGGAGTAAAGTTCAGGATGAGATCGGTGTTGTGTACCGTTGGGTATGCGTTCCTTACCTTTCCAGCCATGTTGGTTTGTATGAGGATCGCCAGGGGACTGATGCCTCGGGGTAAGATTCCTCGTACTTTTATACACGTGATGACCGTCGCGTCGTCTTCGTGTCATCCGTCAGCAATAACCGTGCTATTCCTTGCACCCAAACTCGCGTCCAGACACCCGCGTTACATACGCATACACACCGTCCCCACTTATTGTCCCCTTCTTTCATTCGGCCTGACGATTCCTCTTTCTTTAACCATCTGATGACCTCCTCATAAATGTTGCGATGTTACACACGGCAACGGCCGATGAGTATGCGCGCTTATGTTTCTTCATATCGTCGCGCTTATGCACGCGACTTGTATGCCAATACGTCCAAGATACATAGGAGCTGCTCGAGGTCGTACGACGAAACCGCGAACATCGCTACGCACCTACCGACTCGGGTTAACCCTCCACCTTGCTAAACAGTCCCTGTTGCCAAAAGTTTACGTTGGTTGCGCGATCATTATCGATTAACATTTACATCATGCTACGACACTTTTCAATCTACATCGCGCGCGCGCGCGCGCGCGCGCGCGCGCGGCGGCTCTATCGATCATTTCGTACTCTCTTATTTCGTGTCATGATCGTTTTCAGAATATCCTCTGTAAAGGGTTTTCTTGTAAAGGGCTTCTCGATAGGTTCGTCATAAAGTTGCTAATATCAACCATCTTCGTAAATATTTTTTCCGTCATTTTGCGAAATTTCTATTCTGTATTGTTCGCCATTTAACCATCGGTTCAAGATCCGTTCTCGAATTATTTTCTCCGTCTTGGTAATTTTCTCAACATAAACAATTCAATCTTATGGATATTAATTGAAATTGTATATTCAGAAATCAATTTTTCATTCGATTAATCCATAAATGACTTTTGATTAATAGTCAAGCTACAGACAGTTGATCAATTGAATAGAATCTAATGAATATGTACATATACATATGCATACTAAAAAACAACAAACTACAAGACATCATTATTAATTTTCAGATTTTTAGCAAAATCCATCCTAACCCAGATCGTCAGAAGGGAATAGAAAATTTAAATATAAAATTTCATTGAAATTGCATAAAACTATCGGAGTAGAAATATCGAAGGAGATATAATTATTAAATGTTTCGAGATACAAAGTAAGAAGACTTTTTGTTGTCCTTATCATTTATTTTCATTCCCTGCTATCGATACCACCGAATCGCGGTATTATTCCCGTCGTTGTTTGTAATGTCACTCTTGAAATTCATGATGTGTGTCGATGGCATGAAAATGTAGAGATTGGGAAAGGAAAGAAAGGATACAATGAGCGTATACATAGAGTTCACTACCTTTCGTAATTTCGGCGAACAACCTCGAATTACGCTGTTTGACGTATCGGCATACAAATTATTCGACCACTTACAATTCAACTCCACCTAAATTTCACGCTCAATGTTCAAATTGCTGCAAATGTACACAAGTACTTACATACGTAATCGTTTACGAGGTGCGACGATAAAGTTTCGAGAATAATTCGCTAAAAAGATGTTATTTTGAGAATGAAACGAATGTGAAGACATCGCCTTGAAAATAATCTACTCTGGACCAGTGTTTCTTAACCTTTTTTTTAAAAAATATTAATTAAATTGATGTTTACAATCCTGACTCGTTTAAATATCTTGCTTAGAACAGAATGAAACAAGAACAAGAATCCTCCGAGACTGTTTTAATTTTCATTCTAGCAAATTGTTCGTTCTAAGATCAGCCCAAGTTTATCCTTTACTAGTTCTGCATCTTCGATAGAATTTATGTTAAATTTCTAAAAAATTAGAGTGAAAGGGATACACCGATGAAGACGTTTTTACTATTCCTTCAAGCAATGCTGAAAGTCTTAGGCATTCACTGTGTCGATCACGTCCTTTTGAATGTTTTCAATTCTATGAAAATTACAAACTTTAAGATAATTTTTAATCTTGGGGAGTAAAAAGAAGTGACACGTATTGAGGTCTATAATATAATTAAAAAATGCATTCCCTTGTGCTTATGCCTACCGATTCAATAATTTTTTAGAAATTGTAACTTTCAAGAGACATGGGACTCGTCATAATGAAGCAATATAGCAATATAGCAATATAGCAATTGCTTTATAGCAATTTCTTTAGAATTAATAAGACGTTAGTATTGACGAGGTATGGAATAGACTTGACATCCAATGGATTTTTCCGCCCATAGTTTATGGGGCCTTAGGGCGCAATTATCATTTTAGTGTCGCATACAACGTGATCGACAAAGTCTGGAAACAGATAGTGACGCTACGTGCGGTGGGAATTGCAATTTAATAGTGACCTTAGCACGGCTGGTTTGAAATTGTTACATTTCTACATTTACGGTTATTAGTTTTCTTTCGTTCGAAACATAACTTCTATATAACGTTAACCCCTTCCCGTGCCTTAACGAGTCCGACTCGTGATGAAGATTTTGGCCCAAACATGAATACAATCGCGAACAGAAAGTCGGGGCAAATGTAAACATCACGAGCCAGGCTCGCGGACAGCAAATTACGATCGTGTCGATCGTGATTGAGAATATTGAGATTGAGTTTTAGTTCCTATCGGTACGCCACAAGAGTCGGTCACGATTCTTATAACCTCTGTTGCAAAACAATTTAGTATCAGTCTGATCTGTTTACCGCGCGTTAGCACCTATAGTTTCGGCCCGGATTTCGTCGAGGTAAATGGCACGGGAAGAGGTTAATTATGGGAATAATTCTGCACAAGAGTTGTTTGTTTTCGTTTTCATTTTCATGACCGACTGCTGTCTGCTAAAAATTCCATTTGGTTTTCGAATGATATTCTAATTTTTATTCTGGGAAATAACATAGGCACGATCCTCTTCAAAACGAGATAATATTTAATGCGAAGTAAATAATATTTTTCAAATCTTAAAGAAGAATAGAATGAAAGGGAGTGGAGATATATGGTAAATACATTTATCTTACAAAACACTTTAATATAAACGTTTAATTATAAAATCATTACAATATGTACATTATGAGATGACTAGTCGAGTATACAAAGGCAAATACATTTTCTTTCCAATTATAATCGAATACTATCGGTATCTTATTCAATTGTTATTACTATTCAATTTACTATTACTTAAAAACTCATAGAAAATCAAGAACCGTTGTAATTATATGAATTACGTCTTTCTTTATCATCGGAACAGTAGAATAGGTGAAGATGAAATATCTTCCAGGGACCAGGATGATCATATCCTTATCTTGCTATCGGCAAACAACATAATGTCACAAATATAAATACAGAATGAATATAAAAATGAACGACGACGACGACTGTACAGTCGGATCCATTTTGAATGGACTCCCAAGGGCAGTTTTCTAACTCGTCAACAACCACATCAGGCAGGAACGAATATTATTTTTTCATAACGGCAACTTGCATATTTTTGCGGCGAGACGGTGGAATAGCGAGGGTAACGGTAGTCGTGAGCGTAGTTTAAGAATTGCTTAAAGATGAGCAAATACAGGAGCAACTTTAAGGGCGGGTTTGATAACTGCTACTGGTTCCCTGTGAACAACGGCATTGAATCCATTTACAGGATCTGCCGTATACTCGACGATCCTCCTGGTGCCATCAGCTTCGATAAAGCTGTAGCTACCGCTAACAACGTCGCCGTTTCTGCTTTCGTGTTGGCTTTTCGAATCCCCGGTTAGGCTATCCTGTACATCGTACGCGTACGTGTATTGCGGATGGGGATCGTAATCCAGAGCTGCGTGTACAGGTGCGAGGTTTGCCACGGGTATCGCGGAACCTCTGCACGTCGCAAATACTCCAATCGCTACCACGATTACTACTATCTGCAACGTTACCAAATAATAACATCATCAATCGTTTAACGCAGTCAAGACTTGGTTTAACATTTTACGTAAGTACTTGAGAAGGTACTGTGATCTGGAGCAGGGATGGACAAATTCTTTTCGAGACGAAAATAATTAACGTGATATTGATACGAATGATCTGCGATCTCGAAAGACAACAATCTTATATAATATAATATAATATATTATAGAATATTCTGTATATAAAAAAAATTAGTTTAGATATACATATGTGAGATCGTGCGAAACTCAATAACTAAACAAACGACCGAATTACATTCTCACCTTCATAACCATGACGATTGTGTTTAAGGTAACCTTGCGGTCGGACAGGAGTGAAGAATTGAACTGATTGTTCGAGTTCCAGTGACACAGGTATTTATAGGATCCATAGGAGGTTGGTCGTTTGTCGTGTGTGTCGATGCATTGTAAAGAGTTTCGAAGTCGTGTACGTACGTGACACGCGTTCGTTACCGAGGCAAAAGTTTCGCTCTCGTTTTCAATTCTCTGACACGTGTGCATCGAAAGAATAGCTTTCGACGAAAAGCGTGGGCAGGCAGACAACAATTTCGAGTGTATAATTCTATACAGATGCCCTATAAAATATACGTCTAAGTAGAAATCCCCCTGAAATTATACAATTACAATTTTATTTATACATCTGTATAAATAATGTATTTTGTATATCTGTAGAGATGAAAACGGTCGATAATTGTTCCATCTCGCCATTGCTTTCACTGTTGCATCATTCAATGGAGTTTTAGGCCCAGTTGTAAGTGTAACGTTTCCGTCATGTGAGCACGAAGCCCGACGAATACTAATCGAAACCAGCCGAGACCGAACATTCATTTAAGAATGCTTGTATTTCGGTTTAAAATTAAAAATTTCAACTCTAACTATAACTTGTAAGTGTTCTGTTGTAGTAGTAACGAGGAGAAGAAAGAAAGCTTAGTGGAGATCCATGGACATCCTGAAGCCCGCCTACTTGGAGGTCTCGGAGCGTAATATCATTTTGGAAACATCAGTAGGTTGAATAATTAAAAGTTCATTCTAATTTATTTTCTTTCACTTTTTATTCCGTCCTGAAAAGATTTATACATAATTCAATTCTTCTCTACCAATATGTTTATAAAAAATTGCTGTTTCATTGATCGATAAATACAATATTATGGTTAAAATAGAACTAGCAAATATAGATAAAATATTTCTTCCAAGTAATACATTTTCGGATAATCAATTAAAAGTAACAACTTACATTCAAACATATAAAATTATTTCTGCAGCTTTGATTCTATATGTATAATACTAGAAACACGCTTATTGACACCGATGATAAGTAAAACTTGTTAGTTATTTGTTAGCCAATAAAATACATTTCACTCGATGGAAATTATTACTAAATTACAATTTTCCCATTCGTATAATTTACTTTACATATCATTACATAGAAAAAGTTGATGAAAATTTGTGTCCGCTTCATAGTAAATCCAAGAGAATAATTTTTACCTACCTTAAACATTTGATATCGTAATACTATTAGGGCCATGTAATTTTTTGCCTTTTTCTTAGCGGAGCTTCCTACAATACATAATAGTGTTTAAATTAATTAATTCTTAAACAGTCGCAAGTTTTTTTAGTAATGCTTTTATAAATGAGTCGATTGTTAATGTAATTTATATCGATAAATCATTTGAATTTACTTATAATTCTATAATTTTTAATGCTATATACATACATATTAAAAATACATACTTCATGCTTCTCATCGTTGACACGCTTATCAGTATTATCGTGGCCTTTAATGTCATTCGAGTTACATAAATATGATTTTTTAGATATATATTTATGGTCGTTTACCGGAGACTTTGATTTTGTCACATAAAAAGGCTGAGTCGTTTCACTTATATTTTTACTTGTATTATTGACATTAATTCTATAAAAAATGTAACTGCTTTTATATTTGTTTTTTATATTAAAGGTTAATAATGTTCGGTGTTCAGGGTCTGTATAGAGAGCGGGTTTACGATACGGACACATGACTTATCCGCTATTTTTTGAGGATCAGGCCTTCAAGGCATTGTTACTTGCTAAATTAGGATACGGTCGTTAAGGAGCCTCCAAACTCCACACAGGACTTGAAATCCTTGGAGCTATTCCTTGCCTCAATAGCGATCGACATATCATAAACCCGTGTTGTGCCATACGCAACGACCACGAGCAACATTGTAACTTGAGAATATTTGTACTTACGAAGAAACTGAATTTGTATGCAATTCATTAACCAGGCTTTTTTCTTCATTATTTTTGTTTGCATCTGAATTTTGGGATTTTCCTTCATTCTGTCTTCGAGGTAGTGGCATTGCTACTCGTTTATATAATTCTATTAATTTGGATCTCGATAAATGTTTATAAGTATTGAAATCAATACAAGTCTGTAAACAGATTAAGAAAATATATATGCGAAAAATCATAATAAATGACAGTGATCGGTATTTTTAATGCGTATATCAACAAAAGGTGTTGTAATAGTTATTAAGTAAATTTTATATCTCACGGATATCCAATATTTAATTACACATGTAACAAAAAACTTGATACTTGATCGAGCATATTCGAAAGTAAATATGTAACAGTTTCATTCATAAAAAAATAGTTCACTGGACAAAATAATAGTGACTAAACATAACCTCGTTCACTTACAGTTTCCAACATTTCACGAAGCTCAGCTTCGGACAGTACTTCGGGATGAGTTAATTGATACATTCCTAGTGTCAACATTTCGTGGGTTGTTTTCGTTACTTAACGAAACATACTGTGCAATGTCAAATGATCAGTTGACAGGTGCCAGGAATATCAGTCATTATTTTACATATTTCTATATATGTATGTAGATATGTAATTTAGACACAAGTTTTCAACACAACCAGCATTTAGTATCATATAAATGTTAACAAAAATGCGTTACAACATTTACTAGCAAATGTACACATATATATATATATATATATATATATATATTTATTGTTTACATTTAATAAGGGTGTAATAAAGTACTAATTGTATAGTTGCCTGAACCGTACCTTTCGATCATGCGAACCGGAGAATAACACAATCTACGTAGTTAGATCGTACAGAATCGTACAGAATTGAGTATATCGAAGACGGAAGGATGTTTTAAAAGCATCTGAACTCCGGGGAAGTTAGGTTAGCTTAGAGTTAGGCTTTGGCGTTGGCGTCGCCATCCATGCTCGCCACATGGGATGCTATAGGGAATGGTTTCTACCATAAAATGCTCATAAAAGCTGTTAACGTGACGCCGAGGGTGATATCGCCACCAGAAGAATCTTTAGATACCGATACGGTCGTGGATAGTCTCATCGATCGATACTTCCGATACGAGTTCATTACCAGGCGATCAATTAGATTCTACGCGAAACTGTTAATACTAATTACAAAAATGATCGCTAATTGTTCCGAACATATGTATTTTAGAGAAAGTCTCATCGATCATTTACAGCAAGAAATCACGGTTGAGGTAGGAAAATTGTAATTTTCATAGTTTTTAATATCATAAGAATATAACATAATACATAATAACATAATACACATTAACTGCAGACTGTACGTGCGTCAGTTTAATTAATAAACAGTGTCTAAACCTTATTATTATTAATATAAAAACTACATAGTTCACTGTATATCTATATACATGTGTCAAGACGACATCTACCACAAAACGCCCAAGTTTGTCGAGAAACAATTCACCCCTTTGCACCCTAGACGGCGCCCCTATTAATTTAGATCGAAAACTAATTTTAATTTATTTATTAATGCAACAATCGAGTACTCTGTAATTTAGATCACTTATAAATGCTTCACAATTAACGCCAAAGGCACAAAATTGTCCAGAAACAGTCCTATTCCTGTCAAAACAACCCCTCTTGACACTGCACACATATTCCTAGTTTCTTTGAGCAAATACATGGCATTTAATTCTTTCCTGTACCAATCTCATAATATGTCAGTAATTTTCGATAAAGAACGGTGGCTTTTGTTTTTTTACAAATTGTAACCCCCAAAAATCTAACCCCCCAAGACCCAACACCTCAGGCTAGGGGATTTAGGTCCGGGGGAGTTAGGCCTGTGGCGTCGCCTCCCATGCTCGCCACCAGAGGAGTTCAGAGGAGTCGCGCTCTCAGAAGCGATCGAGCGAGCCTTGCCGATTAATTGCGTTATTAATATTCTAGGGAGCATGAGTAACAACTTCCTAGTTACTCCCGCAGATGGCGCGATTGGCGCCGATGCCAACCGTTGAGAGAGGCCGGGATGCTATAGGGAATTTGTCCCTAGGTACTCCCTGGGGCCTCGAGAGACAAGAGAGAATCAGATTCAGGAGGTCTTCCCCGAGCAAGCCTGAGAGACGGTCCAATAATATTATGTGTTTTTATGTATTCATGTATCACTGTTACGTTAATGATTTCAGTTAGTGCATCGTTAAAGAATACCCGTGTAAGCCGAGGTAAGATTTTTGGAATTAAATTTATTTTTAATCAGAATTTAGTGATTCGAAGGAATGGTTTCTACCATAAAATGCTCATAAAAGCTGTTAAATTTCTTTATCGATTTACCCCATGTATAATGTTTATCGAAGAATCCACCAAACTTTTTGATGCAATCCGAGTTACGGACGTACGCGACGCCGAGGGTGGTATCGCCACCAGAAGAATCATAAAGTGCGAATAGAAAATGTTAATACTAATTACAAAAATGATCGCTAATTGTTCCGAACATATGTATTTTAGAGAAAGTCTCATCGATCATTTACAGCAAGAAAATAGTCGCCAGAGACAAGAATCGCATCGTCTACCGATGGATCATCAACGAATCACGGAAGAGCTTCAGAGTCGTGTCATGCAACTTGAGTCGGGTTTGCTTATTAAGGTAAAAACGTTTTAATTAATCATTAACATTATGGTTTAGAAAAACAGTCTATGTAACAAGTTGTTTTTATTTTTTAGCGCAATGAAATTGAAGAAGAAAAACAGGTAAATGAGGACTCTCTTAAACAAAAAGCAGACACGATGGCGAAAGTTGATGAAAGCGAAGGTTGGTGCATACATACGCGTACATTTATATCGCAATCTAATATAACTTGTCTGTTATGTTTTTGTAGAAAAGTATAAAGTTTTGGAAGAGAAATTTGAGAAATTGAAAGATGTATATGGAAAATGAAGAGAAGAAGATATCAGTTTAATCAGGAAGGTAGGAATATTGTAATTTTCATAGTTTTTAATATCATAAGAAAATATTGATGCTCGTTACGTGTATCCTCGTATGTAACAGAAAGCCGAAGTGGAGAAGCAAATTGGGTTATTAAAAATGTGAGAAGAAAAATCGGAACGTCGAATCGTTTTTAGCGGAACGCCGACTGGACGAGTTAATAGAAGGTGAAGATATAACTGAACAGGAAGGTCGAAAAGCTATCGAAGGACAAGAGGATTTGGACGATATAAAAGAAGAAGTAAATACCACGAAAGGTGAAAATTTGGTTAATACCTTTCTGTTACTAGATTTACGGTTATATTTTATTTTTATTTCGTTCCGGTAAAAGTGTAATATTTTAGGCGTTGATTGGCAAAAATGATTTTGCAACTTGTAAAAAAACGGCTTTAGGGTCAAAATAGACCCGCAGAACAGGGTCAAAACAGACCCGCAGAACAGGGTCGAAGCAAACCCGCAGAACAGGGTCAAAACAGACCCGTAGAACAGGGTCAAAGCAGACCCGTAGAACAGGGTCCAAGCAGACCCGCAGAGCAGGGTCGAAATAGACCCGTAGAAGAGGGTCAAAACAGACCCGCAGAACACGGTCAAAACAGACCCGTAGAACAGGGTCAAAGCAGACCCGTAGAACAGGGTCCAAGCAGACCCGCAGAGCAGGGTCGAAACAGACCCGTAGAACGGGGTCAAAAGAGACCCGTAGAACAGGGTCAAAAGAGACCCGTTGTGAAGGGTCAGAACAGACCCGTAGAATAGAATAGACCCGCAGAACAGGGTCAAAATAGACCCGTTGTAAAGGGTCAAAACAGACCCGTAGAATAGAATAGACCCGCAGAACAGGGTCAAAATAGACCCGTTGTAAAGGGTCAAAACAGACCCGTAGAATAGAATAGACCCGCAGAACAGGGTCAAAAGAGACCCGTTGTAAAGGGTCAGAACAGACCCGTAGAATAGAATAGACCCGCAGAACAGGGTCAAAATAGACCCGTTGTAAAGGGTCAAAACAGACCCGTAGAGTAGGGTCAAAATTGACCCGAGACTAACTAACTACTTCCTGATTTCTTATCTAAAATAGTCACTTTTGGATATCAGGTAATATCAGATTTTGTAAATCAGGTAATGAAGTAACATAATTAAATCGAAATTAAGGGATAAAATAATAGTAAAACAGTAAAATCACACAACAGGATGTAACAGGGAAAAGATAGTAGTAGTAGTAGTAATAGTATCTGCAATCGGCCGTATATAAATGTAACAAATAGACTACGATACAATACAAGTCACAGTTATTTTAGTTATTTTCTCTCATTATGATTCAGGCCAGGATTCTTTACCGTTATACAGTTTACTGATATGGAAACGCTTTCGTCTTTCTCACTAATAAAATATTATATAATATAATAATAGCATATACTCTACACTCCATATTTTTACAGTTATACCCTACAGCTTAGGGGTTTTTCTACATTTACATGTACTTGTCACTAAAGATATGGGCTATGACACCAAAGATACGGGATAAGCTAAAACATTACTCTACAGTCTAGTCTAGTTTAGTTTATCTTATTTTATTTTATTTTATATTTCTTCTAGTCTTTCTTATTTTCATTTTATTGTACTTTATTTTATATATTTTACTATACAGTTTCCCCTATTTTTATTTTATACTTTATTTTTAAGTAAACCTGATACTATAACAAAATTGGTAGTACCTTTTCTTTCATCTATTTTGATTTTATGTTTACATATTATATTTGAATTGATGCTGGAGCAGATGAATCATCTTCCAAACTTGTGCTGCTGTCACTATACCTATCTCTTCTTCCTGTAGCCTCCATTGCAGCTATAATCTCCTTGCATGGAGCCATACACTCCATTTTCCTCGAGTTTAAAGAACAGGGTCAAAACAGACCCGTAGAAAAGGGTCAAAACAGACCCGTAGAATAGAATAGACCCGCAGAACAGGGTCAAAAGAGACCCGTTGTAAAGGGTCAGAACAAACCCGTAGAATAGAATAGACCCGCAGAACAGGGTCAAAAGAGACCCGTTGTAAAGGGTCAACACAGACCCGTAGAATAGAATAGACCCGCAGAACAGGGTCAAAAGAGACCCGTTGTAAAGGGTCAGAACAGACCCGTAGAATAGAATAGACCCGCCGAACAGGGTCAAAAGAGACCCGTTGTAAAGCGTCAGAACAGACCCGTAGAATAGAACAGACCCGCAGAACAGGGTCAAAAGAGACCCGTTGTAAAGGGTCAGAACAGACCCGTAGAATAGAATAGACCCGCAGAACAGGGTCAAAAGAGACCCGTTGTAAAGGGTCAGAACAGACCCGTAGAATAGAACAGACCCGCAGAACAGGGTCAAAAGAGACCCGTAGAAAAGGGTCAAAACAGACCCGTAGAATAGAATGGACCCGCAGAACAGGGTCAAAACAGACCCGTAGAACAGGGTCAAAACAGACCCGTAGAATAGAATAGACCCGTAGAAAAGGGTCAACACAGACCCGTAGAATAGAATAGACCCGCAGAACAGGGTCAAAACAGACCCCTAGAACAGGGTCGAAATAGACCCATAGAATAGGGTCAAAATAGACCCGAGACTAACTAACTACTTCCTGATTTCTTATCTAAAATAGTCACTTTTGGATATCAGGTAATATCAGATTTTGTAAATCAGGTAATGAAGTAACATAATTAAATCGAAATCAAGGGATAAAGTAATAGTAAAACAGTGAAATCACACAACAGGATGTAACAGGGAAAAGATAGTAGTAGTAGTAGTAATAGTATGTGCAATCGGCCGTATATAAATGTAACAAATAGACTACGATACAATACAAGTCACAGTTATTTTAGTTATTTTCTCTCATTATGATTCAGGTCAGGATTCTTTACCGTTATACAGTTTACTGATATGGAAACGCTTTCGTCTTTCTCACTAATAAAATATTATATAATATAATAATAGCATATACTCTACACTCCATATTTTTACAGTTATACCCTACAGCTTAGGGGTTTTTCTACATTTACATGTACTTGTCACTAAAGATATGGGCTATGACACCAAAGATACGGGATAAGCTAAAACATTACTCTACAGTCTAGTCTAGTTTAGTTTATCTTATTTTATTTTATTTTATATTTCTTCTAGTCTTTCTTATTTTTCATTTTATTGTACTTTATTTTATATATTTTACTATACAGTTTCCCCTATTTTTATTTTATACTTTATTTTTAAGTAAACCTGATACTATAACAAAATTGGTAGTACCTTTTCTTTCATCTATTTTGATTTTATGTTTACATATTATATTTGAATTGATGCTGGAGCAGATGAATCATCTTCCAAACTTGTGCTGCTGTCACTATACCTATCTCTTCTTCCTGTAGCCTCCATTGCAGCTATAATCTCCTTGCATGGAGACATACTCTCCATTTTCCTCGAGTTTAAAGAACAGGGTCAAAACAGACCCGTTGTAAAGGGTCAACACAGACCCGTAGAATAGAATAGACCCGCAGAACAGGGTCAAAAGAGACCCGTTGTAGAGGGTCAGAACAGACCCGTAGAATAGAACAGACCCGCAGAACAGGGTCAAAAGAGACCCGTTGTAAAGGGTCAGAACAGACCCGTAGAATAGAATAGACCCGCAGAACAGGGTCAAAACAGACCCGTAGAACAGGGTCAAAACAGACCCGTAGAATAGAATAGACCCGTAGAAAAGGGTCAACACAGACCCGTAGAATAGAATAGACCCGCAGAACAGGGTCAAAACAGACCCCTAGAACAGGGTCGAAATAGACCCATAGAATAGGGTCAAAATAGACCCGAGACTAACTAACTACTTCCTGATTTCTTATCTAAAATAGTCACTTTTGGATATCAGGTAATATCAGATTTTGTAAATCAGGTAATGAAGTAACATAATTAAATCGAAATCAAGGGATAAAGTAATAGTAAAACAGTGAAATCACACAACAGGATGTAACAGGGAAAAGATAGTAGTAGTAGTAGAAATAGTATCTGCA